>NC_064616.1:834584245-835185154 GCF_023898315.1 Schistocerca nitens | reverse complement strand
CCCCGCCGGGAATCGAACTCGAGAACCCGGGCGCGGGAAGCGAGAACGGTACCGCACGACCACGAGCTGCGGACAAAAGACGAATGGAAAAAGTGGTAGAAGCCGACTTCGGGGAAGATCAGTTTGGATTCCGTAGAAATGTTTGAACACGTGAGGCAATAGCGACCTTACGACTTATCTTAGAAGAAAGATTAAGGAAAGGCAAATCTACGTTTCTAGCATTTGTAGACATAGAGGAAGCATTTGACAATGTTGACTGGAATACTCTCTTTCAAATTCTAAATGTGGTAGGGGTAAAATACAGGGAGCGAAACGCTATTTACAATTTGTACAGAAACCAGATGGCAGTTATAAGAGTCGAGGGGCATGAAAGGGAAGCAGTGGTTGGGAAGGGAGTGAGACAGGGTTGTAGCCTCTCCCCGACGTTATTCAATCTGTATAATGAGCAAGCAGTAAAGGAAACAAAAGAAAAATTTGGAGTAGGTATTAAAATCCAGGGAGAAGAAATAAAAACTTTGAGGTTCGCCGATGGCATTGTAATTCTGTCAGAGACAGCAAAGGACTTGGAAGAGCAGTTGAACGGAATGGACAGTGTCTTGAAAGGAGGATATAAGATGAACATCAACAAAAGCAAAACGAGGATAATGGAATGTAGTCGAATTAAGTCGGGTGATGCTGAGGGAATTAGATTAGGAAACGAGACACTTAAAGTAGTAAAGGAGTTTTGCTATTTGGAGAGCAAAATAACTGATGATGGTCGAAGGAGAGAGGATATAAAATGTAGACTGGCAATGGCAAGGAAAGCGTTTTTGAAGAAGAGAAATTGAACATTGAGTATTGATTTAAGTGTCAAGAAGTCGTTTCTGAAAGTATTTGTATGGAGTGTAGCCATTTATGGAAGTGAAACATGGACAGTAAATAGTTTGGACAAGAAGAGAATAGAAGCTTTCGAAATGTGGTGCTACAGAAGAATGTTGAAGATTAGGTGGGTAGATCACGTAACTAATGAGGAAGTATTGAATAGGATTGGGGAGAAGAGAAGTTTGTGGCACAACTTGACTAGAAGAAGGGATCGGTTGGTAGGACATGTCCTGAGGCATCAAGGGACCACAAATTTAGCATTGGAGGGCAGCGTGGAGGGTAAAAATCGTAGAGGGAGACCAAGAGATAAATACACTAAGCAGATTCAGATGGATGTAGGTTGCAGTAGGTACTGGGAGATGAAGGAGCTTGCACAAGATAGATTGGCATGGAGAGCTGCATCAAACCAGTCTCAGGACTGAAGACCCCAACAACAACAACAATATCACACAGCATCGCTTGTTAGTAAGCACAGGCAACTCTACGCAGACGTCGCTGCTCTTGGTCGTTAGGTGAAGGCCGTCGGCCACTGCGTTGTCCGTGGTGAAAGGTAATGCCTGAAATTTGGTATTCCCGGCACACAGTTGACACTGTCGATTTCGGAATATTGAATTCCCAAACGACTTCTGAAATGGAACGCAAGGTCCAACTACCATTCCGCATTAAATGTCTGTTGATTTCCATCGTGCGGCCAAATCACGTCGGACGCTTTTCACATAGATCACCTGAGCACAAATGACAGCCCCGTAAATGCATTAACCTTTTATACCTTGTACGCGATACTACCGCCATCTGTATATGTGCACATCGCGATGTCATGACTTTTGCCATCTCGGAGCCTAACGTGCTAATCCAAGGGACGGGTTATTCCACTCTTCGCTACATCCTTCTACCAGGCGTGCTAGTCCAGTAATATGTGCAGGTGGGATGGTATGGGGCCTGAAATATGGAAAAGAAGCGTTAAGAGGGGATACGAATTTAGATAATTTAGTTCTTGTATAAAAGTGAATGTGAGAAAGAAGTTTCAGTCCGCTAAGAAACTCTAGTTCGCAAGGGAGTTCCTTTACAGCACACGCTCCGGTGGATAGTGACAGATTTATTCTGGAGATTGGCAATCGGCTATTTGTCTCGTGTGACATTAACTTCACGTCGTAGAAAGGAGGTGGGTTCTGCGACAGAGAGCAAAATAATGAGATGCACACTTCGTTTTTGGAAACGTCTTTTTACTTCACTTGGACAACAGCAAGTCCATAGAATTCCAATGAAAGTCCTTTGAAATAGGCCAGATCGATATCCTCAATTAGAACAGACGCTAACTGACAACGCTTCGAAGACGCAGGCAGAACTGAACTAACAGGCAGATTAGACTGAAAGTCAGTGCGGCTTACTTTTAAGTCGGCTCCGTGGCAGCACTGACCACGCGAGTTGACGAAGGTGTGTTTCGGAGCAGGCCCCAGGTTGGCGGTTCAGCCACATGGCTTACTGCAGAGGTGGACTGGCGCGGTGTGGTATCGATAGTGTGAGATATCACATTTCTTTTCTCCCCCCCCCCCCGCCCTCCACGCCTCCCCACCCCCCCAAAAAAGAAAGAACTCCTCCCCATTGTCGTGTACTGGTGCTGCCGGAAACGACGGTGGGCGAAAACTGGGAACAGTTGCCACTGATGAGGCAGAAGCCCGAACTTCAGGCGATAACAAACTCTTTCCCATATCCCGACGTTCATCTTGCGAATAGCTGGAAACATCGGCAGAGAAACCAGCCATAGTCTGCTCACCCACACCCAGGGACGGAGCATCTTCAATCGGCGGATGTGTAACGGCGATTAGATGGTCCACGTCAACCCATCAGAAGACAGCAGGGTGAAGGGGGCCCATTATCGCAGCTAGCGCTGCTGGCGCTATGGTGATAGTGATGGCACTGCGTTGACATACATGGGTTCCCCTTCCGGCGTCGGCGGTGAGGGACCTAAGGGAGGCTACGGCGGCTGAGGCTGTGGGGTATCCTTGGCACCGAATCTACAAATTAAATACCCGCCACGGGATCACGCTGCCCACACAGACGAAGCTTATGCTTATGGCGCTTCTGCATCCCGGAGGAACCATGGCACTGCGTTGACATACATGGGTTCCCCTCAAAGCAGTGTTGAAAAATTGCAGGTGCAGATGCGCCGCCAAAGGGAACTGCAAAAACGTAAATAAACCTCTGTTGGTGCTGATCACAAAAATTCGTTGGGACTGTACATCCAAGGGAAGCAGCAAAATAAGCATCGTGAATATCTATCTCGAAAAGAAGTGACCTTCACCAAGCTTGCCCATCAGTTCCTCAGGCTGTGGCAAATGAAAGGAGTCAATCACTTTTGCCTTGAAATCTGCACATGAGGGTAATTTGCCTGAAAGTTTCGTTATGATCACTAATGGGGATGCCTACTGACTGGCTGCTACAAAGGAAATCACACCATTGTGCTGCCAAGATAGGAGTTCCTGTGCCACTTGGTCTCTGATTAGGTGGGCGACGAGCCATGCTCGCAAAACATTGGTTGCGTGTTGGCTTTCATGGTAATCTGTGCGTCAAAATTACTAGGTGTACCTAGACCATCCTGAAAAATTTCGCTGCGTTCATTACAAAATTCAGCTACCCTGTGTGTAGGCACAGAGCAGATCACAAAGAAAAAATTTTCTTAAAAGTGCAAACCAAACAGGTCAAAAGAGTCAATACCAAAAATATTTTCACTGTCACTGGAACACAAAACTGTGAGAGAAACTCTTTTTGCAATGTTACGAAATGTGGCAGGTAGGCTGCCAATACCTAGCACAGAAGTGTCATGTCCTACGTAGCCAGAAAGACTTACCTGTTATGTGTGTAGCTTTGGCTGCCCTAACAGATGGTAATGACAAACAACTTATTGGTCAGAAGCTGGTTGGAAAAAGTGTGACTTCTTCGTGCTACACGTGACTGGCACTGTGTAACACTAGAATCGCAAAGAGCTTGGAAAATATTGTATTTACATTTACTGACTGAGACCTTGGAGAATATGCAGAGTGCTTGTTGGGCTTGCATTTTTGCAGACAGACAAACTGAATGGGGCCGTGCTTGCCACAATGATAACAATTAAGTGTCACTTTACAGTGGAATGCCTGCCGCTCGTTGATCGTAAAACACCGAGGGGAGGGTTTAATACCGGTAGCCTGCTGTTTACAAGGGAAACTTCCCATCGCATCCCCCTTGATTTAGTGGTAAGAGACCCATTGGACAGACCGTCAAAAACTGAACACAGATCAAGCTCTGAAACAGGTTCAAATGGTTCAAATGGCTCTAAGCACTATGGAACTTAACATCTCAGGTCATCAGTCACCTAGACATAGAACTAAGTAAACCCAACTAACCTAAGGACATCACACACATCCATGCCCGAGTCAGGATTCGAACCTGCGACCGTAGCAGCCGGGTGGTTCCCGACTGAAGCGTCTAGAGTCGCCCGGTCACAGCGGCCGGCTTTGAAAACAGGAAGAAGATGTACTGAACTGTGAAGAAAAAGTAAAATAGAAACAATAACGGTCCAAGTACAAGAAGCGCAATCCATAGCAGCAAGATTGACGTCGTGGGTAAGGGGTCGTAGTGTTCAAACCTCTCTCGTGCCTTTTTTTTTCTTTTTCCGTTTGTTTCAAATTAGTGTGGCGTTGTGTAACGTCCGTTTGCAACAGATATTTGTTCCGGCCGCTGTGGTCTAGCGGTTCTAGGCGCTCAGTCCGGAACCGGGCGACCGCTACGGTCGCAGGTTCGAATCCTGCTTCGGGCATGGATGTGTGTGATGTCCATAGGTTAGTTAGGTTTAAGTAGTTCTAAGTTCTAGGGGACTGATGACCACAGATGTGAAGTCCCATAGTGCTCAGAGCCATTTGAACCATTTGAACAGATATTTGTGAGGAAGGGACCTATTATGACAGTTGATTCTGCAAAACTACTCTATTAACAGCCGAAAGGAAGTGACTTTCGAATGGGAACCGTAAACTTGTGATGACAAGGCGGCAAGTCGACAGAATTTTTCACTGGAAAACACGTGTGATGTGTCATACACGGCATTACTGACAGTGCGTGGGTCATATGATTGGAATCACTTACCGACGCACCTAATTTGTACGTCTGGTAAGTGAGATATGCCCTCCTTACCCGATTTAGGTATTCGTATGAATGTGTGACCACTCCCAAGTAAATGATGAAAACATAACAGTTTATCACAGAAGCTGCAACGAATGAACGCAACAGTTGCACAATCACACAGTCTCTCTGTGCCTTGACATATGTTTTTAGCGTTTTTGAATCTGCGTTCCGCTTTAGAAGCTTTGATTCTTGAATTCCGTTGTTGTAGCATTTTTCACGCCCGTTTATTTGTTGTTCTGTGAGGCGTCTATTTGGTATCTCGTCTGCTCTCACTATTCATAACGTTTACTTGCGACGGTAACGTATTCCTACCACATGACTCATATTTTATAACCAATGTATTGTATGACAGCTGTCAAGACTACAGAAAGAGAGCAAACATTTCAATGACCGAACGGACAGTTCGTAATGTTGTGGAAAAAAAATGAATGGCACAAGTGGGTTTAAAACAAGGCTCGTCCGCTTCGTAATCTAACACTTTGACCACATACCCATGACGCCAAGGCTGTTCAACTTCGTGGAATATTGCACTTCTGAAGCTTGGATCGTTCGTTGTTTCTATTTTGCTTTTATTTCACAGTTCAGTACACCTTCTTTCAGTTTTCATGCTTGACCCGTGTTCAGTTTGTGTGGGGCTATCCACTGGGATCATCTTACCACTAAATCTGCGGTGGGTGCAACGGCGAGTTTCCCTAGTTAACGCACTGGTTTTGTTATCTTTGCTGCCCTGGCTGAGACTTTGCGTGCCGTGGCGCGATAACTACCGTCACAACCTGTTCACCATTATTTTGAACTGCACAAACAGGAACAGAATTAAAGTCTACCACTGCACTGTCGTACGAGTCCTGACGCTGCATCGATTCCAAAACCTGTTGCAAGCTAGAATCGGGAACCTGTTCACCTATGCAATAATCTAACACATTTTGAGTAGTGGCGTTCCTAATCATGGCATCACTATAGGGACGTCATTGTATTGTATTGAACTGGAGACCTAGAAACGCTTCGTCCCTGCCGCAGCCCTCAGTGGTTCACAATCCCACAACAGGCTACAGCAGTCCTCTCACCCCACCGCCGTCCCACGCCGAACCCTGGGTTATTGTGCGGTTCGGCCCCAAGTGGGGACCTAGAAAGTATTCCTTACGAAGAAGTACAAATTCTTTTGCTTGCATAGGCAAACGAATAAGACGAATAAGCAGAGGGTGGCTGACTTACAAGTGCAATCCATTGCAAATTCAAGTGAGAGTAAGGACGTTCCTGGCCCGTCCGGTTAGCCGTTCGCTCTAACGCACTGCTTTCCGAGCAGGAAGGCGTGCCAGTCCCCGGCGGATTAGTATCGAGGTCCGATGTGCCGGCCAGTCTGTGGATGTGATGCGCCGTGAAGTGTGGGTCGAGCTGTGTGTGGTACTGGAACCATTCCTCTTGTGAAGAATCAAATGCACGATACGGCGGTACAGAAACAGGCGCTGGTTGTTGAAGTGTTGCTGCGGCTGCTAGTGATGGCGAGACTGTGTTTGTTTGCTGAGCTAGCAGTCTTGTTATCATCTCCGTGACTTGCTACATCTGAAACTGGAGAATCTGATTTACTGAAAGTTCTTGGAGAGGACTGTCCGTGGTGAAACACACAAAAAGATCCTTGAAAGTTGAGCGGAACGATTAAAGAAATTATGGGTTAGTATCACTAGAGGGAACAGCCCCTGAAAAGCACAAAAAATCATTTTCAGGGCTGTTGGTCTAAATTCACTCAAAAACACTGAAGCAAAGTAGCAGGCAATCATGGTGGAGGACCACCGCTCCGCAAGAAAAACACACACTTAACACCAGTTATTTGTTTGTGGCCGAGCGGTTCTAGGCGCTTCAGTCTGGAACCGCGCTACCGCTACGGTCGGAGGTTCGAACCCTGCCTCGGGCATGGATGTGTGTGATGTCCATAGGTTAGTTAGGTTTAAGTAGTTCTAAGTTCTAGGGGACTGATGACCTCAGAAGTTAAGTCCCATAGTGTTCAGAGCCATTTGAACCATTTTTTGAGTTATTTGTTTATCGAACAGTAGAAAATGCAATTGAATACCCGTGGGAAACAGCCTAGGCCAGATGTTTGGATGCCACGGTGATGGATGCCAAGGAGTCGGTGGGTTCTGCGCCAGAGTACAAAATAATTTGATGCACACATAGTGTTTGATAACTTCCTTTTACTTGAATAACAGAACCTCCAGAGGATATTAGAATGCAAGTCCTCTGAGACAGCCCAGTTCGATATCTACAATTAAAACAGAGTCTAAGTGAAGACGCTTAGACCACGCAGGCAGAACTGAAATTACGGATTAGACTGAAGATCGGTGCGGCGTCCCTTGGAGTCGGCTCCATGGCGGCGGCGGCCGCGTGTGCTGGGGAAGATGCGCCTGGGAGCCGGCCGCAGATTGGCGGTGCAGTCACATGGCTTACTGCCAACTTCTAGAGTGAACTGGCGCGGCGTCGTATCGATAGCGCGCGATGCCACAGCAGCACCGACGACTGGTTTTGGAATTCCTGCTCGCCTTGCAATTCGCTGCTTATGACTTTCCCTTCGTGCAATTTTGGTTCTGACAGGGTTCGAGTGCAACATTCAGTTCTGCAGTGACTTTTGTTCTTTCGTCCTATTTTTCCTTCAATCCCCTTCAATGACCGTCTGTCGCGATCGCTGAACACACACTTTCGTATGCTTTGTGACTTAGCGCATGATGTTTTTCTTATTACCCTGTATGCAGTATAAATCTTCGATACTGGCCCGTTTGAAACAGCCTTGGTTACAGAAGCACCCGCCACACGACCACCAATAATTTAGCGCCCGTTCGAATGCACAGAGCTCCGACATAATGAATGCTCCACTTATCACGACTGACAATTACAAGGCATTGAGGACAATGCACAAACGCCGTTCGTGGTCAAATACATCAGTGCGACCTGCAGGCTTAGCTTGCATCTGCATTTATGTCCAAGCACGTATTTTCTCGCTGTTTTCATATTTTTACAATCCCCCTGTATGAATCGCATAGCGTTTGAGGCTTCAACAACAAGAAGTGCAATACACAGAAGCTGGGCGGAGAATGGCGTCGTGGTTACGGTGTGGCATCCTCGAGCGGGCGAGCCGTGTTCAAATATCTCTCGTGCCAATTAGTTTTTATCGCTGTTCGCTATTGTCAAATTTGTATCTGTGTCGAGGTGTAACGCCCGTTTGCAACAATGAACTGTAAGGTGGTGACCTATAACGACAGTTGATTCTGCACGGCTGCTCAATTAGCAGCCGAAAGGAAGTGACTTTCGAATGGTAACCTCAAACGTATGATGACAAGGCGACAAGTCAACCGAATCGTCCACTGGAAAAACACGTCGGGTGTGTCATACACGGCATAAGTTACAGTACGTCTGTCACATGATCGGAATCTCGTATCTACGCACCTAATTTGTTCTATTGTTAAGTGAGGGAGATATGCCTCATTGTCCGATATGGCTCTGAGCACTATTCGACTTAACTTCTGAGGTCATCAGTCGCCCAGAACTTATAACTAATTAAACCTAACTAACCTAAGGACATCACACACATCCATGGCCGAGGCAGGATTCGAACCTGCGACCGTAGCAGTCGCTCGGCTCCAGACTGCAGCGCCTAGAGCCGCACGGCCACTCCGGACGGCTTGTCCGATATAAATGTTCATGTGAATATCATCACTCCCAAGGAAATGATGAAAACATAATAGTTTGTCACATATGTTGCAAGGAATGAACGCAGCAGTTTCACAAACACACATTTTCTATGTGCTCTGTCAAAACATATGTTCTTAACGTTTTTGAAGTTGTGTTCCGTTTTGGAAGTCTTGACTCTTTAATTCCTTTGTTTTAACATAGTTCACATCCGTTTATTTGTTGCTTCATTGGGACGTCTATTTGGTATCTGGCCGGCTCTCGCTATTCATCACATTTAATTGCGACGGTAACGTGTTCTTACCACATGATTCATGTTCTACTGTAAAATCAGTGCATAGTATGACAGCTGCCAACAGTACAGAAAGAGAACAAAAATTTCAATGACCGGACGGACAGTTCATAATGTTGAGAGAGAAAAAAAAATATGAGTAAGACACGAGGGAGTTTTGAACAAGTCGCGCTCACGAGAAAGTCCAACACCATGACCATTTATCCACGACCCCGTTCATGTTAGACGCTGCTCGTTATTGCTCGTCTTGTTCGTGGACCGTTCACTGTTTCTGTTTTGCTTTTTTTACAGTTTAGTACACTATATTCCTGTTTTAATACTTGATCTGTGTTCAGTTATTGACGGGCTATCCACTAGGCCATCTTACCATTAAATCTGAGCGGGGTGCAATGGGGAGATTCCCTTGTGAGTATTGCAACTACTACGTATAGGATAGTACAAATACGCAATAAATATCATCAGTTCAAATTGCTCCAAATAAATTAATAAAGACTCTAAGGAGCAAGTATATACACTACTGGCCATTAAAAGTGCTACACCAAGAAGAAATGCAGATTATAAACGGGTATTCATTGGACAAATATATTATAGTAGAACAGACATGTGATTACATTTTCACGCAATTTGGGTGCATAGATCCTGAGAAATCAGTACCCAGAACAACCACCTCTGGCCGTAATAACGGCCTTGATACGCCCGGGCATTGAGTCAAACAGAGCTTGGATGGCGTGTACAGGTACAGCTGCCCATGCAGCTTCAACACGATACCACAGTTCATCAAGTGTAGTGACTGGCGTATTGTGACGAGCCAGTTGCTCGGCCACCATTGACCAGACGTTTTCAGTTGGTGAGAGATCTAGATAATGTGCTGGCCACGGCAGCAGTCGAACATTTTCTGTACCCAGAAAGGCCCGTACAGGACCTGCAACATGCGGTCGTGCCTTATCCTGCTGAAATGTAGGGTTTCGCAGGGATCGAATGAAGGGTAGAGCCACGGGTCGTAACACATCTGAAATGTAACGTCCACTATTCGAAGTGCCGTCAATACCAACAAGAGGTGACCGAGACGTGTAACCAATGGCGTCCCATACCATCACGCCGGGTGATACGCCTGTATGGCGATGGTGAATACACGCTTCCAATGTGCGTTCACCGCGATGTCGCCAAATACGGATGCGACCATCATGATGCTGTGAACAGAACCTGGATTCATCCGAAAAAAATGACGTTTCGTCATTCGTGCACCCAGGTTCTTCGTTGAGTACACCATCGCAGGCACTCCTGTCAGTGATGCAGCGTCAAGGGTAACCGCAGCCATGGTCTCCGAGCTGATAGTCCATGCTGCTGCAAACGTCGTCCAACTGTTCCTGCAGGTGGTTGTTGTCTTTCAAACGTCCCCATCTGTTGACTCAGGGTCGAGACGTGGCTGCACGATTCGTTACAGCCATGCGGATAAGATGCCTGTCATCTCGACTGCTAGTGATACGAGGCCGTTGGGATCCAGCACGGCGTTCCGTTTTACCCTCCTGAACCCACCGATTCGATATTCTGCTAACAGTCATTGGATCTGGACCAACGCGAGCAGCAATGTCGCGATACGATAAACCGCAATCGCGACAGACTACAACCCGACCTTTATCAAAGTCGGAAACATCATGGTACGCATTTCTCCTCCTTACACGAGGCATCACAACAACGTTTCACCAGGCAACGCCGGTCAACTGCTGTTTGTGTATGAGAAATCGGTTGGAAACTTTCCTCATGTCAGCACTTTTAGGTGTCGCCACGGGCGCCAACCTTGTGTGAATGCTCTGAAAAGCTAATCATTTGCATATCACAGCATCTTCTTCCTGTCGGTTAAATTTCGCGTCTGTAGCACGTCATCTTCGTGGTGTAGCAATTTTAATGGCCAGTAGTGTAACTCTACCCTACATAGGAGAATTAAATCGTGAATAAAAGTCTATTTATTCTTCAACTACTTCACAGTTAAATCCATAAATGACGGTTTTAGTGTTATGAGGCTCATCTTAGGTGGAACAGTCCAGAGTTCAACCCATCACGATTTTATAATAATCTGTCACCGAATATTGGAACCTAAAATAAATCAAATTCAATATCAGTGTCTTTTATTTTGCAATTATCCTTCATCACGCGACCGATCTAAAAATTGTGAACAAACACGAGTATCACGACAAGCTTGTCTGCCGAATGTTACCGAAAGCAAACGCCCGTCACTTTATTTACAAGTGGAAGGAAACCCACTAAATTATTGTTCAGTCCCGCCGCCCAGACTGCACACAACGTACCGATCGGAACAGATGCAGCATCCGACTGAACACGCCTCACTGCCCCTGCGCCAAAGTGCACCGCTTAAATAGTTACAGTCTGACCCAGTTAGTGACCTCGATGGTTGAGCTCAGTTTAATTTAGAGCTTGATCTATTACTTAAATCGACAACACTAGGTATGAAATCTGTATGTCTAACGATGCTTATTACTACGTTGTTGTGCCCGGTACTATAAACATATTAAACATATTTGAGTAAGGAAAAAATATATTACTGTCCATCAACATATCATCCAAACAACAAAAGTATGAGTGAAAATTAACATAATGCGACAGTGCAAGGCACAGCCTTCTTATAAATGTACCCAATAGTTAATAAGCAAAAACCTAGTGGTAAAGATACATCAGTAGTAGGCTAGTGATATGACGATGTGACGGCTGATAGTGGGTGTAGGGAGGGCTCAGCAGAACTAGGGGCAGCTCTGCTCTGTTTAAGGAGACATTTTTTGTACTTGAGGAACGTGTTTTATTTAATAAAAGAGTACGGTGTTAGTGAGAGTTTATTTGACCACTCACAGCAATTACGAAACAGTGTGAAAATGTTTACCAACTGTTATTCTAAAACAATGGTAGAACATCATTATATTTACAAAAGTAATACAGGCATTAGGTCAGCTTTTACACAGCAATTTCTGCGGCGCTTTGTTATTTATTGTCGCGTACATCGTATTTGAAATGTAATGTGCTTGTAAACCACGAAACATGATTCCTACTGTTAAAAGCAGGATAGTGAGGGATAGTTAGGATAACACCAGCTGATTAGCAGCTACGTGCGGAACTGTTTCTCATTAGGCTATAGTTTAGGGTTTCGTGCGATATTAATTAACTGTGTCGCTGCGAAACCGCTTCGCCATCTTGAATAACACATAGATATGTTGTAGTGCTTTAGATGCTCGGTCATTTGATATGTCATACGTCCCAGTGGCATAATAGTTTGAAACAGTGATAAATAACCATTGTTTAAAACACAGCCCAACATAAAAATCACTATGGTTTCTACAGTGTACATTGTGTAATTTACTAGTTTAATAGCTGCAATTGTTCCACACAATTAGACAGTAGCCTTTGCTCATGGTAGCAGCAGGAGTTTGCTAGGATGACGGATCGCCTTTACATCAATGTTAAATCTTTATTGTGCTTTACTAAGTCCTCTTGTTGCTTACATTTGGTTTTCTACACTCCTGGAAATGGAAAAAAGAACACATTGACACCGGTGTGTCAGACCCACCATACTTGCTCCGGACACTGCGAGAGGGCTGTACAAGCAATGATCACACGCACGGCACAGCGGACACACCAGGAACCGCGGTGTTGGCCGTCGAATGGCGCTAGCTGCGCAGCATTTGTGCACCGCCGCCGTCAGTGTCAGCCAGTTTGCCGTGGCATACGGAGCTCCATCGTAGTCTTTAACACTGGTAGCATGCCGCGACAGCGTGGACGTGAACCGTATGTGCAGTTGACGGACTTTGAGCGAGGGCGTATAGTGGGCATGCGGGAGGCCGGGTGGACGTACCGCCGAATTGCTCAACACGTGGGGCGTGAGGTCTCCACAGTACATCGATGTTGTCGCCAGTGGTCGGCCGAAGGTGCACGTGCCCGTCGACCTGGGACCGGACCGCAGCGACGCACGGATGCACGCCAAGACCGTAGGATCCTACGCAGTGCCGTAGGGGACCACACCGCCACTTCCCAGCAAATTAGGGACACTGTTGCTCCTGGGGTATCGGCGAGGACCATTCGCAACCGTCTCCATGAAGCTGGGCTACGGTCCCGCACCCCGTTAGGCCATCTTCCACTCACGCCCCAACATCGTGCAGCCCGCCTCCAGTGGTGTCGCGACAGGCGTGAATGGAGGGACGAATGGAGACGTGTCGTCTTCAGCGATGAGAGTCGCGTCTGCCTTGGTGCCAATGATGGTCGTATGCGTGTTTGGCGCCGTGCAGGTGAGCGCCACAATCAGGACTGCATACGACCGAGGCACACAGGGCCAACACCCGGCATCATGGTGTGGGGAGCGATCTCCTACACTGGCCGTACACCACTGGTGATCGTCGAGGGGACACTGAATAGTGCACGGTACATCCAAACCGTCATCGAACCCATCGTTCCACCATTCCTAGACCGGCAAGGGAACTTGCTGTTCCAACAGGACAATGCACGTCCGCATGTATCCCGTGCCACCCAACGTGCTCTAGAAGGTGTAAGTCAACTACCCTGGCCAGCAAGATCTCCGGATCTGTCCCCCATTGAGCATGTCTGGGACTGGATGAAGCGTCGTCTCACGCGGTCTGCGCGTCCTGCACGAACGCTGGTCCAACTGAGGCGCCAGGTGGAAATGGCATGGCAAGCCGTTCCACAGGACTACATCCAGCATCTCTACGATCGTCTCCATGGGAGAATAGCAGCCTGCATTGCTGCGAAAGGTGGATATACGCTGTACTAGTGCCGACATTGTGCATGCTCTGTTGCCTGTGTCTATGTGCCTGTGGTTCTGTCAGTGTGATCATGTGATGTATCTGACCCCAGGAATGTGTCAATAAAGTTTCCCCTTCCTGTGACAATGAATTCACGGTGTTCTTATTTCAATTTCCAGGAGTGTATATCCAGTATCGACTACTGTGCTTGCTAATATGATTGTGAGTTGCGATGAGGTACGGGGAACAGACTCCTGTTTTACCTACGATGGGAGGCGTTCACTTCATAGTACCTCAGCTGTAATTTATTGACAACTTAGACACTACAGCGAGTCTTTGTCTTATACATGTTGGCATTGGAAGATCATTTCACTGTGCCGTTGTCACCCCTGATAAACTAAATTAATAAAGACAAACTGCAGTTTTGTGAAGGCACCCTAACCTGTAGTATGGTCTTATTTCTACCATGATATCATATCACAGAGACATTTCATGTATTTTGTAGTATTGTTTGCCAGTTTGTTTTCGCCACAGCCTGGGGTTACCACTTCTAACTACTAGACTTACTTCCTTGACTTAATTTCTTTGGCCCCTAGGAGGGCATAGGGCATCCAGGAGAACACATCATTTATCTGTGTATTCGGCCATTTTCCTCATTTCCGCCCATGTCTCCTTGCTTTCCGTTGCACCGTCTTCTTCCATGTATCTCTGGTCTTGCATCTCTTGTTCCCTGGCGATTCCATTCCAGTGCCCTCTCGACTGCTCCATCTGGCTTTCTCAGTGTGTGCCTCAAATATCACTTTCTCTCACGTATTTGGTCTTCTACATCTAACTGGTCCGCAGCTCGTGGTCGTGCGGTAGCGTTCTCGCTTCCCGCGCCCGTATTCCCGGGTTCGATTCCCGGTGGGGTCAGGTATTTTCTCTGCCTCGTGATGACTGGGTGTTGTGTGATGTCCTTAGGTTAGTTAGGTTTAAGTAGTTCTAAGTTCTAGGGGACTGATGACCATAGATGTTAAGTCCCATAGTGCTCAGAGCCATTTTCTACATCTAACTGGTTTGTTTTCCTGAAGAGCTCCTCATTACTTATTTCTTCTGGCCACCACATATATCTGGGCGCTAATGACCATAGCAGTTTTGCGCCCTAAAACCAAACCAAACCAAACCAAACCACCACATATTAATGTTGCGCCAGAGATATATATCTATGAAGCTATGTATCTGTGATGTTATACTCTTATACTCACGCTCTTTCATTTTTTAACTTCTGCATAACATTCATAGTTCAGCTGCTACTTGACGTTATACAACACGTTTCCATACGTCGATACGACCGTCAAAGGAATACCTAAGGACGACGTGTTGTAAGCTGTGCAGCGAGATAACACTGTGTCCAAGGGAAATTTATCAATGTCGTATGACACTGTTGTAGAGGATATCCCTTAAGAATTCAGTCGTATAGGTCGGAAAGTTTTCCTTCATTGGCTTTCATTGGAGAACTTTGTTCTGCAACGTAATTTTTCCATCGTGTAGAGTAAAATATTACGTGAGGGTGTCTGTGATCAGTGTATCCAAAGTGCGGTTGTGTTTGTGATTCTGAAAACCAGGGTCAATGCACAGCCTAAAGCTCTCGACTAACATCAGAGTGCCGATAACCTTAATGTGCTAACCGGAAAGGGCTGCAATTTACAGTACTGCTTTCTGTCACTCAACGAACGGAGATATTTAGATTTTAACCCATGATATCTGTATATAGTTTAGTGATCTGGACCATTATGTTACAACCACTCTTTCTTTTGATGGCGAATTATGGGTCTGAAATTTTCATCCAATGACGTAACTCGAAATCTCTGCCCCAGGCGGCGAACGCAATCTGACGTATGGGACTCGTATTTAAAAAGAACGAGGTCCACAGATGCTTCCACCGCTACCTTTTCCCTTGAGCGAGGTGACGTTGTAAATGGAATAGCATTCGGAAGAAGTGTTTTCCAATCCTTATCTCTCCTTTCTTGTGGACTACTTTTACATTATAAGGTGAACGTCGGGATGGTTCAATTGAAAAGTCCCAGGTAATTTCCTGCTCAATTATTTTCCAATCTAAGCTAGCGCCCGTTCCTTAAGACTTCATTGTTGACAAAAGCCGTTAAAGCAAAAGCTGAGATGATTCCTACAATAAAGATACAGTCATTGCCTTCTCCCTCCTCCTCTAAGAAAACTAGTCTGCTGTACTAACGAGCACGATTTCTGTGAGAAATTGTAGCTACCAAACTTCCTTACCTTCTCCTGTTTTGCCTAAACGTTCAGAATGGAGGTATCGACCACTGATGTGTAGAAACATAGGCGCAGATATCTGCCGAAGAACGATGAGGTCACACTCTGCTAATTCGTAGAATTGTCATCATCTGTGGCAAACAGTGATGAACTCTTAGTAACTTATATTGGCATTAATATTCGAGCCCGTTGCTCCATCACACCTGTCATCTGTTGTAGACGATGATCCAGAATGTGCACAGAAACAAAGTGATCTTATGATGTGTATATGAACAGCGTAGTGCCAAATAGAAACGAATCTTTCCAGACAACATGACCTTATACTGGCTCAGATAGAAATCACTGATTCCTTTCATCGACCGTTGTTGTTGTTGTTGTTGTTGTGGTCTTCAGTCCTGAGACTGGTTTGATGCAGCTCTCCATGCTACTCTATCCTGTGCAAGCCTCTTCATCTCCCAGTACCTACTGCAGCATGACAATATTCTGCATGATATTGGTCGATAATTGGGTGACTTCAAAATTCCAGGAGAGTTTATGTCCGGCGCACTCCAAGCAAATGTGCGATGTAACGCACGATTCTCAGAACATCTTTACAGCACAGCGAGAAAAACTTCTGCGTTGACAAACACGTGGTTGACTGTATACGTATCGTTTCTGTATATATCGGTAACTTGTCTGTTTCAGATAATATTAATAGTAACCTCATGACTTTCTGTAAATGATGCAGTTACCCACAATGAAGGAGTATCAAACAAAATTGCATAAACATACTGTCAGAACTTCATAAGATTTAAAAGTGATTAAAAGATCGGCAACTTACTTCAAATTTCTGAGATAAAAAATGAGTCTTGACAAAACACAAAACATAGTGTCTTATGAGTAGGATATCAATGATTCTCAACTGAATGTCAAACAGCCCATACAAATACCTGAATGTAACAATTTGTGGGATAATAAAATGGAGTGATCTAATAGGCTCGACCGTACATAAAGCAGGTGGTGTACTTCGATTCATTGATAGGATACTGCGAAAATGCAGTCAGTTTGAAAAGAAGGTTGTTATAAAACACTCGTGCGATTCATCCTAGTATACGACTAGCAAGGATATTAACGTATATAAGAAGAGCTGCACTACTTGTCACAGATTTGTTTCAATCATGGGAGACTACACGAAAATGCTGAAGAGAACCTTAAAGAATGACGGCAACAATACCGTGAGAATCTACTTACGAAGTTTCAAGAACCAGTACTCTTCCAGAAAGCTTCGATTATACACTCCTGGAAATGGAAAAAAGAACACATTGACACCGGTGTGTCAGACCCACCATACTTGCTCCGGACACTGCGAGAGGGCTGTACAAGCAATGATCACACGCACGGCACAGCGGACACACCAGGAACCGCGGTGTTGGCCGTCGAATGGCGCTAGCTGCGCAGCATTTGTGCACCGCCGCCGTCAGTGTCAGCCAGTTTGCCGTGGCATACGGAGCTCCATCGCAGTCTACAACACTGGTAGCATGCCGCGACAGCGTGGACGTGAACCGTATGTGCAGTTGACGGACTTTGAGCGAGGGCGTATAGTGGGCATGCGGGAGGCCGGGTGGACGTACCGCCGAATTGCTCAACACGTGGGGCGTGAGGTCTCCACAGTACATCGATGTTGTCGCCAGTGGTCGGCGAAAGGGGCACGTGCCCGTCGACCTGGGACCGGACCGCAGCGACGCACGGATGCACGCCAAGACCGTAGGATCCTACGCAGTGCCGTAGGGGACCGCACCGCCACTTCCCAGCAAATTAGGGACACTGTTGCTCCTGGGGTATCGGCGAGGACCATTCGCAACCGTCTCCATGAAGCTGGGCTACGGTCCCTCACACCGTTAGGCCGTCTTCCGATCACGCCCCAACATCGTGCAGCCCGCCTCCAGTGGTGTCGCGACAGGCGTGAATGGAGGGACGAATGGAGACGTGTCGCCTTCAGCGATGAGAGTCGCTTCTGCCTTGGTGCCAATGATGGTCGTATGCGTGTTTGGCGCCGTGCAGGTGAGCGCCACAATCAGGACTGCATACGACCGAGGCACACAGGGCCAACACCCGGCATCATGGTGTGGGGAGCGATCTCCTACACTGGCCGTACACCACTGGTGATCGTCGAGGGGACACTGAATAGTGCACGGTACATCCAAACCGTCATCGAACCCATCGTTCTACCATTCCTAGACCGGCAAGGGAACTTGCTGTTCCAACAGGACAATGCACGTCCGCATGTATCCTGTGCCACCCAACGTGCTCTAGAAGGTGTAAGTCAACTACCCTGGCCAGCAAGATCTCCGGATCTGTCCCCCATTGAGCATGTTTGGGACTGGATGAAGCGTCGTCTCATGCGGTCTGCACGTCCAGCACGAACGCTGGTCCAACTGAGGCGCCAGGTGGAAATGGCATGGCAAGCCGTTCCACAGGACTACATCCAGCATCTCTACGATCGTCTCCATGGGAGAATAGCAGCCTGCATTGCTGCGAAAGGTGGATATACACTGTACTAGTGCCGACATTGTGCATGCTCTGTTGCCTGTGTCTATGTGCCTGTGGTTCTGTCAGTGTGATCATGTGATGTATCTGACCCCAGGAATGTGTCAATAAAGTTTCCCCTTCCTGGGACAATGAATTCATGGTGTTCTTATTTCAATTTCCAGGAGTGTACTAATGCCTTCACGTATTGCACCGGTAGTGATCGCGAATACAAGTTAAGCCAAAGTACTGCACAAATAGAGAAGATTACATAGTCATTTTTCGGCGTTGTATAAGGGAATGGAACGGATAGAGTCCTCAATACACTTCAAGACAAGAAAGAACATCTTACCACGAAGGAATTATTTGAATGGGACGGAATTCGGTAGATGTGAAGTATATGCACAGTCAAACAAATGATTATAATTTCAGAAAAATTGATGATGTATTCAAGGAAAAGAGCGTCACAAATTGAGAAAGTCAGTGACGAGTTGGTCCAGCACTGGCCTTTATGGAAGCAGTTATTCGGCTTCGCGTCGACTGACAGGGTTGTTTTATGTCCTCCTGAGGAATATCGTGCCAAATCCTGTCCAACTGGCGCAACAGATCTTCAAAATCCCGAGCTAGTTGGAGGTCCCTGCACATATTACTCCAGACGTTCTCAAATGGGGACAGGTTTATGTCCGTTTGTAGGTAGGGTTTGGCAAGCACAAAGACAAGCAGTAGAAACTCTCGCTGTGAGCGGCGGGCGTTAACTTTCTGTAACGTAATGCCAAGATGTGTTGACATGAAGAGCAACAAGATGGGGCGAAGAGTATCATCGACTTACCGCTGTACTGTATCGATGCCACGGATGGCAACCAAAGGAATTCTGCGGTGAAATGAAATGACAGTGCAGACCACCACGTGATTGTCAGGCCGTATGGCAGGCGACAGTCAGGTTGCTATCCCACTACTGTCCAGGACATCTACAGACACGTCTTCACGGGTCATCGGGGCTCAGTTCGAAGCGGGATTCATCGCGTGAGTGAATAAGAGTCCATTCCGAAGATGAGTCTGGAGACGGCCCAGACAGCGGTTGGATATCAACGCGACTGTCACCCCCTTTTTGTGGCCCGACAACCAGGAGTGATTGATTTCGGCTACCATTTAATTTTATAACAGGATCGCTCTGGTTGTCATTCGTGGCACCCTTACAGCACAGCTGTACATCGACAATATTCTACACCCCGTTTTGTTGCCCTTCATGGATAGCCATCCTGGGCTTACATTTCAGCAAAAAGATGCCCGTCAGAGAAGGAGAGAGTTTCTACTGCTTGTCATCATGCTTGTCAAACCCTACCTTGGCCAGCAAGGTGGCGAGATCTCTCCTCAATTGGGAACGTTTGGAGCATTATGGACAGAGCCCTCCAACCATCTGGGGATGCTGACGATACAACGTGCCAGTTGGACAGAATTTGGCGTGATATCCTTCAGGAGGACATCCAACAACTCTATCAATCAATGCCAAGCCGAATAACTGCTTGGATGAGGGCCAGTGATGGATCAATGGGTTATTGTTTTGCTCAATTTCTGAGGCTCGTTCTCTTCAATAATTATCCAATCTTTCTGAAATTATAATGATCTGTTTTCCTGTACAAGTACTACCGATTTCCGTCCCATTCGGATAATGCCTTCGCCCTGTAACTTTTGTTTCGTTTTCTTTCTTTTTTTTAATCTGTTTGAGTGTAGTTGGTACAATAGAAGTTACCCTCTGCTACCCACATTACATACTTATATGTAGGTAACTCACTTTCCTTCAGCTTCAAAGCTTCAAACTGATATCTTTAGATTCAAAGTACAAACATGGATTTGAAACGTGCTCATTGTTCAGGCCCTGAAGGCCCAAGTGATGTCGATCGGCCGCAGCATCATTCTCTGCCATTCGGCATCATGCAGATGTAATACAAAGCTGCATGTGGTCAGCACACCACTCGTTCGGCCGGTTTGCCAACTTTCCTGATTTTGGAGTCGCTAGTTTTCACTGAAGTAGCTCCTTAATTGGCATCACGATAATGAGTGCACCTCATACCAGGCCTCCCACCAAGGACAAATCCTCCTCCGCATACCAGCCATTTACTAGCTACATCTACAGAGGTGGACTTAGAGCAGAAATGCAAAGGGAAATAAATTGGCCGTATTATTCTTTAAGGAACAGATGGCTCTGAGCACTATGGGACTTGACTTCTGAGGTCATCAGTCCATTACTTAAACCTAACTAACCTAAGGACATCACACACATCCATACCCGGGGCAGGATTCGAACCTGCGACCGTAGCGGTCTCGCGGTTCCAGACTGAAGCATCTAGAACCGCTCGGCCACACCGGCCGGCTTTAAGGAACAACCCAGTCTATAACTTAAATTAATTTATGGAAAGCACAACAAATGTAAGTCTGGGTATCCTCTAAAATAGGATCCCCGAGCCATTCGTGAAAGGTTCGTGGACATAACGACTGTCAGCCTGCTCCTTGTGAGCTCCAATCCCTCTGTAATAAGTTTACCATCGGTAGTGTTGAGAAACAGCTGAAATCGTTAAAATTGAACAAAGTTCCACGGCCCGATGGTTGGTTTGTTGGTTGGTTTGGGAGAGAGGACCAAACAGAGTGGTCATCAAAAATGGTTCAAATGCTCTAAACACGAAGGGACTTAACATCTGAGGTCATCAGTCCCCTAGACTTAGAACTACTTCAACCTAACTAACCTAAGGACATCACAGACATCCATGCCCGAGGCAGGATTCGAACCTGCGGTTGCAGCAGCGCGGTTCCGGTCTGAAGCGCCTAGAACTGCTCGGCCACAGCGGCCGGCAGAGTGGTCATTGGTCCCATCGGATTAGGGAAGGATGGTGAAGGAAGTCGGCCATGCCCTTTCAAAGGAACCATCCCGGCCTTAGCCTGTAGTTATTTAGGGAAATCACGGAAAACCTAAATCTGGATGGCCGGACGCGTGTTTGAACCGTCGTCCTCCCGAATGCGAGTCCAATGTGCTAAACACTGCGCCACCTCGCTCGGTTCACGGTCCGATAGAATACCTACCAGACTCTACACTGAATGTGCGGCTGAGTTGGCCCCTTTCTTAACTTAACCAGAACCGTCGAACAAAGAACCGTGCCTAATAATTGAAAGAAAATACAGGTCACATCCCTGTACAAGAAGGGTAGTAGAAGTTACCCACGAAACTAACGTCCAGTATCCTTGACATCTGTTTGTTGTAGAATCTTAGAACATATTCTGAGCTCAAATGTAATGAGTTATCTCGAGCGGAAAGGCCTCCTCCATGCTGAAAACATCGCGCATGTTTAACCCAACTCCCTCTTTCCATACGTGATTAACTGAGAGATTCGGATCAAGGCAGTCAACTAGATGCAATATCTTTGCATTTCCGAAAAAGCATTTGACTCTTTACCACATCTAGGCATACTATCAAAAGTAAGCTCGTATATGGTACCACGCGAAATTTGTGACTGGATTGAGGATTTTTTAATAAAGAGGAAGCAGCGAGTCATCTTGAATAGAGAGTCGTCGAAAGATGTAGAAGTAACTTCGGGTGTGCCTCATGGAAGTGTGTTGGGACCCTTGCTGTTCATGCGGACAATATTAAAAGTAACCTCAAACTTTTCGCAGACGATTCTCTTATCTATAACGAGATACTGTCTGAAAGAAGCTGCATAAACGTTCAGTCAGATCTTGATACAATTTCAAAGTGGTGCTAAAACTGGCAACTTATTTTAAATGTTCATAAATGTAAAACTGTGCCTTTGACAAAACGAAAAATCGTAGAATCCTATCAAAATAATATAAGTGACTCATAGCTGGAACCAGTCAACTCATACAAATATCTGGGTGTAACACTTTATACGGATATGACATGGAACGATCACACAAGCTTATTCCTAGGTAAAACAGGTGGCAGACTTCGATTTATTGGTAAAATACTTGGGAAATGCACTCAGTTTACGATGGAATTTGCCTACAAATCACTCGTGCGACCCATCCTAGACTATTTCTTAAGTGTATGGGTCCCATATCGAATAAGACTAACAGGGTTTAATGAACGTACCCTCTCGAAAATTACACTCATGAAATTTTAACATATAACATCTCCGTGTTGGACGAGGTCTCTGTTTTAGCGTAGGGCACCGAATTTTTTTAGAGCTTCCAAAAGCTAACCTGACGGAACCATATCTCTTCTTTGGACCCTCTTGCTTGATTGCTTGTTTGCTCACTTTGTCTCACTCTCCCTCTTCCTGTCTCTCCTTCTCTCTCTCTCTCTCTCTCTCTCTCTCTCTCTCTCTCTCTCTCTCGCCGAATCGGTAGAGCGAGTGGTCAGTTATAGACACCAGTAAACAAACCCACTCCTCCGGAAGCAAGTACCAAGAACTGTGGACTTAGATCTAATTTATCCGGCTGGCAGTGTTCCAGTTACACATCAAAAGTCACTTTGAAACGTGATTTATAAAAGCTCTGATTTCATTTCATCGTAGTTCCAGAAGATATTGATTACGTGCCAACGAGTTCATCGCATAGGCCTGAAACATTAATGGTTGTTTATGTCGCCGTTAGTCACGTGTGGCAACATCGAGAGTTCATCCGCTCTCCAATGGGCGCAGATGTGTGGTAACGTGGCTGGAAGCAGTTACTAGCGAATATGTTTTCAGCCGCTATGAAATAAAAATATGGCACCGTTTTAATCGTAATTAAATGCAATATAGGAAGGTACAGAGTTACAAAACTGTTACCAATTTATAACTTTTTATAATTTTCTTCATAACCATGCCCAACGTTAATTCCAGATATGTAGTCGGCTAGGTAATTAATTTAGAACGTCTCCTGCTAATATCAGTTTAAATCAAGTTCTTTAAGATTTGTCCAAGGATATATTGATTCCAGATAACATACTGACCAGAATTTCAACTTCTTATCGATAAAAAGTGCCATGCACTATAGAAATAAACGCAGATTTTTTCTCAGTAAGGGTAGATATCAACGCAATATTTTAGATTACTTTTATGGCCTGTACTATATCTATAAAAGAGTAGGCAGTTACTGGATGCCGACTTTATAATTTACGCATGAAAATGAATGTAGTGTGTCACTGAAACACAGTAATTTCAGTGTTCAGTGCATTGCTGCTCGTTGCAAAGAGGCGGACCTCACCTCAGTTTTCTAGTGTTTAAAATATTAGTATGTATCATTCTAAGCTGATCCCCATGCAGTTAAATCAACCTGATTAGAGCCTGTAAATGGGAACACATTCACACAGGAATGTGACATAATGCCGGGAAGGGGGGAGTTTTATGTAGTTTCCCCAAATCGCTTGCGACGAAACCCAGAATAGGTCTTTTTATCGGGTCTCTACCCACTATCTTGCCCTTCTGTTTCATGTTATTCAGTACTTTGTTCTCATAATCAAGATATCTGTAAATTGTACCTCTGAGATAATATATTTTATTCAATGTGGTGTCTTCGCTTCGATTAACACTTTTGCGTCAATTTTAGCTTATCGCCAAGTATGTTAACTGTAATTTTATTCCCTTCGTTGCAACTACAACTTGAGAGCCACAGGAAAAAAAATTGAGAATCAACTTACAACTCAACATAAAGGGATGAAAAAGTAGTTGTGAAAACTATGAGCAACGAACGATTCTGCTGTATTTGCAGGTGTGACTAGTTTGCGTTTTTAGTGGAATAAACTCTTTCATAGTGAATTAATGAAACAGAGTTTTATTTTCTGGAGGACATGGTTTGATACAACCCGTTTGTGGTGCCTAGGTTGTTCGTATAGGTTGAGAATATGGCATTATGGTGCGTGTCCTCGTGAAGTGAACACATGTAGCTCGAGCTTCCTGCGCGCTTATGACATGAATACCCGGTGGCCTGCTATAGCAGACGACGGCGGGCTATTTCGGAGGCTGGCGGAGGATGAGAGCAGCTCTGTGTGCCTGTATAATGCAAGTCACTCACCTTCTGCTGCCGGCACTGCAGGTGTGCTCTTTCACAGAATTCTGTCTCTCCTGTAGCGTGTCCACAGCAACAGCCTCCTTTAGTGACACCGTACAGTTAATATTAAAATAATGTTTGACACATTTAAGGAAACTTCCATAGCTTTTTCGTCATGTGCAGGCTTGAGCCTTGATGTTTCAGACTATGTATGTGTTCAAATGGTTCAAATGGCTCTGAGCACTATGGGACTTAACATCTGTGGTCATCAGTCCCCTAGAACTTAGAACTACTTAAACCTAACTAACCTAATGACATCACACACATCCATGCCCGAGGCAGGATTCGAACCTGCGACCGTAGCGGTCACGCGGTTCCAGACTGAAGCGCCTAGAACTGTACGGCCACACCGGCCGGCTTATGTATGTGTGACCTGATTACACAGTAAATAAAATCTGAACCCCTCCTCCTGGCCTCCCCTCAGTTTGAAATATAGCGTTACATGTGAAAAATGTATCCTGCCAGAGAAGAACGGAGAATGTCTTGTTGTCTCTAATTGTAATCATCACAGATCGTGATTAAAAATTTCTACTCGTGCACTGCCAATATTATCAATATATAGAGGGGACTAAACACATAGGGTAAGCAGCATATGATATCATGCAAATAGTAGAAGTAAGTGAACAGCTAGGTTCCGATTACTCTTCTTGAACTGTACTCAACCACTCTTCTTTTTTTTTTTAATAGCATTGCTGCCCTTGATTGGTGCTTTATTCCCAATCCTCTCGATTACATTTCAGATCGTCGAGACTTTTTCCGTTGGAAAATGTGAATTACAGTGCATACCTGTTATAAATTATACATATCAACCAATATTAAATGTAGATCGCAATGTCACGTAATATTAAGTGCAGGCGAAGCTACTTACGTTTTATGCTTCACCCTTTGACAACAAATTTTTATGCTTCCCACGATGTACAAAAATTTCACTCAATAGTTAACAAATTTCTAAACAACAACTGTATATGAAATAGAAAATATACCGTTGTCGGAGCGATATAACATTCAAGGGCGGAAATGCTGCCATTAAAAACAAGTATACTACGTGTTCCTACATTTCCGAAAGGCGTTAACAAATACGTATATTTACAAATATGTGATTGACTTGAACAGTCTTTTGTCTTATATAACCTTGTATGATGTATCGGATGAGGAATCTTCAAAAGAAATGAAAATAATATCGGAAGCGGAAACAAAACATGGCCACTTGTTGGGTTCAAGGGCAGACTAATGCATGTTGATGGAAAGAAATTTTCTGAAAGACTAAATGTCGTCCCGTGGCGTACTGACTGATGTGTTCGCCGAAGGCAGCACAAGAAAAACACCCAGTTATAAAATGAACATGAAGTTTACTGTAACACACATAAACAATCTTCTTCGACGGGAGTTAGTTTCGAAACAATAACTGAAGACAAGTCACTTCCCGAATATTAAAAGAACAATAACAATAATATATGAAGGCTGAAGGTTGAAAATAGCATAGTAAATTGAAAGTTCCAAAATCCAATGTCCATATACCTACAATGGAATGGTCCAATCCGACATCTGTACACCTTCCCTGAAATTTTGCGCACAGGAAGAAAACACATAAAGAAATGCACGGTCAAAATTTTACCTGCTAAGGCGCACTGCAAGTATTTTTTTTTAATATATTAAAGTTACTGATTTTTGCCGCACGAAGAACCGCTTATAACAGCTATGTGTACAGCCCTTCCTACCTAGAGAATAAGTAGACGCATGTGTTACAGGAGAACATGGCTCCGTGTGGTGCGTAGCCCAAAGTGCACACACGCGAATTTTAAGTACTTAAACCTTAATAAAAATGTCTCAAGTCATGAATTTTTGAATAACGTCCAGTTCACATCGACAGCTAAATTGTTACAGATGTAAATGTTACACAAATGACTAGGAGAGGAAAGAAAATCAAGACATTGTATGGTGTTAAATTACAAACGACTTCCATCAGTCGGGGCCTCAATTTGTTAACGTGAAATATTTTGAAACAACAAGTCTTATGATAAATTTTGAATAACGTATATTTTACTAACAATGGAACTGTTCCTTGTTTATTCCCTGTAATCGTAACAAAAGTGCAAAGTGTCTATTGGAGGACGAAAACAAACGTTTTCCTTACACCAGACATACCTGATAAAAGAAACATAAGTGCATTCGGGCACTTAAGTGTAATTGCTAGTTATATTTAAACACAATTCGGATGGAGTAAGAAATGGTCGTGCTGCGTACCAGCCATACCTGATCAAATTCGTGAAACATGGTGATGCAAACTGACAATACACAAATTACTGAAGTTTGCTCCGCCGATTAACCTGACATCTAGAGAGCTATCGGAAATTGTATTTTCTGACAGTTTTCTGAAAAATGTTTTACGCTGGCGCAATAATTCCTTTGAGAGGTTGAATCTCACTATTAATAGCGGGTGGTATCCGAATTACATTAAAAGTTTTTTCGTAGGCGTCCTACAGTCAGAGATGTCTTTACGTTCAGCCCAAGAGATCAAAAAAAGCAGTAAATTATTTTCTGCAACTGTAATAAGACGTTTCGAATGTAATATTGAAAATTACTCTCTCCCATTTTTCCAGATTCTGTTATGTAGATTACAAAATGTTTGCAACGAAACAGTCCTTTTCTTTGACGTCTTTTCCTAATTTTCCCTGAGTTTCCTGAAAATGGATATAAAGATGTGGAAACAGTAATTCATTGATGCTGTTGTATACGAATGTGTCATTGCAATCGTCGACTGCGCAAGCGACTCTGCCTTGTCTCGCTCGAAATGATAAAATGCGGTTTGCTCGCAGTTCTTGCACAAAACCTAACTAATTTGCTTTATACACAGCGTTTTAGGGGATAATGAAAACCTTCGTCTTGATGTCACCTACAAATGTCTCTACAGTATCATCTATTAATTCCTGTATATCTTTACTTGAAGTAAATTTCCTAATTTTGCGATTTCCTTTCCCGTATAATCCCGAATACGTTTAACCATGTCTAAGACGCCTGGAAATTAGTAAAGTTCACCAGATTTGCAATTAACAGCGCGCAGTCTAGTAGATCTCACTCGTAAATGGTACACTGACTCCCACAAGCAGCTCTTAATCATTCGAATAGTTTTCCTTTCACATTTTTGCGAGTTAAATTTTGGCGCTTATTTCGTACTTCGTGTAAGTCTTTCTTCCATTTATGCAATTCATGTACAGATTTTACATTGCTTAACTTTCAGTTTTTTTTCCAACATTCGTTTAACCAAACAATTTACGACCTTCTTTTTAACACTGAAAGTTATTGCTGTTCATGTTTCTTTAGACTTCGAAGGTACTGTATATTTGTTCTGGACTTTAATTGACACAACAGTCATCGTTTGAGCCACAAGTCACGGAATCGTCGATTACGTGTCTCATGTAATGTTTCCACAAATTCCAATGAAATGTCGACAACATTCGAATGAATGTCCAAGAAATTAACTAATAAATAACACATATGCATGTCTTCAGGAAAAGTAGGTGATTTCGATTGCACACCACGTTCTTCATATTTCATCTCTGCAAGGTTGAAAACATTTCTCGTTAATGAGAAACTCTGGAACCTAAACGAAGACAGATGCTATCAACAAGCATATACGAAGAAAACACAGAAAATTAATTCAGTTTAATCTCCATTGTTAACACTTGGTAATAACTCAAAGGCAACTGCGAACTATTACGGATGTTAAATGAGATGAAAATTCGACGGAATAGTAGCTGTGAACAATTGTGTCAGATAGACTATCAATGGAAACTGGAATTCGCTTTACAAATTACATTCGCATTGTGCCATGTTATCTGTTTCCCTTTGTGTTGTCCATGCCACAGCTATGGTGTGGGTGCACTTTTCTCCGTAGCCTAGTGAGCTACAAATTTGGCAATTTTCAACATTTTTAAATACTTGCAGTGTTTCTTAGCAGCTAAAATCCTGATACTATGTTTCTTTTGGTGTATTCTTCACGCACAAAAAGTTCCAGGTCAGGATTGCACATATCGGATTGGACTGTTCCCTTGTAAGAGTGCCACAACCAGAGTCCAGAATGGACGTCCAAAAGTTGAAGTTCCAAAAGGATGCACATAAGATTAATTTCCATCTACAGCCGATGAACGAAACACAAGTATTAGAAAGTCCAGTTGCTGGTCACAGAGCCGGATGCCACATCTCTCTGGAGTAGACGCCACAAATGGTGTAGGTCCATGGGTGGCAGCTCCTAGAGGGGAAGGTCGACGTGGACGGCGTCGTCGTCGTAGCGACGGCTCCAGAGTGAGACGCTATACTGAATGAATCTATCACTCTCGGATCTCTTCTCTCAGTCTCCGAGCACTAAAATATGAATGCTTTTCAGCCCAGCATCTCACTCGAATTAAAAACCGCTGTTTTTAAATTTTTATTTTAGTTACGAGCACTATTCGGAAAGTAAGGAACGATAGGTCGCGAAATGCAAACCACAGTGAAAATCAAAACTGTTTTATTTGCAACAGTTAGCTACACCATCCAGCCACTTCTCTACACAGTCGCCGCTCAGACTTAGACATCTGTCATAGCGTTGTACCAACTCGTTATAGAAGACAGCAGCCAGTGCTTTTCGACAATTTTCTACTCTGGACTGCAGTTCGTTGTCTATGTCAAAATATTGTCTTCATAGATAGCAGTTCATTTGAGCAGAGATGAACCTCAGGGGTAGCCAATTACGGGCTGTATTGTGGGTGATCAAATACTTCCCATCAAAAACGCTGCAGGAGCATCTTCATTGCCCCTGCAGAGTGCGGCCGAGAATTGTCGTGTAGAGCGAACCGCATGACAGTTATGTTATGTGGTTTGCATAGTTTCAGGCGAAATCTTTCGCCAGGCCCTAATACTTGGCGGGAGACGCTAATTTCTAGCCATCACTGTGAGCTCAGAACTGAAAAGAGCGACATGATGCGATCCACAGGTGTACTGGACACAGTGCCCAACTCAGCTGTGCAAAGCTTCATCAGATTTTCACTGTATTTTCCATTTCACGACCGATAGTTCCTTACTTTCCGAATAACCCTCGTATATAACTAATTTTAGTGATTTGATGATCGTATGTGAAGGGCATGTTCCGCAATAATGGAGAGTTTACATAAAAGTAGGTCAGATTAAGGAGAGTAGTTTACGCAGTACATGTCTTTCTCTAAATTCAGGGATATAAAATTTATGGATTGACAGTTTTCTGGTTGCTGTCAAAGCATACAGGCTGGTTAAGACTTTTATGGATACGATAGGCAAGGATTGGTTCAGACACCTTGCTGTAAACCGAGGGTCGTTTATTTCGAAGATGTGACGAACCTTCACTTTAAAATGTAGTGGCTGCGAATGAAAACGGTTCCAAAAGTTCTCTGTGGCTTTGGATATTGTCCTCTCTTCGTACTTTGTTATAATGATTGCTTAGAATTATTAGAAAAGGATGCGAACATTGTTTACAACGTAACAGGTGCGGCAGTCCTAAGGAAGCCCAGTGCTGCATTTGTTATTGTATGTGCATTTGATTTCGTTTTCTATAATAAATGCATTAAGCTCTGTTCTAAGTTATGCAGTTACTGGAAACTTGTTTTTGTATGCACAAAGTCTGTATCGAAGATGATGTGCCGGCCGCTGTGGCCAAGCTGTTCTAGGCGCTCCAGTCCGGATCCGCGCTGCTGCTATGGTTGCAGGTTCGAATCCTGCCTCGGGCATGGATGTGTGTGATGTGCTTAGGGTAGTTAGATTTAAGAAGTTCTAAGTCTAGGGGACTGATGACCTCAGATGTTATGTCCCATAGTGCTTAGAGCCATTTGAACCATTTTTTGAAGATGATGTAAGGACCATAAGGTATGAGGACGATGTAGAACAGATATACTGTAAAGTGGTTAGTTTTGTTGAGATCCGCTCATATAGCGTAACGCGCGGCGCGTTGGCTTACGAGAGACATAGAGATGAGCCAGACACAATCGAGCGCTCGTGGCGGGCCCGGATCTTGGTGGGGAAAGGGGGGGGGGGGGGGAGCGTGGCAGGGGCAAACCGGTGGCAACTTCAGGGGGCGCCAAATTCGTATTCTTGTATAAAAAATATCTAGTTTCAATAAGCGCCTAGCGTCCAACGCACGTCAGTCTATCGATTATTCATATGATTTTGATACGCATCCCTGTTAGTTTTTGAACATTTTTGAACACGTTCTAATATCTGAACGAATCATAAGTTGATTTTTGAATGCCTGTGTAGGGTATGTGATGTCTCAGCCAGGGGAATCCTCGTCGCATCTAGAAATAAAAGACATTCCCACAGACAAAAGGGAACGGGGCTATACGAGGAGAGGAGAACAAAATCGAACGGGAGACTGCCAGTCGCTGTTTGTTTATGTGGTTGATTGGGTGTGCGAATGGTCAGTGTTGTTATAATTATTAGCGAAATCCGTAGATTCAGACTACCAGAATGGGAATAAAGGACTAACAGGGATAACAAATGGCTCTGAGCACTATGGGACTCAACTGCTGAGGTCATTAGTCCCCTAGAACTTAGAACTAGTTAAACCTAACTAACCTAAGGACATCACAAACATCCATGCCCGAGGCAGGATTCGAACCTGCGACCGTAGCGGTCTTGCGGTTCCAGACTGCAGCGCCTTTAACCGCACGGCCCCTTCGGCCGGCCCTAACAGGGATAACAGGCAAGAAAGATTTAACATTAATTTTCTCTTTGTATCCAAGAAAATGAAATTTTGACAGAAAATTTTTGTCAGATAGGTAAACTACTAACGGCCACTTGTGCAGTCCCCGATTAGCAGCCGCTTAAGTTCTATTCTAGGAATAGCGCGGAAAACGTGTTGTACGAATACGTATAACGTCTAACCGGAGAATAAATGCGGGATATTTAAACTGGTGATTCTGGCAGGGATACCGAAGTTAACCGGAGAATAAGTTTTGACAATGGCAGGAATAATTACAGAATTAGTAATGACAAAATTGTTTGTTAGAACAAGGAGGGAGAAGAAACGGGGCCATCGCATAAATTATATCTTCCAAATGTGTATAAAAATTTCGCACAACAACTTCTCAATTTCATGCTTGAGAAACTGGGGCGTAATGAATGAAATGTGAAACTATTTCCTAACACAAAATTTTTTGAAACTTCCTGGCAGATTAAAACTGTGTGCCCGACCGAGACTCGAACTCGGGACCTTCCATAGAGATCAGGAGAATAAAATGGATGCGGAATGACTTCCAACCCAACTGCTGTATTGTGTTTTTTGTCAGTCTAGCGTAATCCGGTGGGCGTTATCGTGGAGTAGCATCACTTCACGCTGTCGTTGACAGCGAATGTCAGCAGTGATGAGTACCCCTCGGTGGAACAATTCGTTGTACACCATATCGTCGGTGTTCCACCATATGCGTTGTACGGGGAGTTGCTGCTTTGTTTGGGCTCAACCATTCCTTTTTTTCTCTTATGTTAACATAAACACACCATTTCTCGTCACCAGTAACTATACAGAATAGCAATGGTGATGCTGTTCACGAGCCAATTAATGACGAGCAAGCAGAAATGGCCACCCTCTGATTTTTGTGATTTTGGTTTAGACCATACTGTACCCATGAACCCGATTTTTGAAACTTCCCCTTCGTATCCAAATGTCGCGCAATGGTACAATGATCACCGTTCATCACATTTACCAGTTCGCGAGTAAACTGACGTGTATCTACATCTACATCTACGTGGATACTCTGCAAATCACATTTAAGTACCTGGCAGAGGGATCATCGAACCACCTTCACAATTCTCTATTATTCCAATCTCGTATAGCGCACGGAAATAATGAACACCTATATCTTTCATTACGAGCTCTGATTTTCCTTCTTTTATCGTGGTGATCATTCTTCCCTATGTAGGTCGGTGTCAACAAAATATTTTCGCATTCGGGGGAGAAAGCTGGTGATTGGAATTTCGTGAGAAGATTCCGTCGCAACGAAAAACGCCTTTCTTTTAATGATTTCCAGCCCAAATCCTGTACCATTTCTGCGACACTCTCTCCCACATTTCGCGATAATACAAAACGTGCTGCCTGTCTTTGAACTTTTTCGATGTATTCCGTCAGTTATGTCTGGTAAGGATCCCACACCGCGCAGCAGTATTCTAAAGGAGGACGGACAGGCGTAGTGTAGGCAGTCTCCTTAGTAGGACTGTTACATTTTCTAAGTGTCCTGCCAATAAAACGCAGTCTTTGGTTAGCCTTCCCGACAACATTTTCTATGTGTTCCTTCCAATTTAAGTTGTTTGTAATTGTAATACCTAGGTATTTAGTTGAATTTACGGCTTTTAGATTAGACTGATTTATCGTTAACAGAAGTTTAACTCGTTCCTTTTAGCACTCATGTGGATGACCTCCCACTTTTCGTTATTTAGGGTCAACTGCCACTTTCTTTGTGGATTAATGCGTTTAAATGGTCTTCATAAAACACCGAAGGCCTTCCTGAACGTGGAGAGTCATTAATGTCGAAACGATCCACCTAAACAATAAAACCATTTACTTGCTGTTTTCTGTCCAATGGCATTATCCTCATACACGGCGCAATTGTTTCTGGTGGCCTCCGCTGTTGTCACCCCTCTGTTCAACTCAAACAGAAGAATTTGTCGGGAATAATCCGATTTCTCCTCTTGGAACTCCATTTTCTAGCGTCCACAGTTACACCCAATCTCCGATTGACACAACGACAATTGCCAGGGTCACTCCAAAAGAAATGCACACTATTTTTTTTAATCCATCTTTTATTCTACATGTTTGAAAGTTTTACAGTGTGTAGAAACATCCTTTAGCAACAATATTTTCATTTCTCCATATAATTTCCATCCCTCTCAACTGCCTTACGCCATCTTGGAATCAACGCCTGTATACCCGCACGGTAAAATTCTGGACCAACCTGTTGGAGCCACCGTTTGGCAGCGTGCACAAGGGAGTCATCATCTTCAAACCTTGTTCCACAAAGAGAGTCTTTCAGTTTCCCAAAGAGATGAAAGTCTCATGGAGACAGGTCAGGACTGTAAGGCGGGTGTTTCAGTGTTGCCCATCCGAGTTTTGTGATCGCTTCCTTGGTTTTTTGACTGACATGTGGCCGTCCATTGTCGTGCAACAGCAAAACATCCTGCTTTTGCCGATGTGGTCTAACACGACTCAGTAGAGCTTGAAGTTTCTTCAGCGTCGTCACATATGCATCAGAATTTATGGTGGTTCCACTTGGCATGATGTCCACAAGCAAGAGTCCTTTGGAATCGAAAAACACCGTTGCCATAACTTTCCCAGCAGAAGGTGTGGTTTTGAATTTTTTTTCTTGGGTCAGTTTGCATGATGCCACTCCATTGATTGCTTCTTCGTCTCTGATGAAAAATGATGAAGCCACGTTTCATCACCTGTCACAGTTCTTCCAAGAAATTCATCTCCACCATTCTCGTACTGTTCCAAAAGTTCGCTGCATACCGTTTTTCTTGTTTCTTTGTGAGCCACTGTCAACATCCTGGGAACCCACCTGGCACAAACGTTTTTTAACGCCAATACTTTCAATATTCTGCTAACACTTCCTTTCCCTATCCCAACGTAGCGTGACAATTCGTTCACTGTGATGCGTCTGTCAGCAGTCACCAATTCGTTAACTCTCTACACATTGTCTGCAGTGTGTGCAGTACGAGGCCTGCCGCTGCGATGACAGTCATCAATATTGCCGTGCCCGCTTTCATCTTGTAACCTGTTTGGCCACCGACTAACTGTACTGCGATCGACAGCAGCATCTCCATACACCTTTTTCAACCTCTTGTGGATGTTTCCCACTGTCTCGTTTTCACAGCACAGGAATTCTATGACAGCACGTTGCTTCTGACGAACGTCAAGTGTAGCAGCCATCTTGAAGACATGCTGTGACAGCGCCACTCACGGGAACAGGTTTAACTAAGTTTGAAAACAAGTGGGAAGGATGTATCTACACACTGTAAAACTTTCACAAATGCAGAATGAAAACTGTATTTTTACAAAAATACTGTGCATTTCTTTTGGAGTGACCCTCGTATGTATACTCAAACAGCAACAGTGAACTACAAATAAAAAATGACAATCGATAAAGAAACCCATAGCCACCGTAATGCCAACATGCAAAAGAAAAATGCTACGAGCTTACGCGCCAACCTGTCCGCAGCTCGTGGTCGTGCGGTAGCGTTCTCGCTTCCCGCGCCCGGGTTCCCGGGTTCGATTCCCGGCGGGGTCAGGGATTTTCTCTGCCTCGTGATGACTGGGTGTTGTGTGATGTCCTTAGGTTAGTTAGGTTTAAGTCGTTCTAAGTTCTAGGGGACTGATGACCATAGATGTTAAGTCCCATAGTGCTCAGAGCCATTTGAACCAATTTTTACGCGCCAACCTGATTTACAGTAATATTTGGCTTTACTGTTGTCTGGCGTGCGTTAGTGACAGCGTGGAATGGGTAGTGAGAAGGTCAGATAGGTGATCACCTGCATCTGAATAAAGGATTATTACTGTAAATGACTGTGGAGAAGCAAAAACAACGTTTGTGCGCATTACATTTAAGACAGGCATGCGGTTGCATTCGGAACATGTCGCTATGTAGGAGAACGGTAGACAGGATCAAAAGTCGGGCAAAAGGTAAGGAGATCCTGTCGGCACAGAGGCCGTTATAAACACGCTACTAGTTCACTTCAACATACACATCTACATACTTTCTCCGCAACTCATTGTACAGTGCAAGGAGGTGGGCATCTTCTCCCAGTATTTACGAGTTTGTGTCCTTCTCTATTGCTGAATTGAGCAAGGAAAAAGTTATTGTATATACATACGCCTCTGTTTACGCCCTAATCTTTCTTAACTTGTTCTTGTAATCTCTGTGCGAGGTATGAAATGGACAGTAGGGCAGTATACTGTTTCTACAGGTTCCGGGATGGAATAACTTTTGACCTATGTAGTGAAACAATTCAGGATCTCGACAAATGTGCAAAACATAAATCAGAATGGCTACGCTTCTTTCGAATGTGAGAATAGTGACTACACTATTATGCCAAAGACAATTTAGTCCATGCTTCTAAGTAACCATGTTATTACCTTATGTCATTACAACATTGACTTTCTGATATACCTTTGCGTCACAATTGCACGTTTGCTTCGAGCAGAGGGTGACGTGTAGCCCGAGGTCTACATATATATTCACACGGTTCTTCACATGATCAACTAATATTATTTCCCTATGACGGAGCATAGTATGAAAAAGTATATGACTTTCGGATCATCATTAATATCCTGTATGAATTTTTCCACCTGTTCTCTTCCTTTATCTTGTACTAACGTTTACCTTGACTGGTCAGGTCTGAATACCTTCATATGACGATCACATGTTACATAGACGCATGGACTAAATCGTCTTAGTTATTTAACAATGCTTTAAGGGCATGTAAAGAACGATATGGTTCTTTAGTTAATGTCTGTGCAACCTGGCGCTGTGCAAAGTTAGGCTTTATTATGATCCAGCTTCTATCCAAAATAGAATTATTTCACTACTTTTCACCCTGTATATGATGTATGTACAGATATATATCTGTTTAACAATTCTTAGGTTTCGCTGCTGGGATGATTTTTCATTTCTTTGTTATAATGTCACCACTGCTAACTTGCACTGTCATTAGTTCTCGAATTACCCTACCAAAGATGTTCAATGGAGATATCCCACTTAACTCTTTACAGTTGATACAATATTTTTCTGTTATGTTGTTGTTGTTGTGGTCTTCAGTCCTGAGACTGGTTTGATGCAGCTCTCCATGCTACTCTATCCTGTGCAAGCTTCTTCATCTCCCAGTACCTACTGCAACCTACATCCTTCTGAATCTGCTTAGTGTATTCATCTCTTGGTCTCCCTCTACGATTTTTACCCTCCACGCTGCCCTCCAATGCTAAATTTGTGATCCCTTGATGCCTCAAAACATGTCCTACCAACCGATCCCTTCTTTTAGTCAAGTTGTGCCACAAACTTCTCTTCTCCCCAATCCTATTCAATACCTCCTCATTAGTTACGTGATCTACCCACCTTAACTTCAGCATTCTTCTGTAGCACCACATTTCGAAAGCTTCTATTCTCTTCTTGTCCAAACTAGTTATCGTCCATGTCTCACTTCCATACATGGCTACACTCCATACAAATACTTTCAGAAACGACTTCCTGACACCTAAATCTATACTCGATGTTAACAAATTTCTCTTATTGAGAAACGCTTTCCTTGCCATCGCCAGTCTACATTTTATATCCTCTCTACTTCGACCATCATCGGTTATTTTACTCCCTAAATAGCAAAACTCCTTTACTACTTTAAGTGTCTCATTTCCTAATCTAATTCCCTCAGCATCACCCGACTTAATTTGACTACATTCCATTATCCTCGTTTTGCTTTTGTTGATGTTCATCTTATATCCTCCTTTCGAGACATTGTCCATTCCGTTCAACTGCTCTTCCAAGTCCTTTGCTGTCTCTGACAGAATTACAATGTCATCGGCGAACCTCAAAGTTTTTACTTCTTCTCCATGAATTTTAATACCTACTCCGAACTTTTCTTTTGTTTCCTTTACTGCTTGCTCAATATACAGATTGAATAACATCGGGGAGAGGCTACAACCCTGTCTCACTCCTTTCCCAACCACTGCTTCCCTTTCATGCCCCTCGACTCTTATAACTGCCATCTGGTTTCTGTACAAATTGTAAATAGCCTTTCGCTCCCTGTATTTTACCCCTGCCACCTTCAGAATTTGAAAGAGAGTATTCCAGTCAACATTGTCAAAAGCTTTCTCTAAGTCTACAAATGCTAGAAACGTAGGTTTGCCTTTTCTTAATCTTTCTTCCAAGATAAGTCGTAAGGTCAGTATTGCCTCACGTGTTCCAACATTTCTACGGAATCCAAACTGATCTTCCCCGAGGTCGGCTTCTACCAGTTTTTCCATTCGTCTGTAAAGAATTCGCGTAAGTATTTTGCAGCTGTGACTTATTAAACTGATAGTTCGGTAATTTTCACATCTGTCAACACCTGCTTTCTTTGGGATTGGAATTATTATATTCTTCTTGAAGTCTGAGGGTATTTCACCTGTCTCATACATCGTGCTCACTAGATGGTAGAGTTTTGTCATGACTGGCTCTCCCGAGGCCATCAGTAGTTCTAGTGGAATGTTGTCTACTCCCGGGGCCTTGTTTCGACTCAGGTCTTTCAGTGCTCTGTCAAACTCTTCACGCAGTATCTTATCTCCCATTTCGTCTTCATCTACATCCTCTTCCATTTCCATAATATTGTCCTCGAGTACATCTCCCTTGTATAAACCCTCTATATACTCCTTCCACCTTTCTGCCTTCCCTTCTTTGCTTAGAACTGGGTTTCCATCTGAGCTCTTGATATTCATACAAGTGGTTCTCTTCTCTCCAAAGGTCTCTTTAATTTTCCTGTAGGCAGTATCTATCTTACCCCTAGTGAGACAAGCCTCTACATCCTTACATTTGTCCTCTAGCCATCCCTGCTTAGCCATTTTGCACTTCCTGTCGATTTCATTTTTGAGACGTTTGTATTCCTTTTTGACTGCTTCATTTACTGCATTTTTATATTTTCTCCTTTCATCAATTAAATTCAATATTTCTTCTGTTACCCAAGGATTTCTATTAGCCCTCGTCTTTTTACCTACTTGATCGTCTGCTGCCTTCACCACTTCATCCCTCAGAGCTACCCATTCTTCTTCTACTGTATTTCTTTCCCCCATTCCTGTCAATTGTCCCCTTATGCTCTCCCTGAAACTCTCTACAACCTCTGGTTCTTTCAGTTTATCCAGGTCCCATCTCCTTAAATTCCCACCTTTTTGCAGTTTCTTCAGTTTCAATCTGCAGTTCATAACCAATAGATTGTGGTCAGAATCCACATCTGCCCCAGCAAATGTCTTACAATTTAAAACCTGGTTCCTAAATCTCTGTCTTACCATTATATAATCTATCTGAAACCTGTCAGTATCTCCTGGCTTCTTCCATGTATACAGCCTCCTTTCATGATTCTTGAACCAAGTGTTAGCTATGATTAAGTTATGCTCTGTGCAAAATTCTACAAGGCGGCTTCCTCTTTCATTCCTTCCCCCCAATCCATATTCACCTACTATGTTTCCTTCTCTCCCTTTTCCTACTGACGAATTCCAGTCACCCATGACTATTAAATTTTCGTCTCCCTTCACTACCTGAATAATTTCTTTTATCTCGTCATACATTTCATCTATTTCTTCATCATCTGCAGAGCTAGTTGGCATATAAACTTGTACTACTGTAGTAGGCATGGGCTTTGTGTCTATCTTGGCCACAATAATGCGTTCACTATGCTGTTTGTAGTAGCTAACCCGCACTCCTATTTTTTTATTCATTATTAAACCTACTCCTGCATTGCCCCTATTTGATTTTGTATTTATAACCCTGTAATCACCTGACCAAAAGTCTTGTTCCTCCTGCCACCGAACTTCACTAATTCCCACTATATCTAACTTTAACCTATCCATTTCCCTTTTCAAATTTTCTAACCTACCTGCCCGATTAAGGGATCTGACATTCCACGCTCCGATCCGTAGAACGCCAGTTTTCTTTCTCCTGATAACGACGTCCTCTTGAGTAGTCCCCGCCCGGAGATCCGAATGGGGGACTATTTTACCTCCGGAATATTTTACCCAAGAGGACGCCATCATCATTTAATCATACAGTAGAGCTGCATGTCCTCGGGAAAAATTACGGCTGTAGTTTCCCCTTGCTTTCAGCCGTTCGCAGTACCAGCACAGCAAGGCCGTTTTGGTTAATGTTACAAGGCCAGATCAGTCAATCATCCAGACTGTTGCCCCTGCAACTACTGAAAAGGCTGCTGCCCCTCTTCAGGAACCACATGTTTGTCTGGCCTCTCAACAGATACCCCTCCGTTGTGGTTGCACCTACGGTACGGCCATCTGTATCGCTGAGGCACGCAAGCCTCCCCACCAACGGCAAGGTCCATGGTTCATGGGGGGTTTTCTGTTATAAAGTTACGTTATTACTGGTATTAGTTGTATCACGGGCATTATCACCTGTCTTTGCTTGTTACATGCTTCCTCCATGATTTTCGTCAATTTGGCATTAATGACTGCGGTACTGTGTTACTACTGAAATAAAATGTAGTGTGGCGAGGGCCTAACGGCGGGTAGACCTGGTCGCCTGATGGAAGTCTTTTAACGCCACTTCGGCGACTTGCGCGTCGATGAGGATTAAATGATGATGATGAAAACAACACAAACACGCAGTCCCTGAGTGGAGGAAATCTCCAAGCAGCCGGGAATCGAATCCGGTCCCCCCGCCACGACAAGCCGGCACGCTGTCCACTTTTTTTAAATTTTGTTTGGTATTGTTCGTTGCGTTTGGTTAGGGCGGACGTCACGTGACATCTGTTCAATTTGATCGTTGATTCCTTTACTCAGTTTTGTTTTATTATAGAGGACCACCGGCTCTGACCGAACACGCTGAGCTACCGTGCCAGCGACCACTCAGCCATGGTGGCGGACTTTGGTACTGCAATAAGTGCTGCATTTAACTGTTGATTGTGGATTTTCACTGTGATATCTTTGACGCTACATGAGGAACATGAAGTATGCTTTCACCTGATATGTTTTCAACTTATAGGTACATATACGTATGGTATTACCACATTTTTTCATGTTACATTATTTTTGTGTACAACACATGTATTCAGTTTAGATGTTGAAACATGTCCGGTGATTACGGTCTATGACTGAAACCGGTGGACAAGTAGGTTTATAACAAATTGCTGATGGTTTATAATGCACTTTCCCAACTACCTAACGACTGTTGGTCGTCAGTTAGCCAAAATTTTAAATACTTTTTTAAGTTTACTATAGTTTCCTAAACCATCAAATGTCAGCGTCTTTCCTTAGGGGAAAAAACCAATAGCTTTCTTTCCACCTTCTAATACACTTATCGAGCTCATTAATGGTTTCAGTTGATATCGTCGTCGGTGTTAATTTAAACATTAGCCTTCCCTGCATTATTCGTGCCTTATCAGAAGAGGTTAGAGCTGTCGAACGAAAATGCAGAACTGTTAAGGTGGGTCTGTCTCAGAAATTCATCTATACTCATATTTTACACGCATATGATGTTTTTACGAATCGTACATGTATGTCTTTCCTTCAAAATCTTAAAATGTGAAACAGAGTAATTGAAGTGTAATTGAAATCACGAAGAAGTAAAATAGAAGAAAATCATTATTACGACACGGTTTATTGGCACAGAATATGAAAATAAATCATACATTTTAATAGAACAGGTGTTGTAGTACGCAACACATGTTGCAAATATATGATTAGGTTTCGTCATTGTTATTGAGCAAAATTCTCAGATGTTCCTAAAATTACCAAAGTGCGCTCTTCACAAGTAAACAACACATAATATGGAAAATTTTTCAAATGATTCATTTTAAAAACATTAAGCTGGCATTAACTATCAAATAAGCTGCATTATCATTGTAACTTTATATCCTACGCTAAGATCTAAAGCCTACAAAGCGCACGCCGGTCACTGGCACACCTTTACTGAATAATCATGAAGTAAACTCCGAATTCACTTCTAAGCTCGCTGACAAATTGGCAGCTGTAACGGCAAATTCCGCTCATAATTTAATCCCTCCATTACTGGTTCATGCTCTTGAAAATGCGCTAAACCTACGTTATGCTGTGGTAAGTAGAAGTAATTAAATTTGGAGGTTTCCGCGACCACCTACCACCTGTTCGTCCTTTTTCATTTCCTGGCGTATCAGGGCTGTTGCATAATCTATGGAGAACCACTCTGTCAGCGGAGGAAAGAATACTTTGTGCCGGTGGTTGCAAAGCGGGATCGGCGGCCAGTGGAGGCTCAGAAATACTGTCGTGTTCGAATCCCTCGTCGGTAGGGGGACGGGGGCACTTTTTCGTGAGTTAGTTCTTATTTGAGAAGTTAGAGTGCGTAATGCAGTTTGTAGCCTCCGCCGCACCTGAGGTCTCTCAGTATTTCTCCCCCCCACCCCCTCCCTCTCTCTCCCTCTGTCTCTCTCTCCCCCGTTCTGCAAACGAATATATCGTCGCCTCAGGATCGCAGTCCATGAGGACGAAAAACCCATCAGAACTGGCTTCAGAAACAAAAGGAGGCTTATAAGTTGCGAAAATGTTCGAACTGCGTTTCTAGACATCCAGTTTCGTATGCAGCGTAGTATACAGGGCTTAGGGTATTTATTTTAAGTGTTTGTAGTTAAGGAAATGGATGCAAAGGCATCTCAGCACCACGTTCCTAAATGATAAATGACGTTCACTCGGGGCGCAATTGGCGGCCAGACAAATGACTGAATTCTACATAAAGCTTATCAAAGCCAGTACGAAACTTTCGTATTCATGCAGTAAAGAAAACAAATGAACGTCAAGCTATCGAATGGGTGTCACCATCTACTGTACAGAGCAGAAGGATTAGAGCCTTCAGTCCACACCACAACAAAATTCCTAACAAGGGATTTAATATCGATTCCGTATTTCTGGATTTCCGGAAGGCTTTTGACACTGTACTACACAAACGGCTCGTAGTGAAATTACATGCTTATGGAATATCGTCTCAGTTATGTGAATGGATCTGTGATTTCCTGTGAGAGAGGTCACAGTTGTAGTAATTGACAGAAAGTCATCGAGTAAAACTGAAGTGATTTCTGGCGTTCCCCAAGGTAGTGTTATAGCCCCTTTGCTGTTCCTTATCTATACAGGGTGTTACAAAAAGGTACGGCCAAACTTTCAGGAAACATTCCTCACACACAAAGAAAGAAAATATGTTATGTGGACTTGTGTCCGGAAACGCTTACTTTCCATGTTAGAGCTCATTTCATTACTTCTCTTCAAATCACATTAATCATGGAATGGAAACACACAGCAACAGAACGTACCAGCGTGAATTCAAACACTTTGTTACAGGAAATGTTCAAAATGTCCTCCGTTAGCGAGGATACATGCATCCACCCTCTGTCGCATGGAATCCCTGATGCGCTGATGCAGCCCTCGAGAATGGCGTATTGTATCACAGCCGTCCACAATACGAGCACGAAGAGTCTCTACATTTGGTACCGGGGTTGCGTAGACAAGAGCTTTCAAATGCCCCCACAAATGAAAGTCAATAGGGTTGAGGTCAGGAGAGCGTGGAGTCCATGGAATTGGTCCGCCTCTACCAATCCATCGGTCACCGAATTTGTTGTTGAGAAGCGTACGAACACTTCGACTGAAATGTGCAGGAGCTCCATCGTGCATGAACCACATGTTGTGTCGTGCTTGTAAAGGCACATGTTCTAGCAGCACAGGTAGAGTATCCCGTATGGAATCATGATAACGTGCTCCATTGAGCGTAGGTGAAAGAACATGGGGCCCAATCAAGACATCAACAATGCCTGCCCAAACATTCACAGAAAATCTGTGTTGATGACGTGATTGCACAATTGCGTGCGGATTCTCGTCAGTCCACACATGTTGACTGTGAAAATTTACAATTTGATCACGTTGGAATGAAGCCTCATCCGTAAAGAGAACATTTGCACTGAAATGAGGATTGACACATTGTTGGATGAACCATTCGCAGAAGTGTACCCGTGGAGGCCAATCAGCTGCTGATAGTGCCTGCACACGCTGTACATGGTACGGAAACAACTGGTTCTCCCGTAGCACTCTCCATACAGTGACGTGGTCAACGTTACCTTGTACAGCAGCAACTTCTCTGACGCTGACATTAGGGTTATCGTCAAGTGCACGAAGAATTTCCTCGTCAATTGCAGGTGTCCTCGTCGTTCTAGGTCTTCCCCAGTCTCGAGTCATAGGCTGGAATGTTCCGTGCTCCCTAAGACGCCAATAAATTGCTTCGAACGTCTTCCTGTCGGGACACCTTCGTTATGGAAATCTGTCTCGATACAAACGTACCGTGCCACGGCTATTGCCCCGTGCTAATCCATACATCAAGTGGGCATCTGCCAACTCCGCATTTGTAAACATTGCACTGACTGCAAAACCACGTTCGTGATGAACACTAACCTGTTGATGCTACGTACTGATGTGCTTGATGCTAGTACTGTAGAGCTATGAGTCGCATGTCAACACAAGCACCAAAGTCAAGATTACCTTCCTTCAACTGGGCCAACTGGCGGTGAAAAAAAATGGTTCAAATGGCTCTGAGCACTATGGGACTCAACTGCTGAGGTCATTAGTCCCCTAGAACTTAGAACTAGTTAAACCTAACTAACCTAAGGACATCACAAACATCCATGCCCGAGGCAGGATTCGAACCTGCGACGTAGCGGTCTTGCGGTTCCAGACTGCAGCGCCTTTAACCGCACGGCCACTTCGGCCGGCCTGGCGGTGAATCGAGCAAGTACATTACATACTGACGAAACTAAAATGAGCTCTAACATGGAAACTAAGCGTTTCCGGACACGTGTCCACATAACATCTTTTCTTTATTTGTGTGTGAGGAATGTTTCCTGAAAGTTTGGCAGTACCATTTTGTAACACCCTGTATAAACGATTTGGGAGACAATCTGAGCAGCCGTATTCGGTTGTTTGCAGATGATGCTGTCGTTTATCGACTAATATAGTCATGAGAAGATTAAAACAAACTGCAAAACGATTTAGAAGAAATATCGGAATGATGCGAAAAGTGGCAGTTGATCTTAAATAACGAAAAGTGTGAGGTCATCCACATGAGTGCTTAAAGAACTCATTAAACTTTGGTTACACGATAAATCATCCAAATCCAAAGACCGTAAATTCATCTAAATACCTAGGTATTACAATTACGAACAACTTAAATTGGAAGGAACACACAGAAAATGTTGTGGGGAAGGCTAACCAAAGACTGCGTTTTATTGGCAGGACACTTAGAAAATGTAACAGATCTACTAAGGAGACTGCCTACGCTAAACCTGTCCGTCCCCTTTTAGAATACTGCTGCGCGGTGTGGGATCCTTACCAGATAGGACTGACGGAGAACATCGAAAAAGTTCAAAGAAAGGCAGCACGTTTTGCATTATCGCGAAATATAGGAGAGAGTGCCACAGAGATGATACAGAATTTGGGATGGACATCATTAAAAGAAAGGCGATTTTCGTTGCGATGGAATCTTCTCACGAATTTTCAATCACCAACTTTCTCCTCCGAATGCGAAAATATTTTGTTGACACCGACTTACATAGAGAGGAACGACCACGAAGATAAAATAAGGGAAATCAGAGCTCGGACGGAAAGATATAGGAGTTCATTCTTTCCGCGCGTATACGAGATTGAAATAATAGAGAATTTTAAAGGTGGTTCGATGAACCCTCTGCCAGGCACTTAAATGTGATTTGCATAGTATCCATGTAGATGTAAATGTAGACAATGTTTCACATCCATCCCAGCACGTGTAGTGCCTTCTTGACATACAAACACGATTGCTTAATGGATCCCGCGCTGCATTCGAACACACCCGTCAACTCCAAACAACCAAGACGTTGATACAACGTATCAACGCTAATATTTCCAGTTCTCCATCGTCCGATGAGCGAATTCTAGACCCTGTGATGTGATACTATTTTGCCACCTTACATTCTTTTTCAATTTCATCATCATCTTTATTGCATAAGCCATCTTCCTATTCTATTCAAGGGTAGTAAATGGGAAGTAAGATTGTTGCTATCACCAAATTCCTGTGCTTTTCACTTTTTGCACAAAGATCGCGGAACTAATTTACTTACGAACGAAGACGAACTGCCGCGGTCAGGCGGATCTGCAGCGACAGCAGTATCAGAAGTAATGCGGCGCCAAAATCGTCTTCACCGAGTTCCGAAGGCTGCTGCTGTGCAATGTGTCGACTCTAGACAGTGCAAAAAAAAAAAAAAAAAAGAGAAATTTAAATGGCTCTGAGCACTATGGGACTTAACTGCTGAGGTCATCAGTCCCCTAGAACTTAGAACTACTTAAACCTAACTAACCTAAGGACATCACACACACCCATGCCCGAGGCAGGATTCGAACCTGCGACCGTAGTGGTCGCGCGATTCAAGACTGTAGCGCCTAGAACCGCTCGGCCACACCGGCCGGCCTAGACAGTGCAGTTTCTAGTTGCACACAGACTGCGAGCAGCTCCCACTGCATTCGAGTACAACTAAAACAGTCCCTGCTCATCTTTTACTATCAGATAAAATTATCTTCCACAGGAAAGAACCTTACGAACTGAAAGCACACGATAATATAAATAAAGAGAACGCTTTGTACAGACTGAGAACTGTAGCTCCTGAATTGCTGCTGTTTACCTTCCCCACGGTGTGCTGTATTTTCAGCAGTTGCCGAGTTCTTCAATCCACGCGACACAGGCTGTTATGGTGGCGTGTAGCTGCAATGTAGCATCGTTACGTGCGAGCCAAGCTAACGTAGTGGTGCAGTTGTAAGACACTGAACCCATATTCAGGTGGATGGCTGTCCAAATCACTGTCCTGCCATCCAGATTTAGGTTTTCTGTGATTTCGCGAAATCACTTGGAGCAAGTTCTATAGCCGATCCCAGTGGGTGGCTACATTGTCAGGATGTTGAATGGCTAAGGACTGAAGCCGGTAGGCAGGCCGATAAAGACCCAGAGAGAAGCGGCTGTCAAAATCAATAATTTATGTTGTGCTTGTACATCAGCACTGCGTCGATATGGGAAGGTGACCACATTCCCAGCCCACGAAAACAGGGCAGGTAGTTGGCCAGGGGGCTGTTAGTGGCCGGCCAGCTAGCTGCAACACGTTCTCGTCTCCTGCTTTGCTGACGCCTGCACTCGGTGCCCGGTATGCGCCCTTACTGCGTGAGCCACAACGCCGGCGTTAGTGGCACGTGGAGACGGACAGGAATCTTGCAGAGGTAGCCAACTCCGCAATGAGTGACCGCTCATGGTCGGCCGAAGCATGCTACACTACTGGCCATTAAAATTGCTACACCAACAAGAAATGCAGATGATAAACGGGTATTCATTGAACAAATATATTATACTAGAGCTGACTTGTGATTGCATTTTCACGTAATTTGGGTGCATAGATCCTGAGAAATCAGTACCCAGAACAACCACCTCTGGCCGTAATAACGGCCTTGATACGCCTGCGCATTGAGTGAAACAGAGCTTGGATGGCGTGTACAGGTACAGCTGCCCATGCAGCTTCAACACGATACCACCGTTCATCAAGAGTAGTGACTGTGACGTGCCAGTTGCTCGACCACCATTGACCAGACGTTTTCAGTTGGTGAGAGATTTGGAGAACGTGCTGGCCAGGGCAGCAGTTTAACATTTTCTGTATCCAGAAAGGCCCGTACAGGACCCGCAACATGCGGTCGTGCATTATCCTGCTGAAATGTAGGGTTTCGCAGGAATCGAATGAAGGGTAGAGCCACGGGTCGTAACACATCTGAAATGTAACGTCCACTATTCAAAGTGCCGTCAATCCGAACTTTATCAAAGTCGGAAACGTGATGGTACGCATTTCTTCTCCTTACACGAGGCATCACAACAACGTTCCACCAGGCAACGCCGATCAACTGCTGTTAGTGTATGAGAAATCGGTTGGAAACTTTCATGTCAGCACGTTGTAGGTGTCGCCACCGGCAACAACCTTGTGTGAATGCTCTGAAAAGCTAATCATTTGCATATCACAGCATCATCTTCCTGTCGATTAAATTTCGTGTCTGTAGCACGTCATCTTCGTGGTGTAGCAATTGTAATGACCAGTAGTGTAGTTATATACTTGTTAACACTACCGGAATCCTGATGATGGAGAAATTCCCTTGCCTCTGTGGTGCATTACAGCTGTGCTTGCAGGTTGGGCGAGCCTAGCCCATCCCCACTAAATCAACGTCGTTGTTGCCTTGTCCCAAATGACGATACGCCACGCTCACCAGCTACTAGTGCCTAATGTCACCGCACCTTCACAGGGATTTTACCTTTCAAATACACTCCTGGAAATTGAAATAAGAACACCGTGAATTCATTGTCCCAGGAAGGGGAAACTTTATTGACACATTCCTGGGGTCAGATACATCACATGATCACACTGACAGAACCACAGGCACATAGACACAGGCAACAGAGCATGCACAATGTCGGCACTAGTACAGTGTATATCCACCTTTCGCAGCAATGCAGGCTGCTATTCTCCCATAGAGACGATCGTAGAGATGCTGGATGTAGTCCTGTGGAACGGCTTGCCATGCCATTTCCACCTGGCGCCTCAGTTGGACCAGCGTTCGTGCTGGACGTGCAGACCGCGTGAGACGACGCTTCATCCAGTCCCAAACATGCTCAATGGGGGACAGATCCGGAGATCTTGCTGGCCAGGGTAGTTGACTTACACCTCCTAGAGCACGTTGGGTGGCACGGGATACATGCGGACGTGCATTGTCCTGTTGGAACAGCAAGTTCCCTTGCCGGTCTAGGAATGGTAGAACGATGGGTTCGATGACGGTTTGGATGTACCGTGCACTATTCAGTGTCCCCTCGACGATCACCAGTGGTGTACGGCCAGTGTAGGAGATCGCTCCCCACACCATGATGCCGGGTGTTGGCCCTGTGTGCCTCGATCGTATGCAGTCCTGATTGTGGCGCTCACCTGCACGGCGCCAAACACGCATACGACCATCATTGGCACCAAGGCAGAAGCGACTCTCATCGCTGAAGACGACACGTCTCCATTCGTCCCTCCATTCACGCCTGTCGCGACACCACTGGAGGCGGGCTGCACGATGTTGGCGCGTGAGCGGAAGACGGCCTAACGGTGTGCGGGACCGTAGCCCAGCTTCATGGAGACGGTTGCGAATGGTCCTCGCCGATACCCCAGGAGCAACAGTGTCCCTAATTTGCTGGGAAGTGGCGGTGCGGTCCCCTACGGCACTGCGTAGGATCCTACGGTCTTGGCGTGCATCCGTGCGTCGCTGCGGTCCGGTCCCAGGTCGACGGGCACGTGCACCTTCCGCCGACCACTGGCGACAACATCGATGTACTGTGGAGACCTCACGCCCCACGTGTTGAGCAATTCGGCGGTATGTCCACCCGGCCTCCCGCATGCCCACTATACGCCCTCGCTCAAAGTCCGTCAACTGCACATACGGTTCACGTCCACGCTGTCGCGGCATGCTACCAGTGTTAAAGGCTGCGATGGAGCTCCGTATGCCACGGCAAACTGGCTGACACTGACGGCGGCGGTGCACAAATGCTGCGCAGCTAGCGCCATTCGACGGCCAACACCGCGGTTCCTGGTGTGTCTGCTGTGCCGTGCGTGTGATCATTGCTTGTACAGCCCTCTCGCAGTGTCCGGAGCAAGTGTGGTGGGTCTGACACACCGGTGTCAATGTGTTCTTTTTTCCATTTCCAGGAGTGTAGTACCGACGGTATAGTTCCTTTGAAAACTGTTTACTCAATTTCCCTTCCCATCCTTCCACAACCCGAGTTTGTGCTCCACCGCTATGAACATCCTCGTCAGCAGAACGTTAAACCCTAATGCTCCTTCCTTCCTTCCTTCGTTCCTTTCTTTCTTCCTAGTTCCTGTCAACATACGATCAAGGAAAAATATTCAAGAATAATGCACTGATACACAGAAACAAAAACTAGAAAATGTTCACTTTCTCTCAGAAGCACGCCGTGTTCAAAAATGATTCAAATGGCTCTGAGCGCTATGGGACCTAACTTCTGAGATCATCAGTCCCCTAGAACTTAGAACTACTTAAACCTAACTAACCTAATGACATCACACACATCCATGCCGGAGGCAGGATTCGAACCTGGGACCGTAACGGTCGCGCGGTTCCAGACTGTAGCGCCTAGAACCGCTCGGCCACCCCGGCCGGCCACGCCGTGTAATATGTAAACAATTAACCGGGCACAGCTCAAATACTGTAGGTGTTGCTACTGCTAGCTTAATAGGTGACCCAGCACTGGAGCATAGGAAGAGCTACTTTTGGCGTTCCTCCTGGTAAGCCTGGATTTTTCCCATTTGGTAGTCGTTATAGTTATTACTCAACAATCGTATGGTAGAAAGTTATACATTTTTTCAATGGTCTTGAAAGCTTTACATAGACCTTCACGTATCACTCAACGACTTAACATGTAGCTTTTCGCAGTGAAGATTATTGATAATTTCTATGATGACACGCGGTAATTAATCAGACCCTGCCAGACTTCTCAGAATTTGAATTTTCTTTCCCTATTGTGTTAATACAATTGGTAGGAGCTCCTGACTCTAGAACAATACTCGAGAACCGGTGAAAGAAGTGGTTTATGAGTGATTTGTTCGTAGATGAATTATACTTCCTTACCGTTCTCCCAAAGAATCAGCCTGGTACCTGTCAATCCAACTATATTTCTGTGTTCTTTTCGCAGTTTCTGACCTTTCACCCTTTGTACGCACCACACCCATTCCAAGTCAGTATTTCAAAGCTGACGGACGACTTCGCTAGCTCTGGAAACATCTTTGGCTCCGCGTGGGCGTGCAGCGGTCGGTCGGCAAACGGCTAGTTCTGGCTCGTCGGTTTTCGCCGCCGGTCGACATGTATGACAGACCTGACTAACTCCTCGGACGACGAGACGGACTACGATAAAGTAGAAAACTAGCGTAACACAGGAGCCATCACGGGATCACCCAGGTCTGGACAGCATGCAGCTACGCTTCTGGCTAATCCTGCCACTGCGGAAGGTACATTTACATCTAATTAACTACATTGCATTTCACACTTAAGTGCCTGGAAGAAGGTTCATCTTACCACTTTAAAGTCACTTTCCAACCTGTGTGTCCAGTCCGTGCTGAGTGTATTTCTTTAGCGTTCGTCTCTCTAATAGCGTGCAGGAGAGTTCTGATTTATTTTGTTACAATTTTCATTTTTCTCTAGGTAATTGGGTCTCAAAAAAATATTTTCGCATTCGTAGGAGAACATTGGAGATCTCGCCTCAACGGAATACGCCTTTGTTCTAGTGATTGCTACCCCAGCTCACGTGTCATATCCGTGACACTCTCCCCTGTTTTGCGAAAATACAAAACGAGCTTCTCTTCTTTTAACTTTTCCGATGTCCTCAGACAATCCAAACTGGTAAGAATCCCATACTACACAGGAGTACTCTAGAAGAGGACGGACAAGGGTAATGTAGGAAATCCCTGGAATAAAACGCAGGCTTCGGTTTTCCTTCCCCACAACATTATTTGTGTGATTGTTCCAATTTAAATTGTTAGTATTGTAATTCCTTCGTATTTAGTTGAATTGACTGTCCTTAAAATTTCAATTAATAAAATTTTACGGGCTATTATGCCCTGGTCGATGGATTTCACCTTAAAACCCAACGTTTCGTCCCCATCTGCGAAGAAAATTTTGAAGGCGGATCGCAGCTTCTTTGAATGTCCGATTCACAACCTGGCGCCGGCCGGGGTGGCCGAGCGGTTCTAGGCGCTACAGTCTGGAACCGCGTGACCGCTAAGGTCGCAGATTCGAATCCTACCTCGGGCATGGATGTGTGTGATGTCCTTAGGTTAGTTAGGTTTAAGTAGTTCTAAGTTCTAGGGGACTGATGACCTCAAAAGTTAAGTCCCATAGTGCTCAGAGCCATTTGAACCATTTGAACACCCTGGCTGGCTACAGACTACAGCGAAATCCCGCTTCCGCGTAGTGGCGTGACTTCACATATTTTGAAAGCGCGAGCGCAATTGGTCGTTGTCGACTGCCGTCGTCCGCTATTGCTATCACTCCATGTTGGAAGACTGGTACACATCTTAAGCACCGGAATCCAGATGTCATTCAATTTCACACCTTCTTCTTTTCTACGGAAATTCCTGTGGCATTTTACAATCCCAGTGGCCTCTCTGTATAACCTTTCATGGCATCCGCTTGTGGCTGCCAAAAGTAGATGTGGAGCAGTTTTCCAACATGGGATGATAGCAACAGCATGCATATCAGAAGGAAAATAGCATTGCACTTCTTCACAACACAGGCATTGCAATTTCGTATACACGAGAGACGTTCGCTTCACATTTGATGTCCAATAATAAACCAGAAGTGTCACTTTAGTGTCACTTTCCAACCTGTGTGTCCAGTCCGTGCTGAGTGTATTTCTTACGATGCTACCTCATCGTACATCCATGAACGGTCAGCACAGCTGCTATAAGAAACGTGAAATGTATTTGCAACTGTGAATATGAACCACCTTCAGCTGTATAGTTGAATGGCGAGGTTAAAAATTTTTGCCGGACAAGAAGCCGAACCTGGATTTTCCGCTTTACGCGAGCTGTCTCCCCAGCTATCCAAGCGTGACTCACGGCCAGACCCAAACTTCGATTTTTCGTCAATCGTGTGTGCATATCCCAAGGAACATTGCATCGTAATTTGGAATTACACAGACACTGCAATATCCTATTTATCCGCCGACCCTGAGCAAGTGTCTTTGAAGTAAAATATCCCGCCTGTATGGGAATATGGGTCTGGCAGTGAGTCGTGCTCGGATAGCCAAATGGTGAGGCGGCCGCTCTCGATATGCGGGAAATCTGGGTTCAAGTCCCGGCCCGGCACAGATTTTCATTGTCGTCAGTTCATTATACAGCTGATGGTTGTCCATATTCGCAATTGCGAATACATTTCATGTATTTCATAGCGGCTGTAGTCGCCGCATTGCCTGTCCCTTTGGACATGCATGCATGTCCCACGGAACATTGCATCGTTGAGAGGCACCCACATGTCTTGCTCATACTGTGGCATCAAGCAGTCAGGTCTGCAAGATGAGTGCTCTGCCAAGCGAGTGGATTTATTCTTATATATCGAGTAACGTCAATGACTGATTATGAGCTCTAGTACCCACAATTAAGCTACAAATCATTATCCTGTTTGAATATTAAGCAACGGAAACGGATAACGCACATCTGACTATTAGTAATTTACACAACTCTGACTGCCCACTACGCTCTGGCAATACCACATTTTCTTTCTTACCCAACGGCTTTGTTCAACACGTGGCACCGAGCGAGGTGGCGCAGTGGTTAGCACACTGGACTCGCCATCCTGATTTAGGTTTTCCGTGATTTCCCTAAATCGTTTCAGGCAAATGCTGGGATGGTTCCTTTGAAAGGGCACGGCCGATTTCCTTCCCAATCCTTCCCTAACCCGAGCTTGCGCTCCGTCTCTAATGACCTCGTTGTCGACGGGACGTTAAACACTAACCACCACCACCACCACCAACACGTGGCCATCGCACTGAATATGAATGGCGCACACATTATAAATTCTGGATATCATTACTACACAATATTCGAAGAACAAGGCCACCAATCTTTTTCTTTTCACTATCTATTTTATTCCGATAAATTATATTACGACTCGAAGATAACCTAAACACACCATTACATTTTATACAACAATTACACATGAGAAACTCCGCCCACTGGCATGGCTTTACATTGGTGATTCTCCATCTTATGGTCTCGTAATTATCTGACGCTACAGTGCACTTTGTGGATAGGATGGTGGATCTTTTGCTATATTTCACACTTCGACTCTCACACCCATCATCACGAAAATTTTCTCCAGACCGAGCGGTACAAAAAGGAACATGTATAACCCACTGCCTCTGAATCTATCTTGCCACTCTCCCATGCAAACCACACACAATTAAATTACATGAAATACATCACACTGGCAACACAGAATACAATCACAAAGAATAGTCACAACGTTAGAATCACTTCGCTTACAGCTTCCCCATTTCAATTAGTATGCATCCCAGTTTCACATGACACTGCCCCACTTCGTAACTTTTCTTTCCTACTACGAACTCTGGAGGGTATATGTACGTCTTCCTGTGCAATGCAAGCCAAGTGGCTTTGCTGGACAGACGGCTGACTCACCTTGCTTCTCTCTCAGAGTATTAGAGTTTGAATCTAGCGTCACACGGAAACAACACGCAAAGTAATACACTCCTGGAAATTGAAATAAGAACACCGTGAATTCATTGTCCCAGCAAGGGGAAACTTTATTGACACATTCCTGGGGTCAGATACATCACATGATCACACTGACAGAACCACAGGCACATAGACACAGGCAACAGAGCATGCATAATGTCGGCACTAGTACAGTGTATATCCACCTTTCGCAGCAATGCAGGCTGCTATTCTCCCATAGAGACGATCGTAGAGATGCTGGATGTAGTCCTGTGGAACGGCTTGCCATGCCATTTCCACCTGGCGCCTCAGTTGGACCAGCGTTCGTGCTGGACGTGCAGACCGCGTGAGACGACGCTTCATCCAGTCCCAAACATGCTCAATGGGGGACAGATCCGGAGATCTTGCTGGCCAGGGTAGTTGACTTACACCTTCTAGAGCACGTTGGGTGGCACAGGATACATGCGGACGTGCATTGTCCTGTTGGAACAGCAAGTTCCCTTGCCGGTCTAGGAATGGTAGAACGATGGGTTCGATGACGGTTTGGATGTACCGTGCACTATTCAGTGTCCCCTCGACGATCACCAGTGGTGTACGGCCAGTGTAGGAGATCGCTCCCCACACCATGATGCCGGGTGTTGGCCCTGTGTGCCTCGATCGTATGCAGTCCTGATTGTGGCGCTCACCTGCACGGCGCCAAACACGCATACGACCATCATTGGCACAAGGCAGAAGCGACTTTCATCGCTGAAGACGACACGTCTCCATTCGTCCCTCCATTCACGCCTGTCGCGACACCACTGGAGGCGGGCTGCACGATGTTGGGGCGTGAGCGGAAGACGGCCTAACGGTGTGCGGGACCGTAGCCCAGCTTCATGGAGACGGTTGCGAATGGTCCTCGCCGATACCCCAGAAGCAACCGTGTCCCTAATTTGCTGGGAAGTGGCGGTGCGGTCCCCTACGGCACTGCGTAGGATCCTACGGTCTTGGCGTGCATCCGTGCGTCGCTGCGGTCCGGTCCCAGGTCGACGGGCATGTGCACCTTCCGCCGACCACTGGCGACAACATCGATGTACTGTGGAGACCTCACGCCCCACGTGTTGAGCAATTCGGCGGTACGTCCACCCGGCCTCCCGCATGCCCACTATACGCCCTCGCTCAAAGTCCGTCAACTGCACATACGGTTCACGTCCACGCTGTCGCGGCATGCTACCAGTGTTAAAGACTGCGATGGAGCTCCGTATGCCACGGCAAACTGGCTGACACTGACGGCGGCGGTGCACAAATGCTGCGCAGCTAGCGCCATTCGACGGCCAACACCGCGGTTCCTGGTGTGTCCGCTGTGCCGTGCGTGTGATCATTGCTTGTACAGCCCTCTCGCAGTGTCCGGAGCAAGTGTGGTGGGTCTGACACACCGGTGTCAATGTGTTCTTTTTTCCATTTCCAGGAGTGTATTAAGATTATATTGATCACACATACGAGTCCTCAACTGATACCTTGGACGAGTACTTCTCTTTATCCTTTGTCTCATACATAGATTGAGACTCACACAGTACTCACCACGTGGAAGTGCTCGTCTCTAATTTCAAGTCCTGCACACGCCATTTCTTAAATATTTCCAACTTATAGTAGACACGCCAGTAATTCCGCTTAACTTTATCACTCGGAAGTATTTCAACTTATTGCTACAGGTGGTTTCATTGAAACCGTTGGTCACTTCCGAAGATTACTACGATTCCCTTAATATTACCTGCCTGCCATTTAATTCTCCCCCCAAAAGTTCCTGAAATAGAGAAGTAATTATTCCAAACTACTCTTAAGTATTTCACATGCATGCCATCTCTCCATTCTTTTGTCTTTACGGAGCACACCTAAGACAGGTCTTACCAACATAAGATCCAGCGCCAGAGTGCTGAAACATGGCCGTTCTTCAGGTCGTCTCGCACCTCCGCTGAGGTGGGGGAGCACCATGCTACCGTATTGGCCAGCCACATTTCAGGCGCTCAGAGCTCAGGTAAATTTCATCTCTTTGGTTCCACCAAAGGTGACCAAAGGACCGTCTCAAAGATGATCATATATTGCACATTCACTACCTGCGGTTAGCGGACGACCATACATTCATTCATTTCACAGATCTCACCAAATTGGATGTAGGGATTTATTTTGTGGGAGTGCACATGCGATCAATTAAATAAATAAATTGTCCTTCTTTCCTACACTGGTATCTGGCTTCGGCGTATTAAGTGAAATTGAGTTATTATTACAAAAAATATGTTGTTCTGACAAGAATAACGAAGAATGTTGTACCTATTTTCAATGTCGGGCGGTACTGTACCTTTTCATCGTAATTCTGAATAACACAGGCTCTGCAATATCGTCATTATAACAAACTTCTATATGTCGTTGTCCATGTGTTATTCCTTTACTTTTACATCCCATTAATGTTACACCTGCACAGGGAACACATTTTATTTGTAAGTCTCAGGCACGGTATCGGACGATAAATATTAAATTGCAATGTCTGTGTTGTAAAGAAGTACGATGCAATGTTTCTCCGGTGTTCTTCACGACACAGGCTCTGCAGTTCCGTATTCATCGTCCGATACCGGGCCTGCCACTTACAATATGGGTGTAGCTGTGAGTCGAGCTCGGATAGCCGAAGCGATTAAGTCGACAGCTCGAGTAAAACAGGAAATCTAGATTGGAGGCCTGGTCCAGCAGAAATTGTCATTGTCATCATCGCATTACACAGCTGAAAGTGGTTCATATTCGCAACTGTGAATACATTTAATTTCTTTCATGTATGGCTATGTGTTAAATACAAGAGTAAATGAAACAGTCTGTCTTGGAGTAGTGGCAACATCCAACGGATAACAGGAAAAGTGAAAGATTAGAAATATATTAAAATGGTCTTAATTTTCTGGAAATAGCGAGAAAAAATAACTTTCATTTGTTTTATTTCAGAGACTGAAGAGATTTCAGTTATTGATTCTTGAAATTAGTAGCCACTACTACTACTACGTGATCAGGCCCAGTGGACCACACGCATCTACAAGTTTCCTCCTACACTTTCAAAAATTTTCCCTGTCTCTGTACAGTTTATTTCATATGATCCATTGTTGACCAAATAACTTCATCTGGTAGAGAGGAAACCCAGCAAACTTTTCTTGTATTCTCTTTATAGCGATTTAACATAACAGTTTCAGAAACAATGCCAGAGCTGCCAATTTCGAAGTATGAGGGGCGTTTAATTTGTAACGCTACACATTTTTTCTCGGCCATTTTCAGTTGTAAAAATGCGGGATTTGTTGTGAGACATAGAGGAATATTCTTGCTTCTGCCGCTAAAATGTCATTGGTTCCAATAGGTGGCAGCGCTATACGTAGTCTTCAAAATTGACTCTGTAATGGAGGTGCGTTTCAAGCAGAGAACTGTCATTGAGTTTCTTTTGGCGGAAAACCAGATTATAGTAGATATTTATAGGCGCTTACTGAATGTCTACGGAGATTTGGCACTGAACAAAAGCACGGTGAGTCTTTGGGCGAGGCGTCTGTGATGAACGCAACAAGGTCGCGCAAACCTGTCCGATCTCTCGCGTGCCGGACGGCCGCTCACAGCTGTAACCCCGGAAACGCTGGAACGTGCGGACACACTCTTTCGAGGTCATCGAACGCATCACAGTCAAACACCTTGCTGAACAACTGCACGTCTGTTAGTAGGGCCAACACACTCGTTCACCTTAAAGGCGTGTGCCCACTGGGTTGCTCGCCACCTAACAAAAGACTATGAAGAGCAACGAAGGACCATCTGTGGGGAATTGCTTACGCGTTGCGAGGCTGATCGTGACAATTTTTTGTAGAACATCGTCACAGGTGATGAAACATGGGTTCATAACTTCGAACCGGAAACAAAACGACAGTAGATGGAGTGGCGCCATACCACCTTTCCTCCGAATAAAAAGTTTTAGCCACACCCTCAGCTGGTAAAGTCATGGCCATGGTCTACTGGGACCCTGAAGTGGTTATTGTCTTTGATGTCCTCCCTCATGGTGCAACAATCACCCCTGAAGTGTATTCTAAAATCCTCAGGAAATTGAAGAAACGAGTTCAGCGTGTTCGTCGCCACCAAAATGCAAACGAACTTCTCCTTTCCATGACAACGCAAGTCCTCATTGGACTCCTCTTCCTCAGCTACCCTACAGCCCGCATATCGCAACTTCAACTTTCATCTGTTTGGTCCAAAGAAGTATACACTCTATGGGAAGCAGTACGTGAATGAAGGAGAGGCTATTGATGAAGCAAGACGTTGGTTCCGACGTCGACCAGTGGAGTGGTACTACGCGGACGTACGGGCTTTCCCAGTGAGATGGCGTAAGGCCGTCGCATTGAACGAAGATGATGATGAAAAATAGAGTTTTTTAGCCAAAGTACTGGCGAATAATGTAGTGTATTGGAATTCTGACAAAAACCAACCTGCTTTTAGAATTTTAAAAAAATATGTTGCATTACGTATTGGACGCCCTGCGTATATCCAATAAAAGTTGTTCCCCATGACGTGATCTATTATCCCTAAACCTTTCTTGCAAAACTGGACTCGCATTCGGGAGGACGACGGTTCAATCCCGCGTCCGACCATCCTGATTTAGGTTTTCCGTGATTTCCCTAAATCGCTCCAGGCAAATGACGGGATGGTTCCTTTGAAAGGGCACGGCCGACTTCCTTCCCCGTCCTTCCCTAATCCGATGGGACCGATGACCTCGCTGTCTGGTCTCCTTCCCCAAAAACCAACAACAACCTTTCTTGCAAAGAGTGTGGAACACCAGGTATATTCTGCTAATACTTCATTTCATCATTATCATCATTTGTGACTGTGGTTAGACTGGACTGTGTACAAAAATTGAGCTGTATAAAAATTGAGGCTATGTACAGGCGCTGATGACCCCGCAGTTGAGCACCCCACAAACCAAACATCAAAAAATTGCTCTAAGCACTATGGGACTTAATATCTGAGGTCATCAGTCTCCTAGACTTAGAACTACTTAAACCTAACTATCCTAAAGACATCACACACATCCATGCCCGAGGAGGGTTCGTACCTGGGACCTACCAGCCGCGTAGTTCCGGAATGAAGCGCCTAGAACCGCTCGGCCACAGAAGCCAGCAAACCAAACAGCATCATCATCTGATAATATTACCGCATGACGAGTGTTTAGCTGTTATGTATGCAAAATAAAATTTGGCAATGGGACACTATCAAGTACTTGATTAATAACAGATTCTACAAATTATTATTGATTAGTCATTACTAATAGCATTTAATATTACAAAATGCTTACCTCACACCGAAATAAATTATTCGTAGGGTTCCACAAGATGCCATTACGATTCTCCTCTCTCGATTAAGTGCATAATTTCCTGTATTGCTTCATTTCTTACTATCATGAAGCTATCTTCACTTATATTTTCACAATCACCACCAAAACAATTTTACATTAGCCTTGATTCGCGCTCATAGCGTAACTGTTTACTTAATTCAAATAATGTTAAATACCTCATCGAATAACATGCACTAACGCAGCGAGACTTACCATAGTTCTTCCTACAAACTACATATCTCGCTAATTGCATTCAGTGTGTTAAAAACAACTTATACTAGCACACAAACAGAAGTAAAGGGACAATACTGGTAAAAATATGAGATCCGCGCTCATTTCGCACCATTTAATATGGAATACTACACACGCGTTCAGCACCTAGGTATAGACTCCATCATCATGCTGTAATACTTTAATGCCATGTCGGCTGATTATCCATATTATTTTTGGTATATTCGTAACTTCAACACCTTTTCGAAGATAATCCAAATTGACCACGTAAATTATAGTTTTCGCTCAGTTATATGAAAAGTAGATTTTATTCTTTCTAGTTTATTCTGTTGACTAGATTTAGTCCCCAAAGAGCTATTCACTGTGTTTAATTTGTACTTTAGCATTATTCTCACAATTTTAAAACCTACTATATTTGTTTCAGTATAACAACTTACCTGCGAAATGTACACCGAATGACGTAGTTTTATTTTAATGTTTTCCTTAATTCACCTTTTATAATTAAATTAATAGCAACACTGGACTGCTTTTTATTATTTATGATGTCGTATTTCGTTTTTGCCTGACCGAAAAGTGGGCTCAGTGAACATTTCTGAGTAACGTTGTTCACCTGGGATTTTAAAGGACTCATGATCTGCATATTTATTCACCGAGTAGTCAACAAAATTTTTTACTGACGTCTGTAGATTAAGATTGGTTTTTACCATGAGAATAATGATAGTAAACTCTGGATACCGCCACTGCCATCACAAAAAAACTTTTTGTGCAGGTGCTGGCTAACATCTTGACTTAGTTGAAAGTAACCCCCTCAAACATTCCCCCGCACCCTCTTCCCCCTAAGAAAAGACCGATGCGACGCGTTGCGGACAATGATGTAGGAAACTCTGCTACAATCGTGAACACTGTGCTTATCGAGCATAAAAGCACCATCAACAATACCGGTTGGACGACATATTTCCATCTATTGGGATTCATGGAAACCTTTAATTTATTTGAGTTCAGTAGTTCAGCGTCTACTTCTTTTATATCTTTTTCTACTTCCGATAAACATACATATTTGCTCTTAATATTCAGTCCCCTTTCTTATGTTTCCATCAGTTTTTGTAGCATACAGTTATACCATTTTAATAACAAAAAACACTAACTGCGTCACTATGACTTCAGTTATTTGTTTTCAGCCACCAGTCAATCAGACAAGAAGCTTTCTCCATTATTCAGCTCATCCGCCTATTACTAACCCGTGTTCTCAGATTCCTATTAAGACCGTAAAAAATTTACACCTGCTACGGCGCGAATGAGTTACCCGTCTGCAGTTCTCATACTGCAGTCCACTTGGCCGGCTCGCCGGTCCTCGGCGAGTTTAATAAAGAGCTTTATGAAGCGCCACAAAGCGGCTGTTTGAGTTAGCCGGTGCTTCCGGTAAGCGGGCTCCGCCGCTCCGGCCCAGCTCTGCGCATTGCGGCACGGAACGCGCAGCCTGCCGCATTCCTAGTCGCCCACCGCACCTGCCCCACCCCCTCAAACACTCCTCCGCATCCCCTCCCCACCCCCTCAAACACTCCCCCGCACCCCCTTCCCCCTAAAAAAAAACGCGATGCGACGCGTTGCGGAACAGCCTGCCGTTTCCGTGGGAAACTCTGCTACAAGCGTGAAAACTCTGCTTATCGAGTATAAAAGCCCCAGCAACAAGTTTTCAAGAGAGACATTTTGCAGGGAGACCATTAAGTAATGGGGGTACGTGAACGTTCCACTTCGAAGCTGAATTCGGCGTGGACATAAACTGGCAACTACAGAACGCACCCCTCAGTATTTCAAGACCTATGTAGTTAGTTAGGTCCCACACTTATTGTTGATAGAGAACTGTTAGAAAAAGGAGCGCTTTACAACACATATTTTACGTTAAGCTTTACTGCAACTATTATGAATATGAACTGAAACTACAATTTTGCTGTAACCAGTCGCACAATTTGTATTCATTCCGACTACGCGTTTCGGATGTTTAAAAAGCCATTATCAGGTGGATTTACATCAATTAATAAGAGAGGTATGTGTTTTGTGTACGAATCCTAGCTGAACTATTTCATTACAAGACTCCATGTTTTGTGAGGGTCAATTTCCATTTGTGGTTCAAATGGTTCAAATGGCTCTGAGCACTATGGGACTCAACTGCTGAGGTCATTAGTCCCCTAGAACTTAGAACTAGTTAAACCTAACTAACCTAAGGACAACACAAACATCCATGCCCGAGGCAGGATTCGAACCTGCGACCGTAGCGGTCCTGCGGTTCCAGACTGCAGCGCCTTTAACCGCACGGCCACTTCGGCCGGCAATTTCCATTTGTGAGTGAAGTTGGAAAACAATGACATAATCGCCTATGTTTATATTCTAATTTCCTCCTGGAATTTTTATTGTTGCCTTGTACTTTCTTTTGGCTCACTCAGTATTAAATTACAGAACGTCCGGTGCAGTAGTTAAACATCATGAGTGGATATTTCGGGTATTTTAGTTTAGGTTTTTCATGGTTTTTCCCTACTGCTGAGACAAGGACTCTATGGCAGTCCTACAGGGTAAGTACTTTTCGGAAAGCAGAAGAAAGACAGAAGAGTTCATTGCAATCTGTGCTCAAATTCTGTCTGGCAGATGCATAGGACATACTGCGATCCAAACGTAAAATCAATAACGAAACAGTGCAAAAGGCATTTAAATTCCTACGCTACAGAAGTTTCAATCTCGGTCCTACATCCAGTCTTGTCCAGCAAAACGTTCCGGGGTTGTAGTCTGAAAACCATTACTGCGATATTCCATACATTGAGCCACTGATCCTTCCATATACATGTCGTCCTACATGTGTATTCAATAAGTCGCCATATGGTGTGCGGTGGTTGGTACTTAACAGGTTAGTTATCCGATTAGCTGATCGAAAGTGAGTCCGCCGCGCGGGATTTGCCGAGCGGTCTTGGGGCGCTGCAGTCATGGACTGTGCAGCTGGTCCCGGTGGAGGTTCGAGTCCTCCCTCGGGCATGGGTGTGTGTCTTTGTCCTTAGGACAAGTAGTGTGTCAAGTTAAGTAGTGTTAAGTAGTGTTAGGTTAAGTACTGTGTCAGCTATGGGACTGATGACCTTAGCAGTTAAGTCCCATAAGATATCACACACTTTTTTTTTTTTTTTGGAAGTGAGTCAGTTAGTCCTCATCTGGCTTGACTGTTCTAAGTGTGTTCCACGAACTTCCAAATTAAATCTGATGAATAAGAGTAATATCTAAATGTTGCACTTAATATTTAATCAAAATACCTGACTGTCACAATGTTGCAGCGTCTGCGACAATTTATGTCAGATGAGAAGTTAACCACATCATTGTTTTCTTCATTTTCAAATTTAAAATTGATAAAGTTGGGATGCAAACACGAAGAGTCAATGATTAACAATAGAAACGCTACATACATACGTATGTTCTCCTAATGTACACAAAACACCATAAATACGCAAATCTTTAATGTCAGAACCATCAATTTGCTAAGCATGTCACTGAATATCTAATTCAAATAGAATTTATGTCTATAGTTGAAGCATATGTTTCGAACCCATCATTTCTTCACCTGAAATAGTATTCTGTTGTAATATCCTGGAGTAACTTAATAACATTTTCAATATTCGTTGTCAGCTTTTTACCCATTAATTCAAGTTTTCAAATAAATTTCGTGAACATATTTTTCATAATATTGTATTTTCAAAAAGCTTGCTTGTTTCTATTGACAGGAACGTCACCCAGGTGAAGCGACTGTTAGCAAAACTCCCGCTTCTATAATGAATAGATACTACCATCAAAGGAGTCAGAATTATCAAAAATTATTAATTTAAGCAGCTACACAGACGGAGGAGAGTTTTTGATTAAGACAAGTGTGTCGTATTTGGAGTGAGGGGTCCAGTCCGCAGTTTCTCTAACATTAGGAAAGCTAATAACGGTATTTTTTGTTTTGTTAGGAAAGAAGGCCACGATCTTCGAAACAAAATTGACTACGCCCAATTTTATGTCCTATTCCTTTCATCCCCAGCTTGAACTCAATCTCCAACGACAACTGTGAGATTTTAACTCCTGATCTGCTTCTTTTCCGCCCAGTGGTTAGGAAGATCAGTCTTCTGACAGATATCCACGTTTGCAAATCAACCCATTCTCTGGTAAATTTCCTCTAGTTAATAAGGTAATACACACATATGAGACATTGCGTAACAAAGTTGAATATTTTATGACGATAGCAAGAATCAACCTATAAATCTGGGACAAACTTTCAAAAGACAGTGTTTGCTGTCGGGGAATCATTCCTGCTAAAGTCCTCGTGTCTTTAGAAATACCAGTACCACGAAGAATCCAAGCGATAATCCACAAAAGCATCGACGAAACCAATCGAACACAGCCAATATATTGTGAGAATTTTATGTAGCTTCAAGTTTTTCTGAAATCAATATTGGACATTCCCATAAAATATTCATAACTAATAATAGTTCACTCGAAAATGAGTGGCAGAGCCACAGACGACTGTTGGCAGTAAAATCTGAAAAATAGGAAATGGAGAAGGGGAGAAATTAACAAAAGTCCAGTCTGAATGGGATTAGAAAATTATCACGTTTTTATTGCGTATACAAGAATAAACCTTAAGCTACACCGGGTAAGTTTCTCATTTTCGACGTACAGATGGTGACAGAATCCTTGAGACATGTCACCTTATCTTTATGCTCAACTGTACAGCATCACTGCCTCTTTCACAGAATAACACCCAAAGAGATGAAGTGCTACCAACATATTGTCTCCAGGCGTGAAGTCGAAAAACTATCCGAGCATTGTCACACTGTTTAAAATATTGTGGGAGACTATATTTCTGCTGATTAATTTATCTCTTACGTCTATCTATTGTGTTCCATAAACTAAAGCAAGAATTCTATTTAGTATGCACTGAGCTAATACAAATTAATTACAACTTATCATGATAAAATTACGAACAAAGTCTTTTTTAATAAAACAAAGTATCCCACACTGTCACGAATTAGCAGGATAATATGCAGTTTGTGCTTAGAAACGGCCTGTGTCAATGTTTAGTCCACAATCTTAATATTTCTTTACCGATTGTTGATCTGGTTCCTAGTGGCTCTTTCACAGAAGGGGTAAAGTAACTCTGTCTTCCTCTTGAAGGACGAACGCTTTACAAGTAAGCTAGCATAGAACTGTAGCAGACATCGCTCATTTATTGTCCCAATAATTGCTAATAAGTAGAATTGACAACGTATATTGCGTACTTAACTGCTGACATAGACAGTGTGAAGGCGACAGCGATCATTTGTTATTAAATTTTGCAAACACCACAACAGTTTCTGATCGCAAATATCTGTTTATTCGATTGATGTTGCTGTTTAGGTCTTCCGTCCGAAGACTGGTTTGATTCATATCCCCATTGTACAGTATAGTGTGTCAGCCCCATCACCTCCGAATAACTACAGCAACCTACATCCTTCTGAATCTGATTACTGTGTTCATCTCTTGGTCTCCCTCTACGATTTTTACCCCCCCCCCCCCCCCCCACACACACACGCCCCTGTAATATTAAATTCGGATCCCTTAGAAGATGTCTCAGTGTGTCTTATCAGCCCATCCCTTCTTCCAGTAAGGTTGTGCCACAAATTTCCTTTCACCCCAAGTCTGTTCAGTACCCACTCATTAGCTGCATGATCTACCCATCTAATCTTCAGCATTCTTCTGTAGCACCACATTTCAAATGCCTCTATTCTCTTCCTGTCTAAACAGTTTATCATCCATGTTTTATTTACTTATCGGGTTCAGTTATTATTATCATCATCTTCACATTGATCTAAAAAGAGAAAAGTGCTTATTTATGAAAAAATATATGTAACAGTAGGCGGTCAACTATTACAGTCAGTATCGTAATTCACATAGTCTGAAAGGTTACGAAACACCCCTGTCTTCATGAAGTTAACGGAGTTGCTTACGCTAGAAAATTGTATCGAAATGCAGCAAAGCCTGCAGACGATAGACGTTTGGTGGAGGGATTGGCAATTGTTCCTCGGCATAACAAAAGTGACGTACTGCGTATCAATAGATAGACAGACTCATTGCTACTTGATTACACGTTCGCAGAACAATCACTGGAGGTAGTCACACCCATAAATACCTAGAAGCGATTTCATGTGGAACGACCTCAAAAAACTAATCGCAAGTAAGGCAGATGAGAGACCGAGACTCATTGTCAGAATGCCTAGAAATGTAGTCAATTCACAACAGAAATGGCTCAAAAATCCTCATTCTACCAATACTTGAATATCGCTCGTCATTCTGGTATTATTTCAAGACAGGATGTATAGAAGAGAAAAGAAGATCCAAAGAAGACCAATGCGTTTTGTTACAGGTTCATTTATTGAGGGCGAAAGAGTGACGGAGATACTCAACGAACTCTAGTGGCAAACCCTGGAAGAGAGGCATTCTGCATCACGATGTAGTTTACTGTTAAAATTCAGGAGCGTACGTTTCTAGAAGAGTCAGTCATGTTATTGATTCCTCCCACATACCTCTCGTGAAAAGACAAAATGGGTAAAATTAGGCAGATTCGAGCTCACGCGAAGGCTTACCGGGTATCGCGCTTCTCGCGGAAGGGAAAGGACACACCGTAAGGTGGCTTGATGAGATGTAAATTTAAAGTGACCATTCAGAAACACCTCCGCAACATCTACAAGGTACATAAACCCACACGTATACTCCTGAAGGGATTAAGGTTAGGGGTTAGAGTACTGTTGACAATGGAGTCAAATCAAATGGTTCAAATGGCTCTGAGCACTATGGGACTTGACATCTGTGGTCATCAGTCCCCTAGAACTTAGATCTACTTAAACCTAACTAACCTAAGGACATCACACACATCCATGCCCGAGGTAGGATTCGAACCTGCGACCGGAGTGGTCACGCGGTTCCAGACTGAAGCGCCTAGACCGCACGGCCACACCGGCCGGCACAATGGAGTCCTTAGGGAATGAGTCTAAGTTTGGGTTGGGAAAGAAAACCGTAGTTTCGTTTTCAAAGGATCCATTTGTCTTTATCGATGTGGGGACACCACAAAAAACCTACGTTGAGTTCTGGTCAACGGCATGTCGCGTGCCAAAGTGTTTAGATTAGGCCGGGGGCGATGGGCGCACAAAAGGATATTGTCTTGACTGTGCAGTCTGGTACACACCGATAGCAGGATTACGGGTCCACGGAAACCACGTCGGACGATGTTTCCCGCTTGCCAATGATGACCATTTCTTGCAGATACTGGAGGTATTCTTATACTGGGGATGTTTACCTTGTTTGAAATGGAACCCTTTTTCCATCTTCCAATGTCTCATCTGTGAACCTGTTGCCCGACCATTGCATTCGTTTGTAAACCTAAAACACGCCACATGACATGTATCTCCACCATGACTATGCAATAGCCAGTCACTCCCTATTTATCTCAGTTTGACTTGTGGAAAACTCCTCAGGCATGAGGATGCCTATATGAGTCGTCAGACAAACTGAGCGAAATACCTAAGTTGAACCCCGTAAGTGGTGGTCAGCACCTGATCGGCCATAGGTCAGGATGGCCCCAGGGCATTCTGTATGTCTCGTGGAGCACTACCACCTCAGGTGCTGCAGTCATGTTCGCAAAAGAAGGTTCAATTCGCTACTAGGAAGGCCCTCTACTTCAGTTGCTCGACAATGTATTAAAGAACGGGAGACACACACAGTCTGGCCAGTCTCGTAGTCCAACGGTTGATCATTCTGCACGTGGGTCCATTGCGTCTCTGACATGCCTGCCTCGTAAGATAGCTTTAAATTATACGAAGAGGCCGAAAATAACTGTAAATAACGAAAAGAGCTACAATCATAATTTCACATTTTTTTTCTTACTGTGGATATACATAAAAGCGAAGTTTGAAATTTCTAGGCTTTTTTAGTGCTTTAGGTTTGTAATCACAGTTTAGTACGCTTAACGCCTTAGAATCTCCCTACAAACATTACGAGAATTATAGAATCCTTTTAACATATGTAGTGCCGGAAAAAAATTAGTATACACTTTTAGAGGTTTCCAGTTCACTCAAGATTTATGGTTGCAACCGTTCTTATGCAGTACATGAAATGTTTACATTTAGAGATCAACATCACAAGCGGTTCTGACTAACCAAGTAACGACCCATGCTGAAACACCCGTATTAGTACGAGATGTAGCCTCCATCGGCTGCAATGCAGGTGCTGACTCTGGCATCCAGTCGATCGTACAGATAGCGAATACTGTTCTGGGATGTCTTATGCCACGCCTGCTCTACCTGCTCACGTAATAATAGTTGCTGGTTGACGAGTCACACAAGTCCTTCTCGTCCAGCCGCGCAAGGTAGACGCGTTGTCTTTTGCGCCTTGCCACGGTTCGCTCTGCTCCCCTCATCGGAGGTTCGAGTCAACCCTCGGGCAAGGGTGTGTGCGTTGTCCTTAGCGTAAGTTAGTATAAGTTAGATTAAGTAGTGTGTAAGCCTAGGGACCGAAGACCTCAGCAGTTTGGTCCCATAGGAACTTACCACAAAAAAATTACCTTCTCGTCCCATCATTGCTCGATTGGAGACAAGTCCGGTGATCGTGCTGCCCAGGGAAGTTGCTGGAAGTCTCGCAGAGCACGGGCAGTCCGTGGGCGAGCATTATCCTGTTGGAACAATACATCACCTTCCTGTTGCAAGAACGGCAAAATAACGGGTCTGACAACATTCTGCACGTACCGAGCGCTGGTTGGCGTCTCCTCCAGAAACACTTAAAGTGAACAAGAGTTGTAGCTTATCGCACCCCGGACCATAAGGCCTGGGATGGGGCCATTGTGTCTTGGACGAAAACACTCTACAAGACTGCGCTGACCAGGTCTACGTCTCTTGCATGCAGTCAGAAACTGCTTTCATTGCTGAAGTCCACGGCGCGCCATTCCATCTTCCAAGTGATCCTCTCATGGCACCGGTCTGACCGTGCACGTCAGTACTGTGGCGTAGTTGGAAGACGGGCTAGAGGTGTGCTAATGTCGGCCGCGGTGACCTTGCGGTTCTAGGCGCTGCAGTCCGGAACCGAGGGACTGCTACGATCGCAGGTTCGAATCCTGCCTCGGGCATGGATGTGTGTGATGTCCTTAGGTTAGTTAGGTTTAAGTAGTTCTAAGTTCTAGGGGACTGATGACCTAAGATGTTAAGTCCCATAGTGCTCAGAGCCATTTGAACCATTTTTTGGTGTGCTAATAACCAGTTTCCAACAGTTCGTGTTGAAACATCTGGGCTCACAAGTCCTCTTATATGGTAGCTGTACGATCTGCCAGTGCTGCCCTCACAGTACGATGATACTGGTGGACATATGTACTGCGTGGACGTCCAGAACATTGTCTACGGGTGTATGTTCACGCTATGACTGATACCAGCAACGTTGCAGAACTGACGCAGCATGTCCAGTTTGTGTGGCAATTCTCTGAAAGGACCATCCCGCCATTTGGAAGGCGACAATTTGTCTCCTTTGAAACTCGCTCAGTTGGCTGTAGGAGGCACGAGTGAGCCTCTGTGGCATGGTTGCCTGCTTGCTTAACACGTTTGCACCACACTGAGCATTCCCTATTAAAGGATAGACACAGATGGCGCTGTCGTAGCTATGCCACTACGCTCTCTGTGGCGGACCGCTTGAAACCATTATCAAAACATTTACTACTCCACATCGGCATATTCCATCATCAGATCAAAATTGACATCGTCTTTCCAAATGTTCTAATTATTTTTTGGCAGTGTATTTACATAAATGTACTGGAGAATTGTCATATGGAAGCGAAATTTGATTACTTCGTGAAAATGTAAGTGATCTCGCGTATATTAATCATGACTTGCGCACGCCAAGAGTAAATGGTGACCGAGCAGATGTGCATGGAAGCACTTGAAGAACTGCTCCTGGAGAAAATGTGTCTAAAAAGTCCCATAATAGCCTTTAGGCTAAAAATCTCTGGCAGGAAATTATTATGATTCTTTGTTGTTGTTGCTGTGTCATCATCATCACAATTGCTGTTATAGGCTGCCTTGAACATGTACTCACCCCAAGACTGAAACAGTAGGTTTTATGTTTTAAATAAGTCTGCCACATCTATTTAACTTGAAACAAGTATTGACGATGTTTTTATAGGTTCACTTAAAGATGATTTAGAAGCCATTGATAGAAGAGATGTATATTTCTCCACCGGTTCGTTGACTCAGTATGAGAGCTCAGAGGATGCTCAGTCAACTCCAGTGGCACAACCTTGAAGAGAGACTCTACAAGTCATGAACACACTTCCTGTTAAAATACTGTGAGCGCACGTTCCGCGTAGAGTCAAACAACCTCCCTCCTCCCACGTATATCTCACCAACTGACAGTGAAGGTAAAATCACAGGAACTTGAATTTGTAAACAGGTCTACCAATCGTCATTTTTCCTAGCACGATTTGCCATGTGCCCAGAACGAAGAGTGGGGTGATCCTGGTATGTGATTTACCGTCTTACCGTCCTCTACCCACTGTAAGTGACCTACGGTGTGTAAATATGGATATTAGAGTAATCATATACCGTCTTCAGCCTCAATGTTTTATTTTCTTTAAGTCCAACACGTTTTGGAGCTACAGTTCAATTTTCACGAAATCAAATGAAATATTTTAGACTTATGTGCCCTTGTGTTTCACAAAACAGTGCAGTAAGTAACCAGTTGCTAATTGCAGAAGAATTATCTCTGGTACAGACCTAATAAATATACAACAAATGAACACTAGACCCTTGGACCTCGCCGCGGTGGGGTGGCCTGCGTTGCTTCAGCGATACAGATAGCTGTAACGCAAGCACAACCACAACGGAGGGGTATCTATGTAGAGGTCAGACAAACGTATGGTTCCTGAAGACGGGCAGCAGCATTTTCAGTAGTTGCAGGGGCAACAGTCTGGTTGACTGACTGATCTGTTGCTGTAACATTAGTCAACATGGCCTTGCCATGCTGATACTACGAACTGCCGTAAGCAAGAAGAAACTGCAGTCGTTATTTTTTCCCGAGGGCGTGCAGCTTTTCTTACGGCTTAATGATGATGGAAGCCTCTTGGGTACATTATTCTGGACATGAAATAGTTTCCCATTTGGATCCCAGACGGTGTATACTCGGGTGAATATCGTCATCAAGAAAAACAAATCATGGTATTCTACGGATCGGATAGTGAAATACCAGTTCAACTAATAGGGTATGTATGTTACAGAACATAAAACGAAAATAGAGGGCTTTGAATTAGATATAGAGTGTGTTAACGATGTGCCGCGGTACAAATAACATTATTACTGGTCAGATGAGTACAGGTTTATTAAGCAAAATCAAATAGGGGTAACATAGGAGTAGGAATAACAATAAATGAACAGTAAGAATGCAGATAGGCTACTATGAACAGCACAGCGAATGCATTATTTTAACTAAGACAGACACAAAGCCAAATCCTACCAGACTAGTACATGTTTATATGCCAATTGTCTCCGCAGATAAAGAAGAGATTGAAAGAATGTTTCACGAAGTAAAGTAGATTATTCACATAGTTAAGAGACACGAGAATTTATGGTAGGTTGCTGGAATTCGATACCAGGCAAAGAAATAGAAGGAAAAATAGTAGGAGAAATGGACTGGTGGAAAGGAATGAAAGGGGAAGCTGCCAAGTGGAATTCTGGACAGAGTATAATCTAATCATCACTAACACTTGGTTAAAGAATCACGAAAGAAGTTTTATATGTGGTAGAGACCTGAAGACGTCGGAAGGTTTAAGATTAATTATGTAATGATAAGACAGATATTTCTGAACCAGATTTTAAACTGTAAGGCGTATCCAGGGGCAGATGCGACTCTGACCATAATTTAATGGTTATGAACTGAAGATTAATACTGAAGAAACTGCAAAAAAATAGAAAATTAATGAGTTTGGATTTGTGTAAATAGAAGGAACCAGAGGTTGATGACTGTTTCAAAGGGTGCTTAGGTAACATTGCACTGAAGCAGGAAAAACGAATACCTTAGAAGACGAATGGGTATCTTTTCAGAGATGAAATAGTGAAGACAGCAAAGTATCAAACAGTTAAAAACACAATGCCTAGTAGAAATCCTTGCTTATCACAGGAGATATTGAATTTAACTGATGAAAGGAGAAAACATAAAATGCAAAGAATGGAGCTGCAAAAGGAAACACAGGCATCTAAAAACTGAGATTTACAGGGACTTGGAAGCGATTAAGTAAGCCTGTAGAAGCATGTACGAGTATAACTAGGCGAAAGGTAAATACCGCCGAAAGGAAAATTCAGGAGGCTGGAGGAAAGAGAAGCAGCTGTAGAAGTATCAAGAGTTCAGATGAAAAAGTAGTGCTAAGCAAAGAAGGGAAAGCTGAAACGTAAGTCATGGCAGCTATGATATATCATATCGTCGTGCAAACGTGTGGCATCACCGCAATCGCAATAAATACGAGTACATTCGAAAACCCGCCGCCAACATTACCGAAATCAACCGACAGATTTCAGCCACATGCTAAGATGGTTCCGTACCAGCGTATGAAACATTCATTGCGAGTGGATCGTTCCCCAACCCAGCCTACTCACCAGATTTCAGTCTATGTGACTTCGATCTCAGTCCACAATCAAATTTCCTCTCGGCATTTCGGCAACAGGTGGCACATATTGATGCCAATGGCATTTAGTGCCTTCCCCATCGTTGGCAAGGCTGTGTTTGCAATAGGGGACTGTTTTGAAGCACAGTTGATGATTTTGATTCATTTTTGTTTCATTTATTCTCGTACACAATAAATGTACGCTGAGTTCCAATGCATGTATTTCTTCCTGTATTGGAACCCTATTTTATTTTGACATTCAGAGACTCACTGCCATACCGCTTCAATGCACATCGTGGAATTCTCATGTTGTCACGTTATCGCAAGCTTTATCATAGTTGCCATGACTTACGGAATGACGCTCTTATACAGATGGGCTATACAAGGGAAATGAAGTTGAAGGCAATATTGTAGAAGAGAAGGAGGAAGTAGATAAAGATGGAATGGGATAAATGATACTGCGAGAAGAATTTGACAGATCACTGCCGGCCGCGGTGGTCTAGTGGTTCTAGGCGCGCAGTCCGGAACCGCGGGACTGCTACGGTCGCAGGTTCGAATCCTGCCTCGGGCATGGATGTGTGTAATGTCCTTAGGTTAGTTAGGTTTAAGTAGTTCTAAGTTCTAGGGGACTGATGACCACAGAAGTTAAGTCCCATAGTGCTCAGAGCCAGCCACAGATCACTGAAAGTCAAAACAAGACCTCTGGAGTAGACAAAATTCCCTCAGAATTTCAAGAGATCCGTGGGAAAGCCAGTCATGACAAAACTATTCCACCTGGTGTGTAAGATATTCGAGACGAAGAATATAACCTTAGATTTCAAGAAGAGTATGTTAATTTCGGTTCCAAAGAAGTCAGATGCTGACTTGTAGAAGCCGATTTGGGGGAAGAGCAGTTTGCGTTCCGGAGAACTGTAGGAACGCACGAGGCAATGCTGATCATACTTGTAATCTTTGAAGAGAGGCTGAAGAAAGGAAAACCTATAGTTGTAGCATTTGTAGATTTAAAGACAGCTTTTGATCATGTTATTGGGCTACACTCTTTGGAATTTTAGAGGAAGCAGGCATAAAATATAGAGAGAAAACGTTATCTAAAATTTTTACAGACACCAGACTGCAATTATAAGCTTGAAGAGGATGAAAGGGAAGCAGTATTTGAGAAGGGAGTGGGACAGTATTCTAGCCTCTTCCCAATGTTATTTCATCTGTATATTGAGCAGGTAGTAGAAAAACCAAGTAGAAATTCGGAAAGGAAATTATAGCTGAAGAAGAAGAAATAAAAACTTTGAGGTTGCCGATGACACCGTTATTCTCTCAGAAACCGTAAAGGACTTTGAAGAGCAGTTTAACGGAGTGGATAGTGCTTGGAGGGTTAAAGTATGAACGCCAATAGAAGTAAAAGAAGTGTAATGAAATGTAGTCGAATTAAAACTGGCGATGCTGATGAAATTAGATTAGGTAATGAGACACTAAAAGCAGTGACTGAGTTTAACTGCTTGGACTGCGTAGCTGATGACGGGCGAAGCAGAGAGGATATAAATTGCGCAGCAGCAAGAAAAGAATGTCTATGAAAGAGGAGTTTGTCAAAACCTAATATAACTGAAGTGTTTGGAACTCTTTTATCACTGCATTTGTATAGTGTGTAGCCTTGCATGGAAGAGACATGAAGTGAATAGAAATTTCCTGGCAGATTAAAACTGTGTGTTGGACCGGAACACGAACGTAGGACCTTTGCCTTTCACGGACAAGTGCTTTAACTTCCTTCGCTTCTTTTGTGAAATTTGGAAGGTAGGAGATGAGGTACTGTCGGAAGTACAGCTGTGAGGAGGCATTTTGAAATTAACTGTGGGAGCTGAGTTGGACGCCGGCAGGGTAGCTGAGCGTGTTCGGCCAGAGAGCTGGTTGCTCTCTGTAATAAAAAAAACTGAGTGTAGGGATACACAACGAACATCTATGGATGTCATGTGACGTTCGGTACGACCAAATACAACGCACAATAAAGAACAAAATGGAAAAAAAACGAGTTGGTAGAGCACTTGCCCGTCAAAGGCAAAGGTCCAGGGTTTGAGTCGCGGTCCAGTATACAATTTTTATCTGCCAGGAACTTTCACATCAGCGCACATTTTCCTGTGGAGTGGAAGTTCATCCTGCAAGATGTAAGTTAATGCGGATTAGTAGGAAAATCAAATCTGTAATGTTTGAGTACAATACTAATAGTTCCAAAATGGCTCTGAGCACTATAGGACTTAAACATCTATGTCATCAGTCCCCTAGAACTTAGAACTACTTAAATGTAACTAACCTAAGGATATCAGACACATCCATGCCCGAGGCAGGATTCGAACCCGCGACCGTAGCGGTCACGCGGTTCCAGACTGAAGTACCTAGAACCGCACGGCCACAACGGCCGGCACAGTATTACTAGTGTCCTGCGTGACACAGTCAAGTCGTTTAAATATCTGGGGGTAACGTTGCAAACTGATGCGAGGTGGTACTTGCATGTAAGATCTGTGGTAGGGAAGGTGAATGGTAGACTTCGGTTTAGTGGGAGAATTTTAGGTACGGGTGGTTCACCTGTAAAGGAGGCCGCATATTGGACGCTGGTGCGATCTATTCTTGAGTACTGCTCAAGTATTTAGGATCCGTACCAAGTCGGATTGAAGGAAGACAAATTGTTCAAATGGCTGTAAGCACTGTGGGACTTAACATCTGAGGTCATCAGTCCCCTAGACTTAGAACTACTTAAACCTAACTAACCTAAGGACGTCACACACATCCATGTCCGAAGCAGGATTCGAACCTGCGACCGTAGCAGCACCGCGGTTCCGGACTGAAGCGCCTAGAACCGCTCGGCCACAGAGGCCGGCGAAGGAAGACATCGCAGCAAGTCAGAGGCGGGATGCTAGATTTTTTTACCGGTAGATTCAAATGGTTCAAATGGCTCTGAGCACTATGGGACTCAACTGCTGAGGTTATTAGTCCCCTAGAACTTAGAACTAGTTAAACCTAACTAACCTAAGGACGTCACAAACATCCATGCCCGAGGCAGGATTCGAACCTGCGATCGTAGCGGTCTTGCGGTTCCAGACTGCAGCGCCTTTAACCGCACGGCCACTTCGGCAGGCCCGGTAGATTCGAACAACACGTAATTATTAAGGAGATGCTTCGGCAGCTGGCAATTCCTGGATGGAAGGCAACGTTCTTTTCGAGAAACACTATTGAGAAAATTTTAGAGAGCCGGCATTTGAAGCTGACTGCCGGACGATTCTACCGCCGCCAACATGCATTGCGCATAAGTACCACGAATATAAGATACCAGAAATTAGGGCTCATACGCAGGCATACAGACCGTCGTTTTTCACACACTCTGTCTGCAAGTGGAACAGGAAAGGAAATGACAAGTATTGGTACAGGGTGCCCTCCGCCACGCACCGTACGGTGTCTTGCGGAGTACCTGTGTATATGTAGATGTAGACAATAGAAGTTTTTGAAATGTGGTGCTATAAAAGAATGCTGAAATGTAGATGCATAGATCGAATACTTATGTGGAGGTACCAAATCGAATTGATGTAAAAGACATTTATGGCGCAACTTGACTAAGCTGAGAGACCAGCCGGCCGCTTGGGGTAGCCTCCCGGTTTAAGGTGCCTTGCCACGGTTCACGCGGCTTCCCCCGTCGGAGTTTCGAGTCCTCCCTAGGGCATCGGTGTGTGTGTTGTCCTTAGCGTTAGTTAGTTCGAGTTAGATTAAGTAGTGTGTAAGCCTAGGGACCGATGAGCTCAGCAGTTTGGTCCCACAGGAACTTATCACAAAATTTCCAAAGAGACGGCCTGGTAGGAAACATCCTGAGGGGCATTAAGGGTTTGCCGAGCTACGGGAGAACTGTTGGCGGTCAAAAGTGTATTGGGAGACCGAGGCGTGAATACATTAAGCAGGTACAACGAGACGCAGGTAGCAGAAGTGAAGAGGCTTTCACAGGATAAACCAGTGGTTGCCAAACTGCAATCCTCAGCCCGCATGTATTCATGCGGCCCGCAGTTCTCAGTCATATTTTGTAACAATATGTGCCAAGAAACTAACAAGCGAATCCGAAAATGTCACCTAACGCTAAGAGCTTACTACGAGTGTATTTTTCTTGCTCATTAACAACCAAAAATACTTACATAGACAGAAATATTTTAAGATAGGCTTAACTGTAGTTGATACTACTGAATCCGGGCGTGAGCTAAATAAAGTTTGCCCTTACGTGAGGGGCAGAGTGGTACGCAACACAGCCACTGCAGAATTAAAAGAAATGAGAGAGAGAATATTTTCTCCCAATGCTGACAACTCACACGCGTGCGCAACTGGCACCGATCAGCTGCGATGGTATAAATGTCAAACGGAAGTGATATGGATTCTTGATTCTTGAATGCGCATTACAGAGACGGTCATCTTAAAAAGTTATACATGTTTGTATCAAGTAATATTCAATCAAATTAAGGCTGTTTAATGCAATACAATGCGTAGAAAAATGATATTCAGTACATTTAGCAAACATTTTTGTGAACATGTCTCTGATTGTAGTTACTGTTATTAATTTCTATGATACACTAATGTATGTAGCTTACCGATTAATAGTGAGATCGATAGCAGAAGGTGTGGTGAAGTGCCTAGGACGGGAAAAGTGGCCACTGCATATTTTTTGCTCTGAACAGCGCTACTGCTCGCATTGAAACGCTCACACTAGTTCTAATATACATCGCCATTATTGCCAGTAAGACTGACAGAGGAAGCTTGTTCCATTATTTTTTAGTACAAACTTTTTTTGTTTTTGAAACGTCTGATGTAAGATAAACCATTTATATTATTCTTGTTCCCTCACTTGTACGGAGAGTAATTTTTTTAAATGTCTGTGTTTAATAACGCCTTTTGTCCTAGAAATGTAGTGCGTTGTTATTTATCTCAATCTGATGGTTTCATCTGTGGCCCACTATTGCCGACATTGCGTCCGATCTGGAAAAGTGGTTCTAGGCGCTACTGTCTGGAACCGCGCGACCGCTACGGTCGCAGGTTCGAATCCTGCCTCGGGCATGGATGTGTGTGATGTCCTTACGTTAGTTAGGTTTAAGTAGTTCTAAGTTTTTTTGGAAAAGTGGCCACACTACTCGTCGGGTAAAGTGTCCAACGTGTTCACCTCAGTAACAGTTACTTCCAAAGAACACGCATAATAAAACTGACTTCTAAACCCTTTTATATGCAAAGCTATCAACAGCCATTTTATTCTATTGTGACAAGTCTGAATTAATTGACTGACATTACGTAAAAGCTTATCTGGTTCAAAATGGTTCAAATGGCCCTGAGCACTATGGGACTTAACATCTGAGGTCACCAGTCCCCTAAAACTTAGAACTACTTAAACCTAACTAACCTAAAGACATCACACACATCCATACCCGAAGCAGGATTCGAACCTGCGACCGTAGCGGTCGCGCGGTTCCAGACTGAAGTGCCTAGAACCTCTCTGCCACCCCGGCCGGCGCTTATCTTGTCTGTTGTATATGGCCTAATACAAAAGTCCGATTTAAAACGATCTGCTGCATCCGCATGGTATTCTTTCATCTACTGGGGCATGAAAACGCCTAGAAAGTGTGACCAAAAATTCGAGCAATAAACATGAGATGCTGTTGCCATCTCACTCGCCACAATATCCATTTAGGAATGGAAAACTGGTCACAATGAAAGCCTTCAGAAAAATTCATATTGTTTCATTTTTTTTCCTTTTTTACTTAGAAATATTTTTTGTGATACGTTACAATATGAAGATTCAATATGCGTAAGTGCTAAGCTTCTATCAATAACCAAGGTTTGGTGAAAGCTGAATTCGCCTTTGAATTGTCATTTTACTCCCACCCCCCCCCCCCCCCCCTCACCTCCCGCCCGCGCCATCCTTGGAGTCCGAGGTGTCGCCTTACAGAGTCAGTGCTGACTTTATACGATGAAGTTTGAAGACCACGGCGACAGACTAGCGTAGAGAGCAGCATCGAAATAGTCATCGGACTAAAAATCACAACTACGACATAACACACAGTGGTTACTCTCGTTCAGCAACGGATAATCACATTTGTCCTCTGCATTGGTCAAACACTGCCACATTTATACTTTCATTAACATAGTTTGGGAAACAACTCCCTGTTCACGATGAAAATGTAGCACCAAAATGCATTTAGCTTACATATAAAATTGAAACATATTGACTGAAGAAAATAATATTCTTATTGTAATGTCCTGAAATCCAAAAGTAACAGCCACAGGCGGCCAACAACGATGAAATGTCTATCAAACACAATACTGCAGTTACAGTCATGTAGCAAACAATATTTTAGTTCAGTAAATTCAAACTACAGTCCAAGACCATCAGAGGAGAATGTAAAGTTTCATGAGAACGAACTTACATCTACATCTACATCTACTTGTCTACTCTGCAATTCACATTTAAGTGCTTGGCAGAGGGTTCATCGAACCACAATCATACTATCTCCCTACCATTCCACTCCCGAACAGCGCGCGGGAAAAACGAACACCTAAACCTTTCTGTTCGAGCTCTGATTTCTCTTATTTTATTTTGATGATCATTCCTACCTATGTAGGTTGGGCTCAACAAAATATGTTCGCATTCGGAAGAGAAAGTTGGTGACTGAAACTTCGTAAATAGATCTCGCCGCGACGAAAAACGTCTTTGCTTTAATGACTTCCATCCCAGCTCGCGTATCATATCTGCCATACTCTCTCCCCTATTACGTGATAATACAAAACGAGCTGCCCTTTTTGGCACCCTTTCGATGTCCTCCGTCAATCCCCCCTGGTAAGGATCCCACACCGCGCAGCAATATTCTAACAGAGAACGGACGAGTGTAGTGTAAGCTGTCTCTTTAGTAGACTTGCATCTTCTAGGTGTCCTGCCAATGAAACGCAACCTTTGGCTCGCCTTCCCCACAATATTATCTATGTGGTCTTTCCAACTGAAGTTGTTCGTAATTTTAACACCCAGGTACTTAGTTGAATTGACAGCCTTGAGAATTGTACTATTTATCGAGCAATCGAATTCCAACGGATTTCTTTTGGAACTCATGTGGATCACCTCACACTTTTCGTTATTTAGCGTTAACTGCCGCCTGCCACACCATACAGCAATCTTCTCTAAATCGCTTTGCAACTGATACTGGTCTTCGGATGACCTTACTAGACGGTAAATTACAGCATCATCTGCGAACAACCTAAGAGAACTGCTCAGATTGTCACCCACGTCATTCATATAGATCAGGAACAGCAGAGGTCCCAGGACATTTCCCTGGGGAACACCTGATATCACTTCAGTTTTACTCGATGATTTGCCGTCTATTACTACGAACTGCGACCTTCCTGACAGGAAATTACGAATCCAGTCGCCCAACTGAGACGATACCCCATAAGCCCGCAGCTTGATTAGAAGTCGCTCGTGAGGAACGGTGTCAAAAGATTTCCGGAAATCTAGAAATACGGAATCAGCTTGAGATCCCCTGTCGATAGCGGCCATTACTTCGTGCGAATAAAGAGCTAGCTGCGTTGCACAAGAACGATGTTTTCTGAAACCATGCTGATTACGTATCAATAGATCGTTCCCTTCGAGGTGATTCATAATGTTTGAATACAGTATATGCTCCAAAACCCTACTGCAAACCGACGTCAATGACATAGGTCTGTAGTTCGATGGATTACTCCTACTACTACTAGTGCGACCTGCGCAATTTTCCAATCTGTAGGTACAGATCTATCGGTGAGCGAGCGTTTGTATACGATTGCTAAGTAGGGAGCTATTGTATCAGCGTAATCTGAAAGGAACCTAATCGGTATACAATCTGGACCTGAAGACTTGCCCGTATCAAGCGATTTGAGTTGCTTCGCAACCCCTAAGGTATCTACTTCTAAGAAACTCATCCTAGCAGCTGTTCGTGTTTCAAATTCTGGAATATTCCATTCGTCTTCCCTGGTGAAGGAATTTCGGAAAACTGCGTTCAGTAACTCCGCTTTAGCGGCACAGTCGTCTGTAACAGTACCATCGGCACTGCGCAGCGAAGGTATAGACTGCGTTTTACCGCTTGTGTACTTTACATACGACCAGAATTTCTTCGGATTTTCTACCAAATTTCGAGACAATGTTTCGTTGTGGAAACTATTAAAGGCATTTCGCAATGAAGTCCGTGCCAAATTTCGCGCGTCTGAAAACTTTAGCCAATCTTCGGGATTTCGCGTTCTTCTGAACTTCGCATGCTTTTTCCGTTGCCTCTGCAACAGCGTTCGGACCTGTTTTGTGTACCATGGAGGATCAGTTCCATCTCTTACCAATTTATGAGGTATGAATCTCTCAATTGTTGTTGCTACTATATCTTTGAGTTTGAGCCACATCTCCTCTACATTTGCATAGTCAGTTCGGAAGGAATGGAGATTGTCTCTTAGGAAGGCTTCTAGTGACACTTTATCCGCTTTTTTAAATAAAATTATTTTGCGTTTGTTTCTGGTGGATTTGGAAGATACGGTATTGAGCCTAGCTACAACGACCTTGTAATCACTAATCCCTGTATCAGTCATGATGCTCTCTATCAGCTGTGGATTGTTTGTGGATAAGAGGTCAAGTGTGTTTTCGCAACCATTTACAATTCGCGTGGGTTCGTGGACTAACTGCTCGAAATACTTTTCGGAGAAAGCATTTAGGACAATCTCGGAAGATGTTTCTGCCTACCACCGGTTTTGAACAAGTATTTTTGTCAACATATCGAGGGAAGGTTGAAGTCCCCACCAACTATAACCGTATGAGTGGGGTATTTATTTGTTACGAGACACAAATTTTCTCTGAACTGTTCAGCAACTATATCATCGAAGTCTGTGGGTCGGTAAGAGGAGCCAATTATTAACTTAGTTCGGCTGTTAAGTATAACCTCCACCCATACCAATTCGCACGGAGAATCTACTTCGACTTCACTACAAGATAAACCACTACTGATAGACACAAACACTCCACCATCAATTCTGCCTAATCTATCTTTCCTGAACACCGTCTGAGACTTCGTAAAAATTTCTGTAGAACTTATTTCAGGCTTTAGCCAGCTTTCTGTACCTATAACGATTTCAGCTTCTGTGCTTTCTATTAGTGCTTGAAGCTCAGGGACTTTTTACAGCACAACTACAACAATTTACAACCACAATTCCGACTGTTCATTGATCCAAGCACATCCTGTGTTTGATATACACCCTTTGAGATTGCAGCCCACCCCGTACTTTCCCGAGGCCTTCTAACCTAAAAAACCGCCCAGTCCACGCCACACAGCCTCCGCTACCCGTGTAGCCGCCAGCTGAGTGTAGTGAACTCCTGACCTATTCAGCGGAACCCGAAACCCCACCACTCTATGGCGCAAATCAAGGAATCTGCAGCCAACACGGTCGCAAAACCGTCTGAGCCTCTGATTCAGACCCTCCACCCGGCTCTGCACCCAAGGTCCGCAGTCGGTTCTGTCAACGATGCTGCAGATGGTGAGCTCTGCCTTCATCTTGTAAGCAAGACCGGCAACCTTCACCAAATCAGATAGCCGCTGGAATCCAGAGAGAATTTCCTCAGATCCAAAGCGACACACGTCATTAGTGCCGACATGTGCCACCACCTGCAGCTGGCTGCACCCTGTGCTCTTCATGGCATCCGGAAGGATCCTTTCCACATCAGGAATGACTCCACCCGGAATGCACACGGAGTGCACACTGGATTTCTTCCCCTCCTTAGCCGCCATACCCCTAAGGGGCCCCATTACACGCCTAACATTGGAGCTCCCAACTACCAATAAGCCCACCCTCTGTGATTGCCCGGACCTTGAAGGCTGAGAATCATCCTCTGAAACAGGGCAGGCAGCTGCATCTGGCTCAGCCAGAGACAGTGCCTGAAACCTGTTTGTCAGAAGCACCGGGGAGGCTTTCTGACCAGCCTCTGGGGACGTCTTTCGCTGCTTGCCACGCCTTGGAACGACCTCCCAATCAACCACAGGCGAGGGCTCAGCCCCACTGCGGGCAGCAACCGGGGCAACCACAGCGACCGACCGATCTGGGGTCAGACGGGACGTGGTTGACATCCCCGTGATACCCAAGTCCGGCTCCCCACAGTGGTGCCCATTGGAAAAAGCCTCAAGCTGCGCGACCGAAGTCAGCGCCGCTTGCAGCTGTGAGCGAAGGGATGCCAACTCAGCCCTCATCCGAACACAGCAATCACACAGTCCCTGTCCATTCTAGTCGATGTTGAACAACAGTTACTGAAACACGAGTCAGTGCCTAGATAGCGCAAGGGAAACACGCAAAGAATGTATTAACTAACCGGTACAAATGACTAATGACTGCGCTACAATCTGCCTGAATTTACGATTACAGTAACTAAAACTCGAAATCACACCTCCTATACGAAACTCACACGCAATTTAAGTAAGAATCTACGAAGTAAACACTAAAGCGCGATGCTACAACTCTCAAATACTATAATACGCCCGAAATTTATGAATTGAACAATGCAGGTACCCAAAAACACGCAAAGAAATTAAGAATTAAACAATGTAACAAATAAGTAAGCTAGGAGTATACGACTTGCTGCTGGCAGCTGCTTAAAAGATACCCATACTATTAGAAGATCTCAGACACGATATGCCTGGTTTATTTATACCCTACAGGTTTGATGTGGAGTTCGGAACAGTGGCAGAGGTGGGTCCAATACGTCCTGGTGCATTGGCAGTGCTTGACTCATGTGAGCTCCACCTACTGCTGCCAACATTCCCACATCACGGCTGCACGAGGTTGTCCCTAGAACTGGCAGTATCACACACCGAGACCATCAATTTCTAGCTGGCAGCCCTTTCGTAAGACTTAAGTTGCCTCAAGTCATACTCACGGTCAAAAGCAAAGTAAATCTTCCAAACCGAAGTGTTGTAAAATTTTCAATGCTCTTCGTACTTTCTTAGCTACAGCAAACCTCACCGTAATTGTACCTTGGTATGGACAGTGTTTTCAGTGCTACAAATTTTCTGTTCAAACTTGTCGCTACAGCAGGTGGAATCCTCTTTTCGCTTCACAACTTTTTTTTAAAACAGCTCATTTGAAGGGATTTTTCAGTGTAACTATGCCAACATATTTTTCTTACGTTTAAAATACTTTCGTGGGGACGCAGGCCACGGGGTTGTCGCTCTTTACTACAGCGATTTTCTGTCTCTCGCTCAAGCTCGGCATTGATATTATTCTAGGTACTCTTTGTTCTGTTTTCGATAACATATTCATATCTGTGTTCGTCTACTTTCACAGGTAAACAATATGTCTAATAAGACGTCTAGCGGAACCGATGACCGTAGCAGTCTGGTCCCTTTAATCCCACAAACCAACCAACCAACCAACCAAGACATCTAGTGTAGTGTTCAGTACAACACATATACACTGATGGAAAAGAAAAACACAAGAAGAAGAAGGAGTTGTACGACAGTAACGAAAGTTGGTAGGGGTGTTTTTACATCGGAAAGCTGATGTCTATGCAGATTTCGTGCCAGTCACGTAAGAGTGGCGCTGGTAGCGCCACTGTGAGGATGCAAATCAAGTTTGCTTTAAATACACGCTTTAACGGTCGTGAGCGTTAATTACCTTTGAGATTGGACGTGGTGAGTTGATGTTAGTCAAGAATGCCTATAAGGCGACAAAGACGCCATTATCAGAACCTTACCGAGTCTGTACGAGGTTGTGTAATAGGGCTACGAGAAGCTGGATGTTCGTTCTGCAATATCGCAGAAGGACTTGGCAGGAGAGTAGTCACTGCACATTATTGCTGGCAGCGGTGGTCACGAGAATTTACAGTTGCAAGAAGAACAGACTCCGGACGGTCACGTGGCACTCTCGAGAGGGAAGACCACCATGCTCTGGTATGGCTCTGGCGCATCGTACTGCATCTGCTGCAGCAATTTGAGCAGCACGTGGCATCACAGTGACACAACGAACTCTTAGAAATTGGTTACTTCGTGGACAGCTCCGAGACATACGCCCTGTAGCTCGCATTCCACTGCCCCAGGCCACCGCTGTTTGCGACTTTAGTAGCGTCAAGCGAGAGCTCATTGCAGGCCAGGGTGGAGAGCTATTGTGTTTCCTGATGGAAGCTGTTTCTGCCTCAGAGTCAGTGATGGCCGGATGTTCATTAGGAGGAGGCCAATTGAGGGCGTGCGGTCAACCTGAGCACTAGACACACTGGACGTGCACCTGTAGTTGTGGTCTGGTGTGCGATTTCCTATGACAGCAGGAGTACTCTCGTGGTTATCCCGCGCACCCTGATTGGAAATTTGTACGTCAGTCAGGCGATTCGACATCTACGTCTACGTGATTACTCTGCTATTCACAATAAAGTGCCTGGCAGAGGGTTCAGTGAACCACCTTCATGCTGTCTCTCTACCGTTCCACTCTTGAACGGCACGCGGGGAAAGCGAGCACTTAAATTTTTCTGTGCGAGCACTGATTTCTCTTAGTTTATCGTGATGATCATTTCTCCCTATGTAGGTGGGTGCCAACAGAATGTTTTTGTTGTATCCACGGACCCAACCAACCAACCAACCAACCAACTCGCGCATGCGCGCTCTGACCGTGACATCGCTGGCCACAGTTCCTGTCGCGGCCGTCGGCGTCTCAGGCCGTTACCGCCGACGGAAGAGGTCGCGCCACGGCTGAGCTCGGGTCCGCAGCGCCCTCTGCCTTTTGCTTATAAGGAGGAGCGCTGGCCCCGTGATGGACAGTCTATTGTCGATTGTCTATTGCTAGCCTTTCGTGGAGTTTATAGCGGAGCCATTGCAGTGTGATATTAGCTATTGTATTCGACTAGGCTCAGTACGCGGATTACTCTTGGATATTACTTGGACTTGTATTGGTGGTGCACGTTTCGCCAGAAATAAAGATAAGTTACCCCTTCATTCTAGATGGCACAATTCTTGTCATTAATTATTTTTTGGCCAACAGACATAGCTACAGCCTGGTCATTACCCACGCTTTATACAATTTGTGGTGGCTGCCCCAAAAGTACCGCCGAGGACCTTGGGTTTGGGAGCCGTCACAAAAGTTTTCGCAATCGGAGGAGAAAACTGTTGATTGAAATTTCATGAGAAGATCCCATCGCAACGAAAACCGCTTTTGTTTTAATGATTGCCACTCCAATTCACGTATCGTGTCTGTGACACTATCTCCCCTATTTCGCGATAATACAAAACGAGCTACCCTTCTTTGTACTTTTTCGGTGTCATCCGTCAGTCCCACCTGATGCGGATCCCACACCGCACAGCAATACTCCAGAATAGGGCGGACAAGCATAGTGTAAGCAGTCTCTTTGGTAGACCTGTTGCACCTTCCTAGTGTTCTGCCAATGAATCGCAGTCTTTGGTTTGCTCTACCCACAATATTATCTATGTGATCGTTCCAATTTAGGTTATTTGTAATTGTAATCCCTAAGTATTTAGTTGATTTACAGCCCTCAGATATGTGTGACTTATCATTTAATCGAAATTTAGCTGATTTCTTTTAGTACTCATGTGAATAACTTCTCACTTTTCTTTATTCAGGATCAATTGCCACGTTTCGCATCATACAGATATCTGATCTAATTCATTTTGCAAGTAGTTTTGATCATCTGATGACTTTACAAGACAACTGTTGTGGACTGACAAGAGCAGCCAGTCCACAATGAAGTAGCCGATAGGGCACGCGTCAACTCACGCCGTCTTGCGTTAAATCTGAAACAGGATATGTGGTAAAAGCTATAAAGAAAAGAACGGAGCTTCTCATATACTTATCTTTAATTTCTTCTTGTACATCTCTATGGTGAACACAAGTGAGACTCTCTCCAGATATGGATAACTGCGCCTTGCTAGGTCGTCCGTACTACTGGGGGCGAGTTCTAGTCAGTCTCTCGAGACCTGCCATGTGGTGGCGCTCGGTCTGCGATAACACAGTGGCGACACGCGGGTCCGACATGTACTAGAGGACCGCGGCTGATTTAAGCTACCACCTAGCCAGTGTGGTGTCTGACGGTGACACCACATTCCTCCCCCGCAAATCGGCGAACGGTCGTGTTATAAGGCTTCCGTCCGCCGTGGGGAGGACCCCATGTTGACGTAGGCGATGAGGTGGGGAGCCTAACAACAGGCGAGGCTGTGCCACCCGCACCCTGCCATTCGGTCCGAGGGGAGCTAGGAAACGCCTGAAAACCTAGTCCAGGGTGCACGTCAACATGCGGTGTATGCGCCCGTAATGAGACAGGAGGGGCCGAAGGGTCGACCTCCATGGCGTCGGGGAATCCGACGCGCGATGACGACATCTGGTCCGGAGCGGGCAATAGTTCCATGGCGGAGGACGGCTGGTCACGGGAGCAAGCGGCGGCACGTGACCCAGGGAGGCGCGTGGCGGTTGCAGCGACGCGTCCACCGCGGGCTGCGGCGGCGCGGCGCCATGAGGCAAAATGGAAGGCAGCGTCGGGAACACCTGGGGATGAGGCGAGCCAGTAGATGGGTCCCCAGGGCGCTGACCGGACGGCCCCGTCGCTGAAAGCAGACGGGGAGCGGCAGAACCCAGGCGACGACAGAGGCGCAGCTGATTGAGATGCCGACGCACCTCACCAGAGGCCCCCAAAACCAAATACATCGCACGGCCGAGGCAGCGAAGAATGCGCCCTGCGAGCCAACGCCGTGAACCGCGATAGTTGCGATAATAGACAACGTCGCCAGGAGCAAAAGCAGGAGTCTGGCGCAGCACAGGAACCTGATGCGGCGGATGCAGCAAAGACATCAAGGTTCGATGAGAACGACTATGGAGCAGCTCAGCCGGCGAGCGACCATCGCGGGGCTGAGAGCGATACGAGGACAAAAAGAGCAACAATGCGTCCTCTCGAGAATGCGACTCTTTCAACTTCAACATCTGTGGCTTGAAAGTCCAGACCAATCGTTCAGCGGCACCGTTTGACTGAGGCGAAAACGGCGCGGATGTCAGATGTTGAATACCATTGGCCTTGCAGAATGACTGAAATTCTGCAGACATGAATTGTGGGCCATTGTCGGAAACAATAGTCTGTGGTAGACCTTCAATGCAAAAAATAGCGGACAACACTTGGATGGTGGCAGATGACGTCGTTGAAGACATCCGGACAACAAACGGAAAATGACTGAAAGAATCCACCACAACCAACCATCGAGCATTCCAGAATGGACCAGCAAAATCGATGTGCAAGCGTTGCCAAGGGGAAGTGGTTGTCGGCCATGCAAAGAATTTCCGCGGCGGGGCGGCCTGGTGTTCGGCACACGCCACGCAAGAAGAGCACATATGCGTAATCGCAGCATCGATTCCGAACCAAGTACAGTGCTGACGAGCAAGTTGTTTCGTTCGCACTATACCCCAATGTCCTTGGTGGAGAAGTTTTAAGACAGAGGACTGTAACAAACGTGGGACCACAACCCGAGACTGATCATTATCAGAACGCAACAACAAAACACCACGTCGTACAAAAAGTCTCTCCTTGTGAGCAAAAAATCGGCGAACCAACGGATCCTCGATCTGTGACTTTGACAAGGGCCAGTGCATAGCAACAAAACGCAAAACAGTAGCAAGGACAGGGTCAACAGCTGTGGCCGTAGCTACACGACGAAAATCAATCGGAAACGATTCGACCACGTCATCGGTTTCCGCATCAATGAACATGCAAGCAAGATCGGAAGAATCGAATGCTTTATCCTCGGCAACAGGCAAACGGGACAACGCATCAGCGTTTCCGTGCTTAGCAGTGGACCGATACAAGATATCGTAGCGGTACTGCGAGAGAAAAAGAGACCAGCGAATGAATTTCTGCGCTGTACGTGGAGGTACAGGCGTGTTCGGATGAAAAAGCGATGTCAAAGGTTTGTGGTCTGTGAGGATGGTAAAGTGACGACCATACAATAAATCATGAAACTTCGTAACACCAAACACGAGAGCCAAAGCTTCTTTCTCTATCTGGGAATAATTTCTTTGCGCAGATGAGAGCAATTTTGACGCAAAGGCAATAGGGCGATCATGCGATCCATCTTTGTGCGCAAGCACAGCACCGATCCCGAAATCCGATGCATCTACCATCAACAAAAGGGGTTTTCGGGGATCGAATGGCGTACAGCAAGTATGTGAAAGCAACGCCGATTTCAACTGGCGAAAGGCGCGTTCGCATTCCGTCGTCCAGACGAACGGAACACCTTTACGGCGTAAGCGATGAAGCGGAGCTGAAATGGAAGAGGCATGGGGAACATATTTATAGTAGTAATTAATTTTCCCCAACACACTCTGCAGCTGTTTCAAGTTCTGCGGTGACGGCAAATCCTGCATGGCACGGAGGTGCTCTGGACTCGGATGTATTCCTTGGGCATTGAGGACATGGCCCAGGTAGGGTAAATCCCGAGCAAAAAACACACATTTGTCCTTCCTCAAGCGAAGACCATTTTGTCGCAAGACCTGAAATAACGTTCGGAGATTTTGCAAATGTTCGGCTTCTGTCTTTCCGGAGATCACAATATCGTCCAGATAGTTCGCAGCAGTAGGGACCGATGCACAAACAGTTTGTAAATATTGCTGAAACAATGCAGGTGCGGATGCACACCCGAATGGCAGTCTGTTGAAGCGATACAAACCAAGATGCGTGTTTACCACCAAGACGCGCTGGGATTCTTCGTCCACCGGTATTTGCAAGTACGCATCTGCTAGGTCCAACTTTGAAAAATATGTTCCCGGGCACAGTTTGTCAAAAAGATCTTCCGGGTGGGGCAAAGGAAAAGTTGCAGTCACAAGTTGTGGATTCACAGTTTCCTTGAAGTCCACACAAAGTCTCAATTTTCCGGAAGGTTTTGGCAAAATTACTAAGGGTGAGGCCCAGAGAGAAGCCTGCACACGTTCAATTACACCTTGAGATTCTAAATCGTGTAATGTTCTTGCGACCTCATCACGCAATGCGTGGGGAACATTGCGTGCTCTGAAAAACTTCGGTTGCGCGTTTGCTTTCAGTTCCAAATGCGCTGCATAATTCTTAGCGCAACCAAGGACCGGTGCAAAAATGTCTGCAAATTCTTCACATAGATGAGAAACACTGGCGGAAGGCACAGTCTGATTCACTGATAGGACCTGATTTACGATAGACAAATTAAACAACTGAAATAAATCTAAACCAAACAAGTTCACTGCCGTAGAAGAACGAAGAACGTAAAATGACACAAGTTTTGTTTGTCCTTTGTAAGTTGCAAGAAGGCTGCACTGTCCTAACACAGGTATCCGCTGCCCTGAGTAACAATTGAGCTGTACATTCGCGGCACGCAATGGAGGGGCACCCAGTTGTTCGTACGTGGCGTGATTGAGCAATGAAACTGCAGCTCCGGTATCGAGCTGGAATGGGATCACTTTGCCTTCAAAGTCTAAGTCCACAAAAAGTTTATTGTCCTGCTGACGACAAGAACGACGTTCCCATGCAATTTGAACTGATACAGGTACAGAAGCACTTGCGACTGTACGGGATTTCCGGCGACGTCGACGCACACTTTTTGTGGGACGAACACAGTCACTGTTAGATAAAGTGGCACAGGACGGGGTGGAATGAACGACATGAATGTCCATGGGCGAAGGTCCAGGAGCCTGAGTGTCCTCGGTTCGATTCCGGCGCGAAGCAAAGGGCCGGGAATTGTTGTGATTGTCCGATCTAAGCCTTTTCTGGCAAACACTTTGTACATGTCCTTTCTTATGACAGTAAAAGCAAATAGCTTGGCGGGACGGGCGATTTTCACGCGAATGTCTAGTTGCACACCGCGGGCATGATTTTAGAACTTCATTTGCTTGCTTACGCGGCGCACGTGTGTGCGAGCTAGGCTGCCGCTGCGCTGACGGGCGCGAGGGCCGCCTAGCGTCCCGTGCAGCGGGCCCGGCGGGCCGGTTAATGTGACACACTGCTGGCGAAGTTTCAAACGAGTCCTGAGCAAAGTCAAGTGTGTCTTGCCTGTCCAATATGTCTATCACTTGTTGAAGGGAGGGATTAACTAGTTTCAAAATCTGTTCCCGTATGCGAACATCAGAAACGTTCTGTGCAATTGCATCACGCACCATAGTATCTGAATAAGGGAGGCCACATTCACACTGAAATTCACAATCCCTAGTAAGTCCTTGCAATGTCGCAACCCACTCCCTATTAGTCTGACCGGCCGTACGTTTTGTACGAAAGAACGTATATCGTTTGGCAACGACATTTACTGTTTCCTTGAAATAGGCATCTAACGCCGACAAAATTTCTTCGTAGGACAGAGTTGCTATGTTGCGTCGGGGAAACAATTTCACTATCACACGGTAGGTGCACACACCGACACAAGAAAGCAAAAACGGCTGCCGCTCATTACCTTGAATTCTGTAGGCGGCGAGATGAAAGCCGAACTGGCGGGACCATTCCGGCCAGGACTCGTGGGTTGAATCAAAATTACGGAAGGGCGGTGCAACGGCGTGTTGTGGCTGCGGTAGCGATGAAGCGGCGGCTGCCGCATCGTGTTGCAGCACACGTTGACCCTGGACGAGCTGTCCAAGGGCATCCAATAACGCCTGCGTCTGCTGATTCTGCAAGCGAAAAAATTCGGACAGTACATCCGGAGAATGTGGCGAAGCCATGACACAAGCAATTCAGAGCAAAGCAAGGGAAAAAAGAACAATCCTTCAATCCTAGTCGCCAATGTTGTGGACTGACAAGAGCAGCCAGTCCACAATGAAGTAGCCGATAGGGCACGCGTCAACTCACGCCGTCTTGCGTTAAATCTGAAACAGGATATGTGGTAAAAGCTATAAAGAAAAGAACGGAGCTTCTCATATACTTATCTTTAATTTCTTCTTGTACATCTCTATGGTGAACACAAGTGAGACTCTCTCCAGATATGGATAACTGCGCCTTGCTAGGTCGTCCGTACTACTGGGGGCGAGTTCTAGTCAGTCTCTCGAGACCTGCCATGTGGTGGCGCTCGGTCTGCGATAACAGTGGCGACACGCGGGTCCGACATGTACTAGAGGACCGCGGCCGATTTAAGCTACCACCTAGCCAGTGTGGTGTCTGACGGTGACACCACAACAACATTATCTGCAAACAATCTAAGACTGCTACTCAGATTGTCTCCTATGTCGTTAATATAGATCAGGAACAACAGAGGGCCTATAACACTTCCTTGGGGAACGCCGGATATTACTTCTGTTTTACTCGATCACTTTCCGCCTATTACTACGAACTGTGACCTTTCTGAGAGGAAATCACGAATCCAGTCGCACAACTGAGGCAATACTCGGTAGACACGCAGTTTGATTAGAAGACGCTTGTGAGGAACGGTGTCGAAAGCCTTCTGGAAATCTAAAAATATGCAATCAATTTGACGTACACTGTCGATAGCACTTATTACTTCATGAGTATAAAGAGCTAGTTGTGTTTCACAAGAACGATATTTTCTGAATCCGTGCTGACTATATGTCAATAAATCGTTTTCTTCGAGGTACTTCATAATGTTCGAATATAGTATATGTTCTAAAACCCTACTGCAACTCTACGTTAGTGATATAGGCCTATAATTCAGTGGATTACTCCTACTTCCCTTTTTGGGTATTGGTGTGACTTGAGCAATTTTCCAGACTTTAGGTACGGATCTTTCTGTGAGCGAGTGGTAGTATATAATTGCTAAATATGGAGCTATTTCATCAGCATACTGTAGTGGCGTAGCAAGACAGCCACGCCACTCGGAGGTAGCCGAAAGGCACGCGTTTAGCTCACGCAGGATGGCGTGAGGTCTGGAACATTACAAGGAAATGAGAATGTAGAAAACGGACGCAGTTGCTGTAATACTTAACTTTAATCCACAATTGGTGAACATCTCTCGTTACTGTACAAGCTTCACAATATTAATTATCAAATGCTATGGCGCCTTGCTAGGTCGTAGCAAATGACGTAGCTGAAGGCTATGGTAACTATCGTCTCGGCAGATGAGAGCGTAATTGTCAGTTAACCGTGGCTAGCAAAGTCGGCTGTACAACTGGGGCGAGTGCTAGTAAGTCTCTCTAGACCTGCCGTGTGGCGGCGCTCGGTCTGCGATCACTGTCAGTGGCGACACGCGGGTCCGTCGTATACTAATGCACCGCGGCCGATTTAAAGGCTACCACCTAGCAAGTGTGGTGTCTGGCGGTGACACCACACATACTCTGAGAGGAACCTGACTGGTATACAACCTGGACCGGAGGCCTCGCCTTTATTAAGTGATTTAAGCTGCTTTGTTACACCGAGGATATCTAAAAATGGTTCAAATGGCTCTGAGCACTATGGGACTGAACATCTGTGGTCATCAGTCCCCTAGAACTTAGAACTACTTAAACCTAACTAACCTAAGGACATCACACACATCCATGCTCGAGGCAGGATTCGAACCTGCGACCGTAGCGGTCACGCGGTTTCAGACTGAAGCGCCTTTAACCGCACGGCCACACCGGCCGGCCCGAGGATATCTACTTCTATGTTTCTCATCTTGGCAGTTGTTCTTGATTGGAATTGAGGAATATTTACTTCGTCTTCTTTGGTGAAGGAGTCTCGGAAAACCGTGTTTAATAACTCTGCTTTAGTGGCATTGTCATCAGTGACTTCACCGTTGTTATCGCGCAGTGAAGGTATTGATTGCGTCTTGCCACTGGTGTGCTTTATGTATGACCAGAATCTCTTTGGGTTTTCTGCCAGATTTCGAGACAGAATTTCGATGTGGCAATTATTAAAAGCATATCGCATTGAAGTACGAGCCATATTTCGAACGTCTGTAAAACTTTGCCAATCTTGGGGATTTTGCGTTCTTTTAAATTGTTGTGCTTCCATTCATGAACAGCATTCCAGAGGGTGTTTCCCAACAGTATAACGATCGTCCATGTACCGCTGTTGTAAACCAACATGCTCCACACAGTGTCGACACGATGCCTCGGCCTGATCGACCATCAGATCCGTCTCTGATCGAGTACATATGTGACATCATCTGACGATAACTCCAGAGTCAACCATAAACAGCATTAACCGTCCCTGTACTGACCGACCAACTACAGTAGGCATGGAACTGCGTCTTACAAACTGACATGCGGCATCTGTACAAAGCAATGCATTCACGTTTGCATGTTTGCATTCAACATTCTATTTGTTACACCGGTTATTAATGTACCAGCATTTCAAACTTGCAATCCCTTATCTCGCGCTTACGTTAATTTGTGATCTCGCAATGTTAAGCACTTAAATATGTTACCTACACGAATGTGTTCCCGAAATTTCATTACTCTACATCAATCTTTTGGTCTTGCGATTTATTTTCCGTCAGTGTATGCGCGAACATTCCACGGTGCACAATCATTACATTGATCACATCATTAGCTAGTGAACATCCACTACTTGATAAAGTCAGCTTCTACAATTTTTGCCTGACTACTATTTCAATCCCGAATTTCCTACTACCCTGATGAACTCTAATAGCAGCGGTGGATAGGTGTAAGGACGACCAAGAAATTTCCTCTTGAGGGCGTTGCTTCAGCGTATATGTTACGTAGCCCGACTCCGATGCCGGATATGGGCAGTGACATGTAGGCAAGGGATTACTGTAGCATTCGTATCTTTGCGACTTGCATGCGGTAACTGCGGATACGTGAACTACGGCGACGCATCCAGACAGGACCAACGTGCTGTTTTTCTTTACTTGGCTGCCGAAGGAGAAACACTAGTAGACATCCATCGCGGAATGAGGAGTTGTATGTGGCAGCATGTCTGTCGAAAACAAAGTGCGACAAGGGATTCTGCCTCTTTTTGATAACTTATGTGCGCATATGGCAAATTTCGTAACGCAGAACTTACGCTAACTCCAGTGGGACACATTCGAGCACCCGCCCATAGTGATGATCTCTCCCCATGCGATTATCGGGCCCTTAAAAAAAGCCTCTAAGGGTCGACGATTCCTGTTGGACGAGAATGTGCAGCATGCATTTCAGATTTCTTCACGCAGCAGGACACAGCGTTTTACCAAACGAGTATCTTAAACTTGGTGTATTGGTTGGATGATTACCTCAGTGCTCACGGAGATTTTGCTTGGTTGGTATACGATTCTGGACTGTACAGCCTTCGACTGGAAAATTTTTGATCGCCCATTATGAATCCTTTAGCGTATTAATATAGGCTTAATCACTGCTTTCTCCTCAGTGCTTGTTTGTACGGTTTTGTTGAAATTTAGTCAAACGCCTTCTCAAAATCTAATAAACCCAGTACAAGTGGTAAGTAATACTTATTCCACCATTCATAATTTGGTTCACCGCTTCCATAGTGCTATATCTCACTCTAAATCCAACTTGTTTCTTTGCCTGATTGGCATCAACAGTACCCAGAATATTTACATTAAAATGTTTATGCGTTTCATACTAGTGAGAGAGCTGGCGCAGTAGTAGGACACTAGTCACGTTATCGGGAGGATAGCAGTTGAGAGTCGGCCAGCCTTCCAGATTTACGTTACCGTGGTTTTCCTAAATCGTTTAAGGTAAATACTGGGGTGATGCGTTTCAGAAGAAGGACGCAGCCGATATCCATCCCAACTCTTTCCCATTCCGAGTTTGGACTTCGCCGTAATGACCTCGTCGCGACGTGACGTTAAATCCTAAACTGTCTTCCGAATCATATTTCGACTTTCTGAAATCTGTCTCAGTTACTTGTCAGCGTATCTCTAACTTTCGTCCAGTATGTTTATGACACAAGATTTTAATGTACACAGACACAAAATGAAAAAGTTGAATTAGTACCTAAAAACTAAACTCCTCCCGAACAGACCATGAAGGCCCAACGGTACCGACCGGTCGCCGTGTCATCCTCATCAATAGGCGTCACTGGATGCAGATATGGAGGAGCATGTGGTCAGCACACCGCTCTCCCGGCCGTATGTCAGTTTACGAGACCGGAGCCGCTACTTCTCAATCAAGTAGCTCCTCAGTTTGCCTCACAAGGTCTGAGTGCACCCCGCTTGCCAACAGCGCTCGGCAGACCGGATGGTCACGAATGATTACCAAGGTACTAGAAATGAAATTTTATACATACAATTCGAAGCGGAAGGAAAATATCTGGAAAAGCTTCCATGAGTCAAGAGTCTATGTGTGCGACAATAAATAGCAAGATAAATCAATATTAGAAAAAGGTATGAAAATTTTCTGGAAAAGGTGCTTGCCTTCTCTACTCTATACAAGAAAGATTATACACAAGTGGATCAAATTACAAAGGAAAAGCAAAGAAAAAAAATATGATCGAGCACACAGAAACAGTTCAATGAGGTAGAATTAAAATCGGATTAGCATGCTACTATGACTCTCCGGTCAGTGACAATGGGCGAAAAATCGTCTTTTCGTGTATTGTACTTGGTTTGTGCTTTGCTTGGCGTACAACATTCCGGCGTTGTCACTGTATTTCGACTGCTGGAAAGTCTTTTATTACCAAGGTTATAGTGAATAGATACGACATTGGACAGTGCCAATAACGTAGTTTACTACACAAAACTCTTCGTGACGTAATGCGACTTGCCTCATCGTGAATGCAAACAGTTAGCTGTCGGTAATTATAGTACGATATTCAGTACGCTTCCTTTCAAAATTGAACTGCACATGTGTTCAAGCGAGTATGAGGCGTAATTTTTTGGTAACGGCAGTTACAACGTGTATTTAAAGGATCGTGGCGCTAATAGCGACTGGCGCGAAATCTAAACAGGCATCATAATTCAGATGTAGAAACACGCCAACCAACTTTCGTTTATGTCGCATAATTCCTTTTTGGTTTTGCGATTTTTTTTCCGTCAGTGTATGATGAATTTATCTCAAATGAAGTACTGTATGAAAGACGCTATGTAAATATTAAGCCAGATACTGAGAATATTTCAAATTGGTGCTGAAGTTGGGACCTTCCTTTAAACATACAGCAATGTAAAACTGTGACCATCAAAAATCGAAAAACTTCGTATGCATTGGCTGCAATATCGAATATATGTAACTGCAATCAGTAAGCTCATAAAAATACCTGAGTGTAACAATCTGTAGGTATATGAAAATGAATGCTCACATATTCTTAGTCATAGGTAAAGGCAGTGGCGACTTCGATTTATTGGTAAGACATTGGAAAAATGTAATAAGTCTACAATGGAGATTGCTCCAGAAATTCTCGTGAGAGACATTCTAGAATATTGGTCAAGTGTGCAGGACACATAAAAAACAGGAGTAGCCAGAGATACTGAGCGTTTACGGAAAACGGAACCACGGATGGTCATAGATTTAATTGCGTAGGCTTCCGCGGCCAGAGTCAGTCGACATAAAAGTTTTCTGGGTATGGTACCGCGTCATATTGTATAAAATTACGGCTGGAGAAACCCCAGCAGACCCAAAAGAAGGCCGCTACAACCGTGGCCGAAACGTTGATTTCCTCCATCAGTAGTTTTATAGAATATGATGCGGTACCATACCCAGGAAACTTTTATGTCGGCCACAGGTTTTTTTGGCATGTGGGAGACGCTTGAAGATAGACGCCAATCATCCTGCAATAGCCCAGTTACAAAGTATCAGTAACCGATGTTACATGGAGAATCTAGAAATATACTACAGCCTCTTATGTATGCTCCTATAGAGGCGATGAAGATTAGATTAATCAAATCGCACGCACTCATTCTGCATTCGTGAATGGAATGGGACGAAACCCTAATACGCGATATTATGACAAGTACACTCTTCCCTGCACTTCTACATCTACATCTACATCTACATCCATACTCCGCAAGCCACCTGACGGTGTGTGACGGAGGGTACCCTGAGTACCTCTATCGGTTCTCCCTTCTATTCCAGTCTCGTATTTTTCGTGGAAAGAAGGATTGTCTGTATGCTTCTGTGTGGGCTCTAATCTCTCTGATTTTTTCGGAGTGTAGATGCAGATGTTACAGCAACTGTTCTCATTCGTCGCTACATTGTTTCATTGGCCCACTGAGAAAACTGTCATTCGCTTGCCTTTGTGCTTTACTGGTTATTCTGCTTCACTCATCTGAGGAAGCCACATAAAATCTCTTTACTGATTTATTGTAAGAGCCCTACGAACTTCTCCATAGACGAAAAAAATCACACTACAAAGGCAGTACCGGAATTGCGCGAAAAAAACTGAATGGGACGTGCAGTTTACGTTGTCACAAGGCGTGTGTTTATTGTTAGACCCGCGGAACTGAAAGACGCGCTGCTGGCTGGCGCAGCCGCGCGCAAACAAAGATTTAGGCGAGGGTGCGGAGGCGTCATTAGCGGCGGTGCTCCAGCCAGCCCGTCTAATTAAATGTCCGTAACGAAGGCGAAGCCGCGCCATTGTCGCTGCCCTGGTCCCGCTGTTGTCGCGTCTTCCCACCAACTTGCTTATTTTCGTCCGGTAACGAACAGACGCCAAGTGGTTGCTACCTACTGCAGTGCAGGGGCGTTCGTATTCCTTCGCCAGCTGCCGCGTTCCCACGTGCTACAAAGAGACCCGAGGGAAACATTTATTACCTCGCGTTCTGAACACCTGGCGCTATTTGTCCCTTATTACGTACTTGTTGCAGGTCAAATACAACAATAAGTTATGGCGTGCACAGTTTACCCTTCGCGATACTGCCAGCTTAGTCATAATGTATGAAGGAGATGCCGGTTTAAAAACTGCAGTAATAGGAAAAGGGTGAATGGAGACTATATTTAACGTCCCGTCGACGACGGTGTCGTTAGGAACGTAGCGCAAGCTCGGAAAGGGGAAAATGAGGAAGCACATCAATTGTGAGTTTTCAAAAAAACCACCCCACCATTTTGCCTTATGGTGTCAGGGATATCAAGGGAACTCTAAATCTGGGGGGCCGAAAGGGGAATTGAACCGCGGTCCTTCCGAAAACTAGTACACTGTACAGCGTTTCCACTACAAGAGTCCGCAGCCTGTGGTCGTGCGGTAGCGTTCTCGCTTCCCACACCCGGGTTCCCACGTTCGATTCCCGGCGGGGTCAGGGATTTTCTCTGCCTCGTGATGACTGGGTGTTGCGTGCTGTCCTTAGGTCAGTTAGGTTTAAGTAGTTCTAAGTTCTAGGGGACTGATGACCATAGATGTTAAGTCCCATAGTGCTCAGAGCCATTTGAACCACTACAAGAGATTTGTGAGCAGATCAAAATCTCGTACGAACAAATCAACTGTGTGGGACGTACGACATACGGCTGTATGTTTACTAGATTTGAATCAAAATATCACAGTGGAGTCAGATGAAACGACTGTAAGATGATTGCCTTGAAAAGTTCTTTACCCATTTTTACGCACTCAGTCATATCTCGTGGGGTTCATTCTAGAATGATGCTCAAGTGAGTGAGACTCATACAACATAAGATTAATAGGAGATACTGAGCGTATATGTGAAAGTACAGAACGGATGGCCAAAGGTTTTGTTTGAAACATGGAAGACGTTTGAAGACAAAGCCTGCCATCCTGCTACAGTCCAATTATGAAGTTTCAGTAACCGGTCCAGTCACATTAATGTGACCACCGCCTGTGTTCGACGTAAACGTGCAATAACCACCCACAGACGTCAGGTGGTAGCACTAGCAGTGGAGGGTATAAAAAGCATGTCAGGGGGACATGGAAAACAGTGCAGTCGTTGTAATACGGAAACGGAGAGAGGAATCTGACTTTCAAAAGGGCATGATCATTGGCTTTTGGGCCAAGGACGGAAGCACTTCCGAAACAGTTAAGTTTGTAAACAGCTGTGTTTAAAGTATACCATGCATGGCAAAATGGTGCAATTCAAAATAGGGGCCGAGCCAACAGTGGGACACTACGGGTCATAGATGGCACGGTGAACGACGGCTGCGGAGATGTGTAAAGGCGAATAGACATGCAGCTGTAGAACAACTGACCCCCAAATGAACTAAGGGGCTACCAACAGTGTCTACTCAACGACCGTTCAGCGAACGTTACGGCGTATTGGCGTCCGTAGCAGGCATTTGTTACATGTACCCACGTTGACTGTTATTCATCGGCGACGAAGGTTGGAATTTGCACGCCAACACCGCAAACTATAGACCTATATCTCTGACGTCGATCTGTTGTAGAATTTTAGAACATGTTTTTTGCTCGAGTATCATGTCGTTTTTGGAAACCCAGAATCTACTATGTAGGAATCAACATGGATTCCGGAAACAGCGATCGTGTGAGACCCAACTCGCGTTATTTGTTCATGAGACCCAGAAAATATTAGATACAGGCTCCCAGGTAGATGCTATTTTTCTTGACTTCCGGAAGGCGTTCGATACAGTTCCGCACTGTCGCCTGATAAACAAAGTAAGAGCCTACGGAATATCAGACCAGCTGTGTGGCTGGATTGAAGATTTTTTAGCAAACAGAACACAGCATGTTGTTATCAATGGAGAGACGTCTACAGACGTTAAGGTAACCTCTGGCGTGCCACAGGGGAGTGTTATGGGACCATTGCTTCTCACAATATATATAAATGACCTAGTAGATAGTGTCGGAAGTTCCATGCGGCTTTTCGCGGATGATGCTGTAGTATACAGAGAAGTTGCAGCATTAGAAAATTGTAGCGAAATGCAGGAAGATCTGCAGCGGATAGGCACTTGGTGCAGGGAGTGGCAACTGACCCTTAACATAGACAAATGTAATGTATTGCGAATACATAGAAAGAAGGATCCTTTATTGTATGATTATATGATAGCGGAACAAACACTGGTAGCAGTTACTTCTGTAAAATATCTGGGAGTATGCGTGCGGAACGATTTGAAGTGGAATGATCATATAAAATTAATTGTTGGTAAGGCGTGTACCAGGTTGAGATTCATTGGGAGAGTGCTTAGAAAATGTAGTCCAGCAACAAAGGAGGTGGCTTACAAAACACTCGTTCGACCTATACTTGAGTATTGCTCATCAGTGTGGGATCCGTACCAGATCGGGTTGACGGAGGAGATAGAGAAGATCCAAAGAAGAGCGGCGCGTTTCGTCACAGGGTTATTTGGTAACCGTGATAGCGTTACGGAGATGTTTAATAAACTCAAGTGGCAGACTCTGCAAGAGAGGCGCTCTGCATCGCGGTGTAGCTTGCTCGCCAGGTTTCGAGAGGGTGCGTTTCTGGATGAGGTATCGAGTATATTGCTTCCCCCTACTTATACCTCCCGAGGAGATCACGAATGTAAAATTAGAGAGATTAGAGCGCGCACGGAGGCTTTCAGACAGTCGTTCTTCCCGCGAACCATACGCGACTGGAACAGGAAAGGGAGGTAATGACAGTGGCACGTAAAGTGCCCTCCGCCACACACCGTTGGGTGGCTTGCGGAGTATGAATGTAGATGTAGATGTAGAACTGGACGTCGACTGAATGTTGAAAGGTAGCCTTTTCAGGTGAATCACGTTTTATACTCCATCGTACAGATGGTCTTTGACGTGAACAGCTTGAAACGTCTGAAGGAAGCGCTATGGTCTGAGGAATGTTTTCGTGGCATTCCTTGTGTGATCTCGTCATTCTGGGAGGCACAATGGATCAACACAACTGTCCTTGGGGACCATGTCGACCCCCAAATGCAGTTTGTTTTCCCACGGTACAATGGCACGTACCAGCAGGACAATGCAACGTGTCATACAGATCGCAGTGTACGTGCGTGGTTCAAAGATTACCGGGATGAGTTTATCGTACTCCCCTGGCCACCACATTCCCCGGATTTAAATTCAGTTGATCAGACTGTTCGCACTATGATTCCTCAACCAAAAACACCTATCGCAAGTAGCCGCGGCACTGGATTCGGCGTGCCTCCTCATCCCTGTCTTTAACCTCCCACGGCCCCATTGCCTCTCTTACTGCACGTCCCGCAGCGGTCCGCGCTGCAAAAGGTGGTTATTCCGGCTTTTCATAGGCGGTCTCATTAATGTGGCTGGATAGTGTATCTGTCTTCTTATTTATTGAATAATGTGACGGTAATGGCGGAAGTGCTGACAAAGTTGTAATTCTGCTGAAAGCACTCTTGTATTGAGAGGAATATCTGACATATCAATTTTTCTTGGAAAAAAAAAAAAGATCGTGTAAGGTGGCTAAAATTTCGCACCACTCATCCAAATACTTTTCCGTGATCTACAAACACAATTAGGTATCATGTGATAGGTTGTACATCGTATATATGAATATATAAAGGAGACTGACATTGTCACGTACGTCTCGTAAATAACTGTTAACGCTAATTGCATGAAAGGTGAGGCAGTGTCTTTATTATAAAAACGGCATAATGAATGATTGCCTATACAAGTAGAGGTTGGAACGCCAGTGGAAATGAAATGGCTGGCGGAACTGAAGCCCTGGGTGGAAGGCCCACACAGGTGTGTTGGTCCTGCTCAAACACAGGAAATAGCAAGACGGACGTCGTAGCACCTAAGCGCTGGAGCACAATAGAGTCGCGAGCGACCGGGTTTGTAGCCGAACTGGAAGGATTACTTCGGAAACGCTGAAAATCTTGGACGCAGGTGAAAGGAACGAAGAAGCGGCACCTCGGAAACCACGCAGGCTGGGTTATTTCCAAGGGTTTTTACTCAGAAGCGTACCACTGTACATTTTTTTTTCTCGCAAAACTTTCCGCGCTGGACGAAGACTAAAAAATGGATGGTCGGTGTTCGGAAGAATCTGTAGAGAGGGAGAAAATTCCGTTGTTTCGAGAATATGTTTCGGAATTACGATGGTGGGGAGCCGAGCTTTGCTGGGAAGCCAGCGCTGGAGAGACGCGGTCTTCCGTTGTGAGCGCCCGTATGTGACGATCGCCCGATATCAGCTTTTGTTGGTACAGACGGACTTGCTGTCCTTGCTCTCAGGAGAGTTTATAGTTAGAACAGTTAGGCACTGTACTGTTGCTAACCTGTACGATTCTGGACTTCACCTCCGGGTGGGAAGTCCTCGTTGAGTACGCAGCGTTCAGTAATTGAGAGCACTTCCTCTGCCTATACTTACGTTGAGGCATTATCTGTACCCCGTCCTTGTGGCTGGGAGTTCGCGTTTCTCGTCTGTAGAACACAGAGAGGAGAAGACAGTATTAGAGTATATTAGTCAGAAGACTGCCTTCTGCCGTCCTAGTGTTTGAAAGAGTTTATTTTGTGGCTGGAGTTCTTCCATCGACGCAGACGTGTACGAGAAGCAGCACGCAGACGCACCAGACGCAGTACATACGGTGATATCGCAAATTGCTTCGGCTTATTAGGGCTATAAAGCTAAACAGCTGTGATCACGTTAGATTATTTTCGCTGAGGTTCCACACCACCGTAGGTCACCTTTGAAAGTAGTGTCTTCTAGTGTTTGGTACGTAGATGATGTCAGTCATTTCGCGTTATTAATATTATATCGCGCAGTGATAATAAGAAGCAGAGTTGAGCAATTGATTAGTAATTTTACTTAGGAAATGTAAACTTTGTAATATAAGGTTTTTTTTAATCTACAATAAATATATAAGCAGGAACAACGTTTATCATTTAGTAGGATTAGTTGCCTTCATCATTCATTTATGTTTAGAGTGTAATTAATAGAATTAAGAGATCCTAAGATCTGCTTCAAGTGGTAGTCAGACAGAGCCAAATCTTCATTTTAGCGTTTATTATTCTCCGTTGAGCACATTCATTTCACCCGCCTGGAGCAGCATCTTGGAATTGGAATTATACGATAATAAATAAGAAGAATAACGTTTTATTATAAGCTTGATTATCAGTCAGTATGAAGGAAGGTTTGAAGGGGAGAGAAAACTCGCACTAATCTCTGATAGTTCGTTATAACTGATTCAGGTTTGTCTGACTGTGGTGGATGTCTGAGAAAAATTACCCGTTACTTAGCGTTATATCACAGTGAAAGGTCATTGTTACTTTTTCAGTCACTGCACTGAATCTACGTAGATATAGGTGCAATAATGAACCATAACATTACTCCACCTGTTTAGTAACGTGTTGGTCCACCTATGGAACGTGTAGCATTAATTAATCAAGTTCTTGGTAGTTTTCTGGAGGTACGAGTATCAAATGTCTACGGTCTGTGCAATTCGTATGCATTACAAGACGGTGGTTTATGGGCGCGGCGCTGGCCTCCAGTAGCGCCCCAGATGTGTCCCACCGGGTTCATATCACGCGAATCTGATGACCAGTACGTAAACGTGAGTTCACTATCACGCCCCCGAAATCACTGCCTTTCGGGACTTTTGACACAGTGAGCTATCCTGGTGAAAGATGACATCTTCTTAGGGATGATGTAACACCACAACTCTGTGGATGATCATACATTTTTACGTGTTTTGCGAAGTTTGCTTTATTAGTTGTGCTGAATATTATTCTTGTAAATATGTTGTCAAGTAACAAATGTTATTTTTATTTTAAATAATTGAAAAGCCACGATCGCTTAAATATCGTTTACTAGATGACTGGTTTCAGCACTCTGAACTTAACTCGATGATTACCATTGCCCGCTAAGCGTGTCTTCGTTACGTTCTTATTTTATTTATTTTTATATTTTACAGACATATTTGTGTATGAAGCCAGAACACTTGTGTTTTTGGTATCATAGTAATATGGTTTTTCATTATTCCCCATTCGGTGAGGTCCATGGATGAAACGAGTGCCATGCCGATGGGAGCGTACGTGGAGTCACTGTGCATCTTGGCTCGCATGCCATTTTCCTCCCTGTTCCTGTGCCCTTCGGTTTGCTTCTGACCTGGCATTGCTTAATTCCATGTGCTTATGCAGATTTACGTAGATTCGTACGCTCATAACGAATGTATAGATGGCGAGAGACTTTATAGCAAGTTAATACGTTCTTTTTAGCGCTTACAATACCTAAGACCATAGTGCCTAGACAGGTAAAGCCCAGCATACAGGTTTTAATCGCTCGTCACATTGTACCTAAGTCGTGTTATGAACAGCTTTCTGTGTGCATATTCCTGACGTCCTTTTATGAATAAAGGTATAATGTGTAGTTTTGTAAGGCGCTAATGGATAATGTCTGTGCCTCAGATGCTTTTACTTTGTAATTGACGTAGTTTATAGTAATTATAGATGTACAGGAAATGTATGCGCAAATGTGGGCTGTGCATGGGTATGTGACAAGCAGTTATAGCAAAGTTGTGTTTCAATAGTAATGAGTGGTTATACCGTGGGACTGTGTATGCGCTGCCTGGACAGCGCTATCTGGTGGCCGGTTCTGAACCGCCAGAATCGCAGCAGGTAAGCCTGCGCGGAATAGGGCAGTGATGATGCCGACCGGTGTTACGCGAACAGTGGTAGTTTCATCTGGTGACTTCAGTTTTATATTTTATGGAAAGAACGACCACGAGAGCAGTTTTTTATTATTTTTTATTAGTTGTGACAATGATTTTTATCAGATGGTCTACCTCATGTGCCATGATGTCCATACGGTTTTATAAATGTTAATCTACGTTTCAGGTATGTGCTTCTGTAATAATTGTAATGATATAGTTAACTCATGTAAGCCCTCCCTCAAACCTGTTATGTTATACCTCCGATGATCCGATGATGGCACCTTCAGAGTGCTGAAACAGGTCATCTAGTAAACGATATTGAAGCGATCGTAGCTTTTCAGTTATTTTAAAAACAGAGTGATCGCCCCACGACACACAATGTGTTCACTGCAAAAGTTTTATTTAAGAAAGAGGATATGCATGGAATGTTAACATTTTGTAAGTAGACTCGCTGCCTTAGGGAAAAGCTATTGTCAAAGAGTGTAATAAATTGTAGGTGCATTATCGCTAGGCGTGCGAGCGCGCCAAGAATAGTAATAATTGGGAGTCGCGAGGAGACTATTCGTGTCGTTGGTTGTGTGTATTCGTCGGTGAGGCTATGCAAAAGCGCGGAGCAGTGAAAACGGAATTGGTTGCTTTGGCGGATGTTTAATGTGGGCAAGCTATGGCATTTATTGGGCACTGTACAAATGCAGCAAGAGTAATTCACATAACATCAAGAGTACTTTGGGCCCTTGTTATTGGCTATGGTATGGCAAGAAGATCAACCTGTGCCCTATTTAGAGCTATTGAAGCCACTTGACAAACCAACGGCATCATGAAGTGAATTAAGATCTAGACTTTTCATAACTGGAAGTGTAGTACACTGACATGTGCCGTTGGAATTTATGGCTTGAATAACGTTTTTTTTCGTGCATATTTTCATGTAAATAATTTTCCTAAGTCATTGTACAAGTAGTATCCACCCTATCCCTATCTATGAACCGAGATAATCATAAAAAGGACCAAAAATGAAGTGAAAATTAATTTATTAGATTATCAAAACATAATTTTTCCAACTTTTGGACAATTACGTAATAATGTAATCTTTGCTTGTAGTATGAATTATGTCAGAAACAGAGTGATGCAGAAGCCAGTATTAATTCATTTGTTACATATAGATTAACTTTCATAATAAAAAATTTACGTAACTTCGACATTGAAATTCATTGTCAAAGCAGTTCTAATTTATAGCTTGTGGCATAATTTGTAACTTTTATTATAAAGAAATACCAAAGTAACTGCTAAATTCAAGCACTTTCTGCTTGCTACAAAAATGGCTCTGAGCGCTATGGGACTTAACATCTGAAGTCATCAGTCCCCTAGAACTTCGAACTACTTAAACCTAACTAACCTAAGGACATCGCACACATCCATGCTCGAGACAGGATTCGAACCTGCGACCGTAGCGGTCGCGCGGTTCCAGACTGTAGCGCCTAGAACCGCTCGGCCACGTCAACCGGCTGCTTACTACAATTACGACAGTCAGTATTACTCTGAGTAACGTGACAAAAAGTTTCTGTCCACAGCCAGTAATCAATCTTACTTTAATTGATCTTTGAAAATTAATGTGACATGTTGTATATGTTTGCTATTTGATTATTGTCTGACTACTGTGATATGTGTGGTGTGAAGTAGTTGAAAGAGTGCGATAAATACTGTTCTTACGTCATGACGCCAATAACTACTCTTACGTAAGATTGCTTAAGAGTGTAAAGTTCAATTTCAATTTAATCGTTCTTGTTCCGATGAGAAACTGGCGACCGTTGGTTATTTCATTAATGACAAACTTTGAAAATCTTTCTTCCAAATTTTCCAGTAACTACTGTTAATTAAAAAATTAGTTTACGTAATTAAAAATATATAAAGTTAACTGAACTTTGTTTCTAATCGTCATTGCTAAAATATTGAGCAGTGGCGATTCGGTTACAGCTTCTGTCTATTTTTCATTATTCTTCGGAGTAGATGCCGTTTCCTCACAAGTCAGGGACTTTGGGTATACAGTCACATAGAAAAGCCTAATTAGCCAGAGAGATAGGAGAAGAATGAAAAGCTGCAGGAGGTCCGCAATGTCCTCGGCTGTCATAATGCCTTCGGTTACCACCACAGGTGCCATGAAAGTAGAGGTGAATGTGCGCCAGCATAATACTGCCCCACCGGCCCGCATTTGTGGCGAGGTGTAAATTTCGGGCAGCCGTTCGCCCGGATGACGGATCGGCGTTCCTGGACACAACCATCGGACTCGTGTAACAAGAAATGTGATTCCGACCGCGCAATGCATCATCTAGATTCGTCCCCACGGGCCAGTCTCGATGATATCGTGCCCTCTGCAATCGTAAGTGAACAAATTTGTGGTAAGGTCTTATGGGACCAAACTGCTGAGGTCATCGGTCCTAAGCTCACACACTACTTGATCTAACTTAAACTAATTTACGCTAAGAGCGACACACACATAGCCACGCACGAGGGAGGACTCGAACCTCTGACGGTGGGATCGTTCCAATTTAAATTATTCGTAATTGTAATCCTTATTGTTTAGTTGAGTTTACAGCCTTTAGATTTGTGATTTATCGTGTAACTGAAGTTTTGCAGCTTCGTTTTAGTGCTCTCGTGGATGACTTCAGACTTTTCATGATTTAGAGTCAATTGTCTCTTTTGCACCATACAGATATCTTGTCTACATTATTTTGCAATTCGTTTTGATCATGTCACGACTTAACGTAACGGTAAGTGACAGCATCACCTGCAAACGATTTAAGAGGGCTGCTCAGATTGTCTCCTGAATCATTTATGTATATCAGGAACAACAGGGGCTTGTAACACTTCCTTCCGGAACTCCAAATATTACTTCTGTTTTACTCGATGACTTTTCGTCAGTTATTACGAACTGTGACCTTTCTGACAGGGAATCACGAATCCAGTCATACAACTGAGATGATAATTCATAGACACGCCATTTAATTAGAAGCCATTTCGTAGGAACAGTGTCAAAAGCCTGCTGGAAATCTAAAAATATGGAATCAATTTGACGTCCGCTGTCGATAGCATTCATTACTTCGGGAGAATAAAGAGGTAGTTGTGCTTTATAAGAACGATATTTTCTGAATCCGTGTTGGCTATTGTCAATAAATCGTTTTCTTCGAGGTGGCTCATAAAATTAGGGGACAGTATATGTTCCAAAATCCTACTGAAAATCGACGTTAGTGATATGGTATAGGTTTGTAATTCAGCGGATATCCCCTATTTCCTTTCTTGGGTACTGCTGCGACTTGTGCAACTTTCCCGTCTTCTTATTAAACTGATAATCCTGCTTCAGGAGCTAGATCACCCGGTATTATTCTATTTATGCTCCCTCTCACTCGTCGTTCAATATTAATGTCCACATCATTGCGTTTCGTAGTGCCGAAAGTAACAGCATTGCCTATAATTGAAGTTCGTTAACTGTAGTTCATGATTTTCAAGTATGCAAAATCCAATGCAACAAATGTTCGCAAATCACCTCTATTGCCTCAAAAAACACTTGCATCTTAAATATCGAAGGACCGACGTCCACACTGTCACAGCGCATTGAAATACAGCTAAGACGGCAGATGAATATTTGTGACCGACTGGGCTTCGAACCTGGACCTCCTGCTTACTAGACATCCACTATTGGAATGGATATTATGCTATACATGCCCGCATTACACCTGTGGCTTAAAATGGAGGCAGCTGCAGGGACATAAAGGCTAAAAATTGGAAATAACTGGATATAGTTAGAATATACGGAATCCCAAATCAGTAAGGCGATGGCTTGGGAAATGCTGACTAACTACACAATGACTTATAGCTGTTTCAATAAACTTTGCCATGTAACAGTTGGAAGCAGGGAGCAGTGGAAAAACGAACCACAACACCGTGCAGGAGACATAATATAGTGGTTTACTGACAGGTCGAAAACAGATGAAAGTACCAGGTGTGGTGTACTACCTACAATCTCCTTAGGGAAGATGGCCACAGTATTATACGTTTTCTGTCAGCATGTGCACGAAGGAAAATTGGACTAGACCCTACAAAAATCGTAGCATCTACTTTTATTCAGACAGCCAAGCAGCTCTGAAATCTGTATCAGCCCCTGTAACTAGATCGAAGGTCGTTGCAGAATGTCATGAAGCATTTTCTTTCGGACATGTCCGAAAGAACAGACACCACACATATATCCATATACAGGGTGTTTCAGGAGGAATAGTAGATATTTTAGTAGGTGGTAGTACAGACAAAAAAACTTCCATACGAAAGCGTCCACTTTTTATTGAGTACAGGGATACAGCTGTTAGTACGTAACGCTAATAAACTCAAAGCAAAGGCAAATGAGGACATTCAAAGTTGATTTTCAAAAATTCACCAACCAACTTCAATGCACATTTGATTTCTCTTGATAACACCACGTGTAGCTTTACTGAGGTCATCTTTGCGTTCTTTCATGAGGGCTGCACTATTCATAACCCGAACGATCAAATCGGCTCTTGGGTTTACTTTTTATTTGTAGACTTCGCCTTTAGCCATCCCCGTAGGCGAAAATCCAAAGAGATAAGGTCTGAGGACCTTGAAGGACAAGAAAAGAGCCCATATCTAATGATCCACCTTCCGGGAAATGTTAGTTTGGATGATGTGTCACCTGACGACTAGAATGTGCAAGAGCCCCGTCATGCTGGAGGAACATACGCATTCTTGTAGCCAAATGAACCTGCATCTCGGTTCTTACAATAGTGCAACAGGTGGGCACTGGTTAGATGTAACTGAAGAGAGATTCCAACTCGGCTTGAGGTTAAGGGCGAATCCCAAGCGCATGGCCACGAATAATTGGGAGCGGAAACTTAATGTCATCGGAACCTTGTTGAAGGACCATGACATGCGATTGTTAGACCGACTGCAGAAAGTACACTTTATAAATACATACATACTTAGCAAAATATTTCATGTCGCAGCAGTCTTACCGATACTGCAGGTCACTGCACATGAAATATTAGCTGTAACCTCTTGGTATGTGTGGAAACAAAATATCTTCAAAGTATCCCTCCACACGGCGACTTTGCAGAGGCAAAACGGAGGACTTGGAATTAAAGACGTGCTTTTAAACAAATACATGCCACTAAGACAGGCATCACGAAACTTCTGTTCCTCTCGTTAGATCCTGGGGATAGGAACGCTCCTTTTAATGTAGCATGCCAGCCTAGATTACGTACGAGAGTACTATTGCGATTGGAGCTGTATAAGACTTCCACCAGCACAAACCAACACTAGAACCGTCTATGATTATATGAGCAGACATCGTCTTCAGAAACCAATTCCGGTAAATTAACCTACAAAAAAACTGGATGAACGTCTGGAAAAATATCAACAGTAAAATTCTACCAACTAGAGTCAGTGCCGTGTGGTGCGACGTTGTAAACGAAACCATACCCTCAGCGGAACGATTATGGAAAATCAAATTGAGACCATCTCCATACTGCGACAAATGTCGGCTTGTAAAAACTGTAGCGCACATCTTCTTATGTGAAAATAGAATCAGAATTTGGAACTGGACTAGGAAGAAATTAGTACTATCAACAGAACTGCAGAAAGTCATATACCGATAACTGAAGCTTTACAACCAAACTGGAAATGTTACCCGTCCGCAAAGAATACAGTTACTCGTGGCTTCTGGGACAGTTTGTGTTTTACGTCGTAACAAACAGAACTTGGAAGAGGATACGGTTTTTATTGCTGAAGAACATTTTACGCTGAAGAAGAATAACAAATATAAGGAATGGTTTCAAATTTTTTTATCTATTGCTTTATGTGGGCTGCGAAGAGGTAGACAGTTTTTTTTTTTATTAGAAGCAGAATACTATTCTTTCACTTTCTTTTCCTGGAATATTCTTTTACGTTGGTTCTAAAATCAGAACTGTTCTAATTTGGCAAAACCCCTCCGGCTCCGAAATTTTTTAATTTGTTGAAACATATATGGCTTCCTTACAGACCTGATATGCATCCAGTGCAAAATAACTTCAATTGTAAATATATTTCTGAATGAATGTTTGTTATGTATTTTTCCGTCACCCTTTTCACTGTTATAAGTTATGTTCTACAAGGAACGCACACCATTGGAGGCGGCAATCTGTAATTTATTTTACCTTAATTATTACTTCAATTATGTTCCACAATTTAAAGGTATATATGGGTGCTAACATGGAATACATGGGAATAATGCAGCTGCTCAGTGACAGGTAAGGGGGAGGCATTGGGGACATAAATCGGATCTTCGACCCCTGCCCTCTTTGCCTCCGCCTACCTGGCGCTGAAAGTCTTGTAAAACTTAAAAAAAAAATAATTATAGTGCAGTGATCATCATGTCTGTCTAGTAAGCAGGAGGTCCAGGTTCGAAGCCCAGTCGGTCACAAATATTCATCTGCCGTCTTAGCTGTATTTCAACGCGCTGTGACAGTGTTGACGTCGGTCCTTCGATATTTAAGATGCAAGTGTTTTTTGAGGCAATAGAGGTGATTTGCGAACATTTGTCTCTCCATCAGTGTAACGGGACTTAACGGCATCCAACCGTTAGTGATTGCTTTGTGCCGGCGCTAACCCATGTCATATATATGCGAATCAGATTGTAGTTCATATTTAGTCAAATAACGGTCAGTATACAAGTATGCCGGCCGGGGTGGCCGAGCGGTTCTAGGCGCTACAGCCTGGAACCGCGCGACCGCTACGGTCGCAGGTTCGAATTCTGTCTCGGGCATGGATGTGTCTGATGTCGTTAGGTTAGTTAGGTTTAAGTAGTTCTAAGTTATAGTGGACTGATGACCTCAGAAGTTATGTCCCATAGTGCTCAGAGCCATTTCAACCATTTATGATGTATTTAACTATTTACGAACAGTAGAAGCGGGATTGCAGCGAACTGATCCCTTAACCAAGTGCAACATAGAGTACCTGTGTAATAAGTCATTCCAGCTACATAGCTGAGGGTAATATTTCTTAAGCAATTCATTGCAGAATTAATGTACTTCCCGCACGATGATCTCTGTAGTCATACTGTACCATTAGCAGCCCGCGAATGGAGTACTATGTTCGTTAAATCGGATTACTCATGCTGAGGCCAAATAAAGAGAAGCGACGACGCCACAACACTATCTTTACTTAAATAGGTAGTCAGCGCTAAATTATGTGTGCCACCATTAACGTTACTGTAAGCAGTTTGAGAGCATAACACCACCACAACTACTGACAACCTGAGCCATATCATCACGCAGTTGTAACTCGCAGTGATTTCAAGTTGCTGATGTTTGTCAAAAATAGCGGAAAGCGCCTCTGATGTTCCATTTGCGTTACGCCTAGGACGGAGAGAATCCTAAATAACAGTAATAGGTCACCCAGCGAAGAGAAGAGTCCGCGTATTGTCTCAAGTTCTTTCAGTTTGATATTAATGCAGTTCCCGATAGTTTCACACAAACGGGTTATTATGGCTATCTGAATACTCATATGGGAATTATAAAAGTGTAATTGCTAGAACGCTCAACTACCTTAATAACACCTCATTCTGGATTGAATACGACTCGGAAAGCGACAATAATTTGACGTTCCCATCCATCTCCTGGCGTCTTACTGAATGAAGTCTGAAGTGCACGCACAGTTGTGTTGCCTGCCGCATGGATTGTGTGCAGTGTTGTGGCAGCTGGCAGTCATTGCTGAATACAGACATTTGCAAATATCCCCGCTGCTTTAGGGGAAATCGTCTTTGTTGCATTTTTTCCTTACCGTAATTATCACAATAACATAAGGCTTGTTATGCTGAAGAACTTGATGCCCACAAGTCCTTAAACAAAAATCTCCTAGCGGGAGTAATGCATGGAAGGAGACAGACTGTTCGACAAAAGAATGGACAGCTCCCTGCTTTTTGCTTTTCCGATAGCGCCTACGATAAGCATATGGTGTCATATTATGCTTCACAGCCTCAAACTGTTTATTTTTTTACTTCATACTAAAAAAAAGTTATGATATGAGAAGAGGAAATGATTGATATGCTTCTCAGGAGCTTCAGTTTTTCGTGTTTATTTTCTCACTTCATACGCTTCCAAGACATAATATTTCCTTGTGTGCTACTACTGCATACATGAAAGCCCGGCAGTTAATTTTTGTATGTTGGATAAATTTTGATATCACCTCACATTCCTTTGTGAGAAGGTTCCTATTTTCTTGGGATTCAAATATAGTGGACATTTCATCACTGGTTAATATTCTGATGACTAATGACATGATACCCGTTGCAATTATTCCATGGCACCGGTGAGTAGAGTCTCACGTTGGTTACTGTAAGAACACGCAGGAAGTGATATCCGCTCACTGCAGTCAGAGCCAAGGTGATTTCTTTCTGTTTGTGGCGAAGCGTCTGCTGCAGTGTCCACGCTCAGCCAACATAAACAAATCGCGGCGTCATTGGGCACTGCTAATCGCTGCACTTGTCGCGAGCCTCGACAAGAGCGCACTGTCTCTGCTAACGATACTATGGAGTTAATACATTTTACTTAACGTAATATGCAGGTCGTGGGTTGAGTAAAAATTCAGTTTGTAACTTCCCATCGCATTAAAATACTTTACAGTCATATTTGATGCAATATTTATTGTTGGTTGTCTCTCTAATGTTAATAGTATTGATTCAGATTGTGCGTGAGCAGGAAAACACACACACACACACACACACACACACACACACACACACACACAGTCATTGATTCCAGTGAGGGTGACAACTACTGTGTGTTGAACAACACACGCACCAGTCAATTCCTCAGTTGGCATCGAGTGGATGAGATTTTTAAATTACGTTGCATTGCAAGAATTTTAAGGAGGAGACTGAAAGTAAATGGACTTGTATCTAAAGAGCTGCGACAAAGCGAAGCTTGACCGACTATCAGATAATTGTCCACATGGGTTTTGTGGACGAGTATACTTTTAGTAACCAACCCACCCACGATCATTACGTAAGATTTCTCGAAGGCGTAGGGGCATTGATTTCATTAAGTCGTCGACAGTGTAGCGTGATGGTTTACTTCCCACCATACGTTTTCCTTATTCGTCCAAAAGTCGCTTGCATTTGTAGGTCCACATGGCAATGACCTTATTACCTCTGCCCACATATTCTCTATCTGGTTGATGTTCGGTGATCGTGGAACAAACGGCAACAGCTTTATCCTCTCTTGGCCCTGAAACCAATCTCGCACTGCTCTGCTATGATGCATGGAGCTCTGCTCCTGTAAATAAACTGTTATCTCGTTCGTTCATATATTTATATTTAAATAACATATTAGTAATAAGCACATTGTATTATTATTTTCCACAGTGTTTAAGAATTCAGACCCTGTCACAAATAAGTGATCTAGATTCAACAGTCCGATTAAGAATGTGGTTTACCCAGTCTATCAAATGATGAGAGTCGTATTCGGATATCCACATTAAGCCTGACTGGCTGAATCCGATTAGAACGATCTGATATCGAAATGAAATTACAGAAATCGGATAATTTGAGCGTCTGTATTGCAACAATGCTGCTCACATAAATTCCTATGATGGAGTAATAGGTAGCAACTGCCTAAGAAAAAGTGAGCAATATGTCTACTAGCAGCAATGTAACGTAATTATAGCCCATATTTATGTGATGGAAATACTGAATCGAGCAATGCACTTCTATTTCAGTGGTAGGAAGATGCACCATATCGGAATTGCTGATGACATAATGACAATAATAACAATAATAATAATAAAAATCCCGTGAGGCCGATAGGGGAAACCCTCCCCCATATGGATGGTACTGAGGAAATCAAATACTTGGGGTGAACCAAATACTAACACAATTCTGAACGGCTACTCAATCCGTTGAACCCAAAATCCACGCACGTCTGAGTGAAAATCACCGCTACTCTGGTCACCGTTTGTTAGCTCAATGAGCTCGGCTGAAAATATTTGCTTCCAAAGGCTTCAACACCCTCTGGTCCTGTCCGGTCCTGGTATCACCCAAGCCAAAACAACGAAACACAAGCAAACATGAACGGTGCAAGCAAAGTCAACTTTACCCCAGGTGGTACACAACCCGGCTGTCGACAGGCGGCAGTTGGATTTCCGGACTCTGGGAGTCCACGTTAGCACGGCAGAGAATATCTCTGGTAAATTTCCCTACAAGCAGAAAACATGCATTTGAAAACTAAACATCGATACATTGATCCAAATACGAATACTAAATAATCTCACAAAAGAAATCGACCAACAAAAAATTCTTATCCTTGCTCTTCACGAACCACGACTAACTGACAGCGAAACCTTGCATTACGGAAACCATTGCATCTTCAAGAGCAAAATACAACAAAAGGTAGCGAAAGGCGTACCAATCTTTGGCATTGCTTTTCTCGAACACAAATCTATCATCAACTCTGTCAAAGAAATCACACCCATCAACAATCGATTTATGACTATGCTCATTCAGAGCCCCAGTAAAAAATATACACTCATCAACGCACATGGCCCCACCAACATCGAAAATAAGAAAAACACCAAAAATGGCGAAAAATTCTGGATCACACTGGAAAATACTATGAGCAAATTTCTCCAATATGACGTGAAAATACTAATGGGAGACTTCAACTCTATTTGGAACAGAAAAAACCTGTACAAAAATCATTGGTACAAATTCAACATACCGAAACGCTTAGACCAACGGCACACGTCTAACTGACATTTTTCAACAATTCAACCACAAAAGGATGTCTTCCCACTTTAGGAAAAAACCAGTTCCCAGGTGAAATGCCGTGTGGCTAGGGCCTCCCGCCGGATAGACCGTTCGCCTAGTGCAAGTCTTTCGAGTTGACGCCACTTCAGCGACTTGCGTGTCGATGGGGATGAAATGATGATGAAAGACACACAACACCGAGTCATCACGAGGCAGAGAAAATCCCTGGGCCCGCCGGGAAGCGAACGCGGGACCCCGTGCGCGGGAAGCGAGAACGCTACCGCAAGACCACGAGCTGCGGACAGTTCCCAGGTAACATGCTCGGCTACCAGGTGCAAGCTGCTTTCGTTCGCCTTTCGAGGCTCAGTCGTCTTACAGACATTTAATGCTTTATTAAGATAGACTGCCGTCGTGATGTTTCTGTAGTAAGCTGAATTTAATTTGTATTAGTACAGTGAATATTTTAATTGCTTTTTCCATTAGTTTACTAATCGCAACAGTAATCATCAAAGAGAAAATAATCAGCAGCTGTATTTTCTTTCACGGTATCTAAAAACATCTTACAATCCTAAAGCTGTTTACAAATTCTACGCCCGTAGAAACCCACTGGTTCTAACGATGTCATTAAACCAGTGTAGTTTTAAGAGTATTTTCGTCAAGAAATGAATTGCCTTTACGGTTGATCGATCGAGAGCGGGAAAGGTAAAATTTTACGAATATATGACTAGAGGGACAAGTGCTTGAGAAAGGACTTCCCTATCTATACAAGTGCCTGAGAGACGACTTTCCTATCAATCTCCTGGATAGTTTTGTTTCTCAAATCAACAGAGTGAGTTATCATGCAGTAGCATAGGTGATGAAGTTTTGTTGCTCGATTTTCTTACACTGCGACCGAAAGGTGTCTCAGTTGTTGACAACAAATTCCAGCTGTGTTGCACACACCCCTTGGGGCAGAATTCGTAGTCCAAAACACACTTTTGGAGCTATGAGACGTAAAATATTATGTTCACACTACTCTTTGCTCTAGTCTGCGTCTTTAGGTGGGGCTCAGCCTTTCATTTCTTCTTAGGAAGTTAACGATAAAGGCATCATAACACGTCACCAGTAACAGTACTGCATAGGAATGCTCAATGAGCGACCTAATGACGTTCAATAATAGTCACTCCGTTGATTTTTGTTGTTTCGAATTAGAGCATGCAGTACTCCTACACCAGACTTCTGAACTTTGCCTGTTGAATGCAAATGTCGCATGATGGTAAAATTGTAATCTGTCACATATACCAGTAGTCGAGACTTCCTTAATGTGGAAAATCATTCATGCCAGATCGATCTTTGTTGAAACAAGAATATCTTTTTCTGGCGTATTTTTCCAAAAAGCAATCGCTACACACACAGTTCAAATCTTTCTAGCTGCCTCCTCTACATCCACCCCTCTGTGATACCAAAAGTAAACGTTGTGTTGCAGATGTTACACCTTTCTCCACTTGCGACTCAATTTTACAATGCTTAACTGTAGTTCATGATTTTCAAGTATGCGAAATCCAATGCTTAACTGCAAGATGATAACTAGAACTTCAAATTCGAAAATGGCATTGATACATACACTGACAGCGTGGCGCCGCCTTCACATGGGCGGCGCCGGATTTCAGGCGGCGGGTGGCGTCTGGCCGGTGGCCGATGGCCGGTAGCCACTGCAGCGCGAGGAAACGCTCGAGCGTAAGCTGTTACGATCGCGACGCAGCCACGAGCTGTACTGCGGAATTACTTCTGGAATACTTGTTATTGCGGGTGGGTAGAATGTTAAGCGAATTGTCTTCGATGTTCAATCAGACTCATAACTTTAGACCGAAATGTGGTAAAAAAAAATATACAGTTGGACACCAACATGCGAATCTAAGTTTAGAATGCACGACGATTACCGCAAGACCACTGGCTCACTGCATGCATATTAGCTCGTAAGTAGACAACACTTCCTCCTAACACTTCCGCATTTACAGTGTTGCCAGATTGTGCAGATGGCTGGACTTAGAGTTGTCAGGGGCGGTCAGTTTTATTGGCCACCTTAAGTGAACGACTCGGACTTAGTCTCTGTGGCGGCCGGCCGGCGGTCAGTTTTTATGTCTAAGACTGTACATGTGTATTTTGAAACTACACTTTTAGTACACCTTTTTTGGAGGCATGGATATCAAAAAGCGTTTCGTGTAGAATAATTATGTCTAGCAGAAAACTTGATATCATTCTACAGTTCTTAACTCCCATGCGACGTTTTATAAACAATTTTAAAAATTCGGAACACACGCAATAACAGTTTCCATGGCTTGATAATAGGTATGTTTATATTTTACGTACGAATGAGACCTCGAACTCCAAACTGCTTTTATTAACTGAACATATTTTTGCCTTGTTTGGGAATTGGAGACCCCCAGGATCCCCCTCAATGTCGCCTATAGTCCGCCACTGCTCTGATCTACATGTCGTCTGCTCGCGGGTTCTATGGTTTCTACGTCCTTAAACTACTTTCCATCGATGCACAAGACATTAGCACGCTAACAGCCAAACAGCTTCGCCTTTACGAGGCGCTGGGTCATAATGATCTGCCCTTTGTAATAGCCGCTTGTGCCAGTGAATTTTGCGGGCCGTATTGTTGTTAGAATGATTTTCACCCTTCTCTGCTCCGTAGTCACTGCGTCACGTGCGTGCAACGCCAGCAGGCGGAATTCAAGGACGCTGTGGCCAGGGATAACGTTTCTACTCATCGGTGTATATGTCTTCGCTTCTGTCAGTGCTTAGTGTAAGATGTGTTAAGAAAAGTGTCTGGTTATACAGTATTGGTCAAAACGTGAAAAAATTCCTGCAAAAACATGTCAGGAACCAAATGTTTGTTGATATATAAACCATTTTATTTGTGTCGAAAACGGCCAGCACTCTGTGGCTTCTGCTATCTTCCTGCCCATATCTTCTTGGTTTCATTCCTTTCTACCTTTGGTGCTCCGACTGTGATGCAGTTGTCAGGCATAGAACTGTTTTACACACCCTGGCGCAGACAGAAGTCACTGTATAGGCACCAGTGAGCTATATCAAACTTATTTTTGTAGAAATTATGGAGGAAGTGTGTCCCTTGAAAATCAATAGTTTATGTAGTAACGAGGCGAACGTTAAGCCTGTGCAACCGCCGCGTATAAGGATCGAAAAGATCGACTCCACAGTTGTATAACACATTTCGTCCACGGCGTATAACTGGACGAAATACTGCTATGATGGACTAAGAATTATTGTAAAATAATGTAAATTTCAGGAAGCACAGAAGTTGATACACACTGACCCTCCCGAAATGAGGTAGGGATCAGGGTGGCCCAGTGGTTAGCACACTCGGCTTGAATTCTGAAGGACAACGGCTAAAACCTGAGTCCGACCATTCTGTATTAAGTTTTCCATGATTTCTGTAAATCACTTTAGGTAAATGCTGGGCTGGTTCCTTTGAAAAGGTACGACCGATTTATTTTACCATTCTTAACAAAACAACCTAAGCTTGTGATCCGTCTCTAAAAACCTCGTTGTCCACAGGACGTTGAACCCTAACCTTCCATCGTTCCCCTCCCGAAATGAACTTTATACTAGGGTCACTCCAAAAGAAATGCACACTATTTTTTTTAAATCCATCTTTTATTCTACATGTTCGAAAGTTTTACAGTGTGTAGATACATCCTTTAGGAACAATATTTTCATTTCTCCACATAATTTCCATCCCTCTCAACTACCTTACGCCATCTTGGAACCAGCGCCTGTATACCTGCGCGGTAAAATTCTGGACCAACCTGTAGGAGCCACTGTTTGGCAGCGTGCACAAGGGAGTCATCATCTTTAAATCTTGTTCCACGAATAGTGTCTCTCAGTTTCCCAAAGAGATGATAGTCACATGGAGCCAGGTCAGGACTGCAAGGCGGGAGTTTCAGTGTTGTCCATCCGAGTTTTGTGATCGCTTCCATGGCTTTTTGACTGACATGTGGTCATGCATTGTCGTGCAACAGCAAAACATCCTGCTTTTGCCGATGTAGTCGAACACGACTCAGTCGAGCTTGAAGTTTCCAAGTGTCATCATATATGCATCAGAATTTATGGTGGTTCCACTTGGCATCGTGTCCACAAGCAAGAGTAGTCCTTCGGAATCGAAAAACACCGTAACCATAACTTTTCCAGCAGAAGGTGTGGTTTTGATTTTTTTTTTTCTTGGATGAATTTGCATGATACCACTCCACTGATTGCCTCTTCGTCTCTGGTGAAAAATGATGGAGCCATGTTTCATCACCTGTCACAATTCTTCCAAGAAATTCATCTCCACCATTCTCGTACTGTTCCAAAAGTTCGCTGCATACCGTTTTTCTTGTTTCTTTGTGAGCCACTGCCAACATCTTGGGAACCCACCTGGCACAAACCTTTTTTAACGCAAACTCTTTCAGTATTCTGCAAACACTTCCTTCCCCTATCCCAACGTAGCATGACAATTCGTTGACTGTGATGCGTCTGTCAGCAGTCACCAATTCGTTAACTCTCTCCAAATTGTCTGGAGTGTGTGCAGTACGAGGCCTGCCGCTGCGAGGACAATCCTCAATATTGCCGTGCCCGTTTTCATCACGTAACCTGCTTGCCCACCGACTAACTGTACTGCGATCGCCAGCAGCATCGCCATACACCTTTTTCAACCTCTTGTGGATGTTTCCCACTGTCTCGTTTTCACAGCACAGGAATTCTATGACAGCACGTTGCTTCTGACGAACGTCAAGTGTAGTAGCCATCTTGAAGACATGCTGTGACGGCGCTACTCACGGGAACAGGTTGAACTAAGTCTGAAAACAAGTGGGAAGGATTTATCTACACACTGTAAAACTTTCACACATGCAGAATGAAAACTGTATTTTTACAAAAATAGTGTGCATTTCTTTTGGAGTGACCCTCGTATGCTTCCCCAGAAAAAGTGTTGCTGATATTGGAAAACCGCCAACAAACCGACAAGACTATCATCAAATGGTTCAAATGGCTCTGAGCACTATGCGACTTAACTTCTAAGGTCATCAGTCGCCTAGAACTTAGAACTAATTAAACCTAACTAACCTAAGGACATCACACACATCCATGCCCGAGGCAGGATTCGAACCTGCGACCGTAGCGGTCACGCGGTTCCAGACTGAAGCGCCTTTAACCGCACGGCCACACCGGCCGGCCGACTATCATCACTGCTCAGAACTGTATGCACGCGGCAGCTTGAAGGTTCCACCTTTTTAAAATTTGTAGATACGTCATTACGGTAATGGCATGTTGTACTTAGACTCCACTTAGCGTTTTTCGATGTTCTGCATACCCAGCAGAAACTCTGAGTGTGAAATTATTGCAGATAAACGCAAGGAGGAGTACCCTTGTGGTGCCAGAACTCTGACGAGTAATTGAGGAACTGAGAATAGGTGAAGTATTCCTGCTTGCGTATACACGCGGTAAGGTGGTTTAAAGCATGCACCACGAAAGCCTAGCATCATTGTCAAGAAGCACTGGTAACCAGTATTGTAGTCAGACCTAGTTGGTCTACCTTGGAAACTATGCAGACAGCATGTGGAAACTACTGAAATTCTCAATAACAAGGAGACATGAATACTACCTGCTACGCGCAATACTCACCTAATATATCTTGGTAGTGTGACAGTACTGCTCACATCGTGGTGGACATTAATGTTAAGTACGTGTTCTGGCTCGCCACGAAAGTGATAAGAGAGCTGCGGACCGTCCATAGCAAATCGATGGCCACGAACGTCATTCTTCAGGGCATCAAATTATGGAAATCGCCTGGGGAGAAATTGGGACTATATGGAGGATATGTAAGGGCCTACCAGCGAAACGTTTTCAGCGTAGTCGAAACAAGAACGTAACTTTTTTTCCATTTGTCTCATTTTGATTTGACTGCCCCTTATAAATTTAGGCTATTAAATAGAGCTGGTTTGGCACTTCCAGACTAAAACAAGGAGGGGACAGTCAGTAATATAGTTGCTTCCAACGTGAACTGAGGCGGAAATAAAGAGACGGAGAGAGAGAGAGAGAGAGAGAGAGAGAGAGAGAGAGAGAGAGAGAGGGGGGGGGGGGCGGGGGGCTTCTCACAGTTGGTAATTTAAAACCCCTCCCCTCTCCAGCCATTCAAAATCCAAGATAACAGAATTAGTCCTATTGTGGTTTTTAACACCTACTCTCTTCCAGTCAATCACAATGTAGTATTTTAGACAACTTTATGATGAACCAACCAATCACAATGTAGCCCAACATTGGCCCTACTCAGAAGTATACGGAATATTTGTGGACAAATTATATATTCAGAATTTCCACATCTAAAATACGTCAACAGTACATACACACTTTAAGAAAATATACAACCACGACCTGAATTATGTAAAAAGACCTCAACAAAAATTGTCAACTATTATTATTATTATTATTATTATTATTATTATTATTATTCATGTATGGGCCCAGTAGGACCACGCTAGGTACAATCTGTCATTGTCACGTTTGATGGTTGGCCTTTCTTTGTGCACAAATTTGCTTCATCCTTTCAGAACGAAGTCTCTTTCTTTCATCAGACCACGGTGTTCCAGTCCGTTTTTTAATTTCCCTCTGACCAACTTTCCAGTCAAATATATTTTGTCTGAATGTTTTCCATCTGTAAGGTCTGTCTGAGATACCGGCTGCTTTAAGATCCTCCTTAATCGCAGCAGTCATTTCATTGGCTCAGTTTTGACCTTACTTCTGTTTTCGTAGAATTCTACTATTTGTTTTGTCAACGTAGTGGGTGTCATTCTTTTAATGTGCCCATAAAATTTAAGTCTTCGTTTTCTCATATCACTATGTGTGTCTGTGTATTCTTCTATTTCCTTATTACTTCTTAGCCTATACGTTTCTCCATCAGTAGTTTGGGGCCTAATAGTTTCCTAATAATCTTTCTTTCTTTCTTTTCAATTTCTTCAATATCCCTCTTCATATTTAAAATTAAAGTTCCTGCTCCTTAAAGACATTCAGGTTTAATTACAGTGCTGTAATGTCTAAGTTTACTGAATTTAGAAAGTGATCTGAATTCTGTTGTCATCTTTTGACAGGGAACTTCAATTGCAGCTTTTTCCAGGCCGTTTTCTTGTGTAATTTCCCTCAAGAACTTGAACTGAGATAGCCCTTTTATTTTTCCATATTTCGTGTTCAAAAACTTTTGTGCTTGTTTGCTGCATGTCATGTATTCCGTTTTTTCGAATGATATTTGTAGTTCTACCTTTCCCGAGACTACTTCAAGAATTTCAATTTGTTTTTGAGCCATGGTAACATCCTTAGTTAAAATTGCCAGATCATCTGGAAAGGCGCGTCTATCTACTCTAATATCATCTCTACCTAACTTGATAAATTGGCCTATATTTTGAATAGACTTTTGCTCTCGCCGTTCTGTAATTATCTTTTCCAAAACACGTTTAAATAGTAATGAAGAGAGCCCATCTTCCACTCAAACACCAGTCTGTATTTCACATGGTTCAGAAATCTCTCCCATGAATTTAACTTTAGATCTAGTGTCGGTTAACGTTTCCTTAACCAGGTGTTGTGTACATAGTTCCGCGTAGTCAGCGCGTACACAACTTTCCCACTAGAGCGCGCCCCGCTAAGCACAACAGCGCAGGCGCAGCGCTCGTCCGACTCCGCACTACGAGACGGCGCTGCAGCTTCCGCCGATCCGCGTATTAATATGTAACGCAGCCAATGAGATTGCTGCTAACGTAGAACCTTTTCTCCTCGCGGATAACACTCGCGCAGTGATACCTGAACGCGCGAGGTATTATAACGAGTGTACAGACCTCCGATTAGTCAGTCTGCATTTGTCTGTACCAGTCTGCAGTAGTCTGTACCAGTCTGTAGTCAAGTTTGTCTGCGCCTAATAAGATTATCATATTCCTGTATATAGCCATGAAGAGAAATGTATAGACACTTTGTCAAGTATCAGAGATATGTGAGAATAAGATTACCGTACGAAGACCAAAGGAACTTCAGATTGTCAATTGTAAACAGTATCCAGAATCAACTTACGTAATATCTATGATTTTTATTATTTTAATAAATGTGTGTGAAAATTAACTAAGTTCTGTTTAAAGTTGGTCACCGTCAATCTGCTACTCTAAGCGTGCAAGTGGCATTTCTATCGTCTGACCTAATGGCAGAAGTTGAACACGCCACGAGAAGACTACGAGACATATTGCTGACACTCTCCTACTTCGCTAGAGCGACAAGTCAAATAATCTGATGGTGTGTGTACCGAAGGTCTTACAGTACGCACCCCACACCTGGTTAAAGTTTTATTATCTAGCCCATGTTCTTTTAAAATTTGGAAAAGAGATTCACGATCAGCTGAGTCGTAAGTCTTGCTAAAGTCCATTAATGTAAATACAATATTGTTACTAGAAATCCTTTGGTATCTGAGGATTAGTTTTAAAGCAATAATTTGTTCCGGACAGGATCTGTTTGTTCTAAAGCCTGCCTGGTATTCACCAGTTTTAGTTTCTAGCTGTTCTTGGGCTCGATCAAGTAAACACTGTAAGTGAATTTTGTATGTGACTGGGAGGAGAGAGATTCCTCAGTAATTATTAACATCGGTCCTATCGCCTTTTTTATGCAATGGATAAATTAGGGCAGTTTTCCAGTCCTCAGGTATTTTTTCTGTTTGCCAGATATGTCCTATTATTTGAGTAATATATTTTATAGTATTAGGGCCAGCATATTTTAGTAATTCTGCGATTATACCGTCTTCTCCGGATTCTTTATTTTTTTAGGTCTTTTAATTTGTTTAGTTATTTCGATTTCGTCAGGTGCTTTAGAGTTATGGTTGGTGTTATTAATTTGCTGTGGTTGGAATTTATTCGCTGGTTCTGGACAGTTCAATAGCTTTTCAGAATAATTGGCAGGTACCTTACAGGTACCTGGTTGCTAAGAGCTAAAGTGCCATTTTCATTTTTGAAGCAAAGACTATGAGGTTGGTGACCAGTTAGTTATGTTATGAATGTTTTATAAAAGTTTCTTATATTGTTCTTTTGGAAATTTTTTCGATTTCCAAAAGTTGCGCATTTTCGTAGTTTCTTTTAGTCTGTAGGATTAATTTAGATGTTTCTCTTCTCACAGTTAGAAAGGTGTTGTGCTTTATTTCAGTTTTGCTACTATTCCAATTTTTGAATGTCTCATGCCTAGACTTAACTGCGTTCCACCAAGGGTGTTTTTGTTTTTTTCGAAGAGGAATTAAATAATGTGCTGTTTTGATGAACTTTTCTTTTATGCTTGTTGGATTGTTGGATTGCTTTTTGTCAAGTTCACTTGTTAGACTTGGGATTATTTTAGCAGTGTCAAATTTTGGGATAAAATTTTTTGTTTTGAAGAGTTTCTGAGGCTGAAGTTTTACTTTTATTCACGTTCAATAATAGTCAGAATCAATATTAGCCCCTTTCCTAACTTGGTTGTTTAAAATTTCTTTGTAGTTAGGGTATGAAATTACTACATGATCGATTTCAATTCCCCAATAAATGTATTGGGCGCCCGCCAGGTTTTTTGTTTAGGAAGGTTCTTTTTAAAATGCGTTGACATGATTTTAAGATTAAAATTTTTGCATGTTTCAACAAGTCTTTGGCCATTTTGGTTTGTCCATTTGTGCGCAGGAAATCCACCCACCGTTTTCTTATTTTTTTTTCTCTTTACCTAATTGAGCATTAAAATCAGCCATTAAAAGTTTAGCATGGTTTGAGGGAATTTTCGAGATGATTCTTTCCATTGTTTCCCAAGCTTCATTAACTACAAATTTTTTACCGGTTATCCTCATTGACTGGCATATGGGCATTAGTTAAAGTGTATGCTTTATTTGCGCATTCAAGAGAAATTGTCATTAATTACTATTGGGTTTTACCTCTTTTATTGAGTTTAAAATATTTTTGGAGACTGCTAAAGCAACTCCCAGCTGTGGCGCATTATTAAGTATTCTTTTATTAGTTTTACTTTTAAAAATATGATAATTGCCGAAATCCATACAGTTATTGTCCGTCACTCGTGTTTCTTGAAGTGCCAAAATTTGAAACTTCTGTTCTTTTATTGTATCTCCAGACTTATGAAGTTTACCTGGTTGCAAAAGTGTTTGTATGTTAAGTGTTGCAAAACATGTATTTGTTTTAGTTTTAAGTTGGCCAGAGGACTGCGACCTCATCCGCTGAATCACACTGCATTTTAACCTGGCCGCCCCAGAATCCGAAAGACCACTTGTGCCAGTAATACTGGCGGTGGATTGACCACTGTGACGGTACAAACACCCGTTACTATATTGATGTTTCTAGTATGCAAGAATTGCTTTGTGGAGAGCGAGCGCGCTACAGGCCCGCGATTCGCGGATGCGCGTGCCGCGCCGCGCGAGATATGTAACAGTTGGTCTCCGCGGCCGGGCGACCACGTGGCCTGCAGCTTGGGGCATTGTTTGGTTTTCCGCGCATTACGCGAAAACTATGTAACTTACGGTGAAGAGCAATGTGGCAGTGGATTGTGGTCAGCAATATGCACCTTCTGGAAGAGCGATCTTCATTTAGTCACGAGACGCAAAAGGTATAGTAACCTCAAAATCGGTTAATATCACGAATACTGAAAGATTAATAAAAGTAGTAAATACCGACTTACATGGATGAGCGAGCACTCATTAAAAACGTTTCGTCATAGCGGATCGAGTGCTGTAGTCATATGTTAAGATTCATAAATAATTAAGCCCGTAAAGAGCAATAAACAAAGTTTGAGGGAAAATTGTTTATAAAATTCAATAGATATTTCAGGACGTAAAGAACGGCACTATATAATAGTTTGGGTAACATCACACGTATTTTAAACTAGTTAAGTTATACTATACACTTAACTTGCAATAGTTTTCATTGTTTATCGCCCATAATTAATTAATTATTATAGACATGAAGATTTTGAGAAGCGCAGTATGTAGATCGCTATAGATCACGTTTGAAAACGGTGCTACATGCAGTTCTGTGTTAAACCTTTGCAGCACAGATGTCAACAAACAAATTTGCGCTAAGTGGCGAAATTTTGCAAAAACTAAAACTTGATTTACGGGCGATAGAATAACCCTAGAAATTAATGTATAGTAAATAATATGTACTTTTAGCGCGGTTCCGATGGTGTAGTTATTTCTGTCGAGGGATGTATCACAATTTGTAACCTTAACTGGTGGGATTGGTACTTGCATAACGAGGGGGTTGATGTCTGAGCCTGTATAAGCGAGCGGCCATCTTGGTAAGGGGTCAGTCGTTGGTCAGTCGTTTTGGAGGGTGGACGGCAAGCGAGCCCCACTTGAGGGTGGCCCATGTGGTCGTTTGAGAAGTCTTTTTCGCGCTGATTTATTTCGACAAAGAATATTGTTTAATAGTGGAAGTGTGCAAGCATATATTTGGTGAGCTGGAAGTGCTACGCTTATTTGTGTGAGTACGATTTACGAGGTATACATCGCCGTAAGTGAACATGTGGCGATCTGTGATTTCGCGCCAAAACTGTTAGAAAAAGAGGACAGTGGGACTTGTGGATCTGTTCGAATTGACTGAATAACTTTAGATTATAGCAGCCTAAATTACTGCTATTGGGGGCTCGGAGTCAAATTATTATTAAAGTAAAACTGTAAACCGTCTCACCAGTGCTAATCTCATTGTCTGAATGAAAAGGACAACGCCAATAAATAGTGATTGAACTGTGTCGTGAAAAACTGATTTTGCTGTAATAATCGCCTAATTTTGTTCCCTAGCATAAACTGTACTTATGGCTGAGAATAATTAATTCAAAAACTATAACAAATGCGTCGGTGTGGAAGTGTACTAATGCACCAAGTGTGGAAATCATCCCCTGAGACTTACGTGAGAACCAAAATTTGCAATAACATTTTTTAACCAACATTTGTATATGCACATTCGTGTGAACTCTCTGCAACTGCACTTCTTTCTTTAGTTACCGCCCCGTCGCACCACCTGGGGTAATATTGTGATGCTCAAAATGCTCCATGATGGATGTACCTGGAATCAGGTGGGATTGAGTAGACTCAATGAGTGAACTCAGAATGTTAAGACTGGAAGGGTTAGTTCCAGAATATGAATTTCAGCCGCACCACTGGTGAACAGACGTTGGCCACTTCGCCACTTACTGCAAGACAGACGCAAAGTGGATTTGGTTTTGTTTTCTCCATTAGGTTCTTGCGCTCTCTCTGCCGTTGGGAGTTAGGATTCCTCTTCTGCCTTTGAGACCCTAGGCAGGGGCCCTCACAAGATGCTACCATCCAGAGCCAGATGGACCTAGGTTTTTTACGAGGCGTTACTCCTCCCCCTCCTCCTTTCTCATCATTTGGCAGATGAGGCCCCGGGCTTCGGACCGGCAGTGGCGGAGTTATTGTAAGCTATATTTTCCTTCCTAACTACAAAAATTTTTAAGGCTGTGTTACCTTCTGTAATTCTTTTCCCTTTGTTGACATTTCATTGGACGGGTGTGGGCTGTAAGTGGATAGAAATCGCCGCTCTTCAGCCGTATGAGAGCAAAAAGTTTAAAACGTATTATAAAACTGGAAACAGAAGTTGACAAAATGAATGTTTGACATAATAAAAAATATAGATTCAGATGCACAATTTAAAATAGAAAAGGCGGATTTGTTGATTAATTGAAAGATTGGCGCAGATGAAATGGAAAATGAATGTTTCACAAATGATAAAAAGCAGAGGGACCGTTACATTAGTTGAAAAAGTGAAAAGCCAATGTGTTGACTTATTAAGATAGACATAAATGACTGAAGTGATGAGTTGGTCTAAACTGCGAGGAAGAGGGGTATCATGGGAACGTAGCATTTGGGGTAGTGCGTAAGAGGGTGTTTCTGTGGGCGGATGTTCGGAGAAGGAATTTAGGAGAGTGAAGAGGGATGCTGTTCCGGACTAAGCCTTACAATGTAAGTGGAGAGGAGAGGTCTGGAAAGGAAGGGAGCCATGACGGGAGGAGGTGAAATGCGTTCCTTTACATCTGGTAGGACGGGTATACATCATGGCCGATTTCATGATCGGGTAAGGGAAGGTGATTAAATTTTCTTTGGGAGAGGATGTGGAGAGTATAGAGGTGTAGCGCTGGGGGAATGTGGTAGTAGACGTGCCACAGAGTAGCAGGAACAGTCAGCAGGGGGGAACTAGAGGGAGGGTAGTGCTGAGTTTATGGGTGACGTAGGACATTCGGAGATGTTCAGGACGAATGAGGGAGACGAATATTTTTTTAAGATGGTGTAGGATGCAAGTGAGGGAAAGTACACGGATTCGAAAGGCTGGCGGAGTGCACGGCGTTCGAGGATCTGCAGGGCGTGATAAAAGGAGAGAGGAGCGGAAGTCTATGCCACTTTTGCAGAGCAGAGGATGGATCGGATCAGGGATGTATAGGAGGGAAGGATAGTGGAAGGGTGCAATCCCCATGTTTGGCAGGTTAGTAGTTTCCGTAATTTTAGTCTATTGTGGGCTTTCTGTTGAATAGTTAGTAGATGGGGATTCCATGTTAGTCGGCGATCGAGTGCTGTTCCGAGGTATTTTATTATGTTAGTTAACCTCACTTCTGTATATTTCACTGCAAACAATTTACACATCTACAATGCTTGTTAAATGTTACAATGATTTAAAATATCTGCGAACATGTCAGTGAAGCAAAAAATACATTGCCTTTGTCGGGTATCACAGTGTTACTTTCCACATCCATCTTCGGCCTGGAATCTCAATAACCTGATTATTTTTTATATATGAAGTCTTCACGGGTTATCAGCCGAGTAGCATCGTCGTCTTCAGGCCTGAAGATGGAGACGCATTCCATCGGAACGTTGGTACGAGACTACGCTGCTACTCGGCTGACAACCCGTGAAGACTTCATATATGAAATTTGCCAAGAAAGCCTGCACTCGCATATAACCTGAATATTGTCTTCAGTAATGAGTCTCGAGTCGAACGGAGACCCGACGAGCAGCGAAAAAGTGTCTGGAGACGCCGTGCACAGCGGTGGAATAGCAACATGACGGTCGCCCGCCATACGGCACAACAACCAGGAGCGATGGTCTGGGGTGCCACTGCATTTCATAGCAGAACTCCTTTCGATGCCATTCTCGGCACCCTTACAGCACAGCGGTACGTCGACGATATTCTACGCCCCGTTTCGTTGCCCTTCATGGCAAGCAGTCCTGGCTTACATTTGAGCAAGATAATGTCCTCCGGCACATGGCGAGAATTTCTACTGCTTATCTTCGTCCTTGCCAAATCGTACCCTGGCCAGCAAGGCCCACATATCTCTCCCAGGTTGAGAACGTTTGGAACGTTAGGGGCAGGGCCCTCCAACAAGCTCGGGATTTTGGCGATCTAACCGCCAGTTGGACAGTATTTGGCACGATATCCCTCATAAGGAAATCCAACTACTGTCAGTCAATGCCTGGACGAATAAGTGCTTGCATAGGGACCACAGATGGCCCAAAGCGTTGCTGGCTTGCTCAATTGCTGGAGCTCTTTCTCTTGAAGAAACTGTCCAAATTTTCTGAATTTGTAATGATTTTTTTTTCCGTACATGTACATCAAAACTACTGATTTCCGTCCCATTCGGAAAATTCCTTCATAGTGCGTCCTTTTTTATTTGTCTGACAGTATATTTCAGAGTCCGCACTCTGAGCAACTCGCAGTTTAACCGATTCTTTGTCCTTCTCGGATGCGAAGTTCCCTGCGTTATTTCCTTTGTTACTCTGAACATTTTGCAGGTGAGGAACACTGGTTTTTTCCTTCTTTCAATCGTCCTAACGATGTCAGTCTCACAGTATTTCACGTTAGTTTTCCGTGTTTTTGAAGTGTCACATTGCAATAAGATTCGATATTGATTCTTAATTCGAATAAATGTTTGATACTGTGATATCGACTCTCATTTTTGAAGCCTAGTTCCTACAGCTTCTCCAATGATTAGAAGACCCTTATTTAACAAATATAATCAGGTATACATTCAGGTGTAGCCTCAATGTGATGTTTCCTTTGTGCGCAGTGGACAAATTGAGTGGAATAATATATAACATGCAAGGATGTTTACTGTGGTGACGAGTGGGTAGCACTCGAGTGGATAGCACTCTCACATTCTTATTTCAGAACTCAAATCGTTGCTAATACAGATTAATAGGACGATTGTAGATTGTGAGGTAGACGTCATCAAAGCATATTATTGTATAATCATTGCATAGGTTTAGTTCGGAAGGGTTAATCTTGAGGAGCCATTGGTTACCACTGGAGGTAGACTTGTTAGCGCGGATTTGGAGGGATCACTGAGATTCCTGGAGTGTAGGACAGAGGGCGAAAAAGCGGAGTCCTCAGCATATTGAAGGAGGTGGACTGGGTAATGTGATTTGGGAGTGGAGATGAAGTAACGAAGAGAAGAGAGGACGGCGCCGTTGGGCACATCTGCTGTGGGGTGGAAGGCGATTAGATAGGAATGATGCAATAAGGCGGACATAATTAACTGGAAGTGAATAAATCTGGTGTCTGATAACGAGACTGGAATGCTATACACAGTCACAGGCACGCTGCAGGTCGAGGGAGACGAAAATAAGATTTTTCGTGCTGAACTGGTGGGACAGGTGGTGAATGATGCACAGAAATTGTTCATCAGATGAGAATTTGGGACAGAAGCTATACTATTTAACAAGAAGGTTCAGGTGTTAATGGATATGTCGGGAGAAGATTCAAAGACCATGCTGAACTCTGAGGTGAGGCTGGCAGGGCAGTAAGAGAAAGTGTCAGTAGGGGCATGGAAACAGCACTGCCGCACTTAATTTGAGAATATGCAACGGAGTTTTAGACATCAGTGTGACAGGTATGTCTATGGTAAATAACACTGCACTTTTTTGAGTCGCTGACGTATTTTTTTTCAAACATTGCGACATTTGACAAGCATCATAGATGTTGACAATAATGGACTCGTGCCTGGTACAATAATCAGACTATGTGCATTAACAAATAGCCCAGTCAACGAAGACCAAAAAGGGTTGATTAGGGGAAAATTCGTGTAGTCGCAAATTTTTGCACAGTGTTAGCAGGGAGCGTCGAGGACAACATACCAAAAATCCTCACCGGTGCGGTGTGAGTGTTGTGGAGGGTTTTCTCGAATAACTCTAAACCCACGGCTTCCAGCAAAAATTTTTACCAGTACAAAACAAAAGTACATTGATTGAGAGTTGCTATGTCTGTGTTCGCGCAGTATGTGTACTATAAAATGAAAATCTGCACCATACCGGTAACAAACAGCTGGCGTCCATAGGGATTCGCAAAATGTGAACCAATTTCTTAATATTTGCTACAGTTGTAATCGTCAGAACAGCGTCAGTTCCTTCAGCAATGCATGCACACCTGAAGTACATTGTAATGTGTATATGTAGACACTGTATAAACACAGACATTGAGACCATTCGGCAGTCTAAAATGCCGATAAAACATTTGTCTCTCCCCCTGCGGGAATCATGAAATATTCGAGCATAACGGTTGTGGACTCCGGGACATACGGAAGTTTGAGTCGGTCCTGGAGGCGTTGTCGGATGGCCGAGGTGGTAAAGGCGACCATGCCCGATATTCGGGCAATCCGGCTTCTGTCACAAACAGCTGACGTCAATCTGGATTCGCAAAACGCGAATCAATTCGTAAAAATATATTAAATTTCTAGAAAAAAAGGAACTGTTCATAATTTCTCTAGAACTAATAGTTTCTGCATTGTAGGGGACGGAAAATCTATAGATTATTAAAATTATTGTTCTAACGATATAAAATTTATGTGTATCTTTTAATTAAGTGTTTCAAAGACATATTTTAAATGTGTGTACTACACTTAAGTGCAGTAGAGCCGTATTAATGGATAAACTGTGGTCCGAGGGTGTAATAAGGTGGAGGGGTGCCATGTGTGTAGTAGAAGTGCGAGATACGGTCGGTTGTGTTCATACACGTCCCTCCTTCGTAGGTCTGCAAACTGAAGATCGAGCAGGTGTTCCATCACTCTGTCTACCCCACTACGTCACAAAAAGCAACTGCAGGATATTTCACAATGTTATACAGACCCACCAAAGCGCACCTTATGAAGTACTGGGGACGCTGTGCGAAGATATGACCGTTTTTCTTTTTAATTTATTTGCTTTCGGAACATTCCCATACAGCCATATCAACAATGTAGTCATTTGACAATACGAACATAAAGAAGATACAACTCCCAGTCCCGACCCGGTCAGGAATCGAACCCGGGCCCCTTCGGCTAGTAATCTGACGCACTGCCCGCGAATCTGCAGGAAGGGTCCGTTTCTCACAAAATGCATTAACACTACATGATATGCTGATATATACTAGTAATGATAACTCAAGTAACGCATATGGACAGAATTTGCGTAAATCTGTACACAAGTTTTACATAGCTATCGGGGAAATTGATTCTTAGTCATCCTGTATGGCAGCTGTACTGTTCCTCCTGGAAAGGCAATTTCCCTCACCATGAGCGCTTCTCACTTTTCAGCTTACAGGCAGACTATACCTCCCCAGATTTTCCTGTCCAGTTCTCTTATGTGAGCAGACAAAATAACTTCACTGAGCTCATGTTTATATTGTTTTACCACACACCCACGGCATAACTTCCAACATGGCTCTGAACATGTCTGATGTAATGTGACTGATCATGTTCAGGTATAGAATAGTTATCTGCTGTAATGCATTGTTTGACTTACGTTGACACATCTGAAGTTCCATAACACCTAGGCGAGTTACTTCTGTTGCAGAGGGATACAATTTAAGCATCTGGGCTTCTTCAGATTTTGGGACAGCTGAGACTCGAGTAATGCACTTGCTATCCTTCTTGTTGTGAAAAGTATCAAACATTGATAATGGAGCCAATGAAATCAACATTGTCGAAACATATTGACAGCATGTGACATTTGGAAAATGCACTTCAGTATGGTAGACAGATGAGTACTTACTAAACTGAATACAACTTCACTACACAGAGCTATTCAAAAAGAAGGAACAGATTTCAAACACGTATTGCTTCTAAACTACAAAAGATAGAATCAGAAATCAATTGTTCTAATTTTTACGCATTCATTGTAAGCAGTATGTGTTAACCGACGAATGTCAGAACTGTGGCTCATTTCCTGCCACACATGAAGCAGCTGGTCTCTCGTTATCGAATTCACAGCTTCAACAATGCTATTCACAAACTTCCAAGAGTGTCAGGCATAGCAGGGATAAAAACGCGGTCGTTTCAATAACCCCAAAGATAAGTCACAAGGTGTGAGGTTTGGAGACCTGGGAGGCCACCAGCGATGAATTTCATCTTCTGCTCCTCTTCAAATCCAACACCCTGGAATGATGTCATTCAGACAGTACCTGAATTTTAAAAAGCAGATTGAGCCTAAATTCTCAAAAGCACTGCATGATTCAATAGCAGAGATGCCTGCCCTGCCGAACTCGCAATGCAGGTTCCTGAGTGCTGTCACATGTATTACCAAAAACAGCACACCCTTGCTTTAAATCAGATGCAAAGTTTGGCCTTTGGTTTAAAAGACACGTCCAACAGTAAATTTGGCTCAAATAGCGATATGTCCCATTTTCCTCGATTGCTAATGTAAGTAGTACCTAAAGCCCAATAAAATCAGTGTCTCCAATGCAGGAGGCATTTCGAAAGTTCACATCAGTGTTTTCGTTGTGTACTGCTTATTGTTGCGGCTAACGCATCTTCGTATACAAGAGGTTTGGTGTCTAGTATTCTGTTTTTGCGTGAGCTTGCAGTTAATGTGAAATGTAACGGACTCGAGGAAAGTGTACTTGTAGGGGACTGTTCTTCTCGATCTAGGAAGTGGCAGAAGGGCGTAATGAAAAGAAAAGTGGAGCATATGAAAAGATGAGATATTTTGAAAAAAATTTCTTTATGAAGTTAACTTCTAAGTGGATTTTGTTTTTTAAATATTTAAACATTACGTTTGCTACATTTAAAGTATTTATTTGGCAATTACGACACGTTTTGGGATGCTAGGAATTGAAATTTTAAACTTTAAAGACATCTGGCATTATCTGAAGAAGCCAGTGAGGATAAGAGGCATGAAACGAATAATACTGAGAAAGAAACTGGACGGGAAAAGAACGCACATTATATTTAAAATGGAGACTTCATATGGCTTGTATGACGCATAGAAATTTATATGACCGTGCTAAAAAGAGGTGTAGCAACAGATCATATACCTGACCCAAATGTTGTCAGTTTCATACACCCTATAAAACCAGAGAAAAGCAAGGCCTCAATCAACCTTCTGAAATAGCGCTGTAGTGACAATTGGAGTGAGGATGTAAGCTTGCAGTTTCACCTTCAACTTCTTCAGAGTGATGACTTGGCAAACAATGTAGAAGAGGAAGTTGAGGATGAAGTGTGATTGCTAGGAGGACGAACCTGGTTAGAAAATGTTTTGTAGATGATTAAAAAGCTTTTTTCTGATAAACAGAAATATATAATTAAACAAGCAAGTTTAACTACAATATTGGTTGTACTCTTCACAGATAGCTTAAACATGTGCTGCCTAGTTACAATTCTGAAAGAGCCATCACGGAATAACAGAAAACGTCTCAAACAATATGTTACCATTATATCAAAATCATTAATTTTGATTGTATTGTTTACACTGCAGTTGGACACATCTTCTGGTTCTTTGTATCATTTATTATTACTCATTGAAAAGTGAAAGAGAGATACTTGAATTTTTCTTCCGTAAATTTGGTTCAAAATTTTGATGTAAAATGAAGTAAGTCCACAGGCTTTAAAATCTGAGTAGCACCTGTACCCCTACTAACAGAGTGAGATTTTTCCTACTTATCCCATTTTTTTATATTCAGGACCATTAATTATTATAAAACCTTATTCGTTATTAGCTTTTGACCCCTCCTATGAAATTTTTATTTGTGGACATTTGTGTTTTGAAAAGTTAAATATTCATTTCTCTGTGGAGCATTCCTTGCCCTGGCATGTTCTCCAGCAGACTATTGCACCAGTTTTGTTTAACAGTGCTCATGTGAAGTAAGTTGATGTTCATTTGTACGCAGCTATGAGAACGTTAGTGGCACAAATGGTTCAAATGGCTCTGAGCACTATGGGACTCAACTGATGAGGTCATAAGTCCCCTAGAACTTAGCACTACTTAAACCTAACTAACCTAAGGACAACACACACATCCATGCCCGAGACAGGATTCGAACCTGCGACCGTAGCGGTCGCGCGGTTCCAGACTGTAGCGCCAGAACCGCTCGGCCACCAGCGGCCGGCGTTAGTGGCACAGTCAGATCTACACCTACATGCTGGTCACCCGTATTATAGAACATCTGACCAGTTCACCTTCATTCAAAGGTTGCTCTCTACAACTTTTTCAGCAAGTTTTTAAAAACTAGCCAGTGTCTCTTCATGAAGACTTAGTCTCGCTGTCTAGGAAACACCTCAAATCGGAAGATCGGTATATGAAGAGGGGCTCCAAATGCTCTCCGCTGGGTTAAACAGGAACGCTGAAAGGAAACGTGAGTGGCAAGCCATGAACAAACGGAGTCGTAAACGTACTGACAACTCATCTGTTAAAGTTCCAGGCTTTCATCATTCTATGAAGGTATGGGTTCAGCTTAACAGATAACGGATTGGAGAAGGTATGTGTAAATTAAACATGTACAAGGGGGCTGCTTTTGCACTGACAGTACTTGTGACTGTGGCGACATTGAAGCAAAGAGCGACAGTGTAAATGCATCTGCTAGAAGACATTTCCCTGGTGGGATCAAGAGTCTATATTAAACACCCGAAGAGGCGCTCTACTGGTCTGACATTTGTGTAGTTTAGCCGTTTAATGTTTATATACTGTAACTAACTGCACTGGTGTAGACGCGTACTATTTGTTGTTGTAGTTGATACATACAATAATAATAATAATAATAATAATAACATAATGATTTTGAAAAATATGTAAAAATTAATCAACCGGTTGCATAGGTTTTCTATATACCTTTTGAAAAATATGTAAAAATTAGCCAACCGGTTGCATAGGTTTTCTATATACCTTGACCAGGTTTCGTCACCTCTAAGGGTGACTTCATCAGAAGGTAAGGTAATTACATGAAATGAATGCCAGATTAAATTCCTATTACATAAGTTACATAAATGTAAATGAGTGTAAAACAAATAGTACTTACATGAAGAACATATCGTCAGAGATGTACAGTGATTAAAGAGCTGAGTTGCTCAAGTCATACATTAAAATAAAAAACATAATCTTCTTCAAAAGGTCATTGTACCGGTCCTGTATAAAGTAGAAATTGTGGAGAATAATCTTCGTACCTATAAAAAAGATATAACAGACGAACAGATTACTGATCTCATACGTTTGTTGTCATTGGTAGTAAAATATAACTACTTCGAGTTTAATGGCGAACTGTATAAACAACTTGACAGCCTAGCAATGGGTAATCCACTAGCGGGAATTTTAGCTGACATTTTCATCAATTCGCTCCAAGACAAATTCTTCAGTAGGTACGACTCGACAGAGTTAGGTATTTTATCCTATTCGCGATACGTGGATGACATTTTGATTATATACAATGGCACTAATGAAGGAGTAGATCAACTGTTCAATTTGTTCAATAACCTCCATGAAAAAATTAGTTTCACTTGTGAGTTACAAAATGAACGCCGCGAATTAAATTTCCTAGATCTGAAGTTGGCGATAATAGAAAATAAAATAATTTTTGACATTTTTCGAAAACCCACGAGTACTGATCATACCATACCTGCAGACTCGACACACCCTCAATCTCATAAGAAAGCTTTCTTTCATTCAGAAATTCACCGTGCCGTGATTACTCCCTTATCACCAGAAAAACTGCAGAAAGAAATTGATGTAATTAAGACAATAGCATTTAATAACGGCTATGAACCCTCACTGGTGGAAAACATCCTTAAAGAAAAAACTAAAGAAAGTCGCCACTTTAGGTACTGGTCAAACTAATAATAATGATAAAAAGTACATCTCAATGCCCCGTTTAGGTAACATATCGTATGGGATTCAGCGTCTGTTAACTAAAAAATACGGCTGCAAGGTTGCTTTCTTCACATAATAATTTACAAAAAAATTTAATTCATGATCTAAAAGCTTCAATCGAACCTTTACGTGGCTCAGGGGTATATAAAATTTCCAGTAATACGTGTCCAGCATTTTATATTGGACAGACAGGCAGATCTTTCAACGTAAGATAAAAAGAACATTTTTTAGGAAAAAAAGGCACTAATGTGCACAATTCAACATTTGCCGAACATCTTTTCATAACAGAGCATAGCCCTAAGGAATTAAACGAAATGACAATTCTGCATAGAGAAAAGAAAGGGAGAAAACTTGGTCTTGGAAGAACTTGAATTTTCAGGCACACACCAAATAAAGATGACATGTGGAATGAACAAGTACAGTTGAAAACTAGAAATTTCTTTAATGCTTTTAAACCAGTGCTCTCAGTTTTATGATACTTATAATCCAGGTTCTCTCCTCCTTTCCAGAAACATTATTTTACCTCTGTTAAGTTACGCTCATTACCAGATGACCTCTGTGCCCTAGTTATGCAAGCTTTCCTTTCAAATTTTGAGTCATATAATGAACTGATGTTCTTAATTACGTATGTAATACCAGTCGTATTTAACTCTGGTTCTATCTGTGCTACGTAAAACGTAGCGAACTTTGTACTATTTTATCCCATTGGAAGCTCATTTATAAATGCTACTCAATAATTTGTAAAATTAATTTTTGTTAAAAGCTATATTGGCTATACGTATGAATTACTTCAGAAAATGTGTAATATACAAAATTGTTTTGCTCACGTTACTAGTGGCCCGCTTGTGGCCCCAGAGATATATACACTCCTGGAAATGGAAAAAAGAACACATTGACACCGGTGTGTCAGACCCACCATACTTGCTCCGGACACTGCGAGAGGGCTGTACAAGCAATGATCACACGCACGGCACAGCGGACACACCAGGAACCGCGGTGTTGGCCGTCGAATGGCGCTAGCTGCGCAGCATTTGTGCACCGCCGCCGTCAGTGTCAGCCAGTTTGCCGTGGCATACGGAGCTCCATCGCAGTCTTTAACACTGGTAGCATGCCGCGACAGCGTGGACGTAAACCGTATGTGCAGTTGACGGACTTTGAGCGAGGGCGTATAGTGGGCATGCGGGAGGCCGGGTGGACGTACCGCCGAATTACTCAACACGTGGGGCGTGAGGTCTCCACAGTACATCGATGTTGTCGCCAGTGGTCGGCGGAAGGTGCACGTGCCCGTCGACCTGGGACCGGACCGCAGCGACGCACGGGTGCACGCCAAGACCGTAGGATCCTACGCAGTGCCGTAGGGGACCGCACCGCCACTTCCCAGCAAATTAGGGACACTGTTGCTCCTGGGGTATCGGCGAGGACCATTCGCAACCGTCTCCATGAAGCTGGGCTACGGTCCCGCACACCGTTAGGCCGTCTTCCGCTCACGCCCCAACATCGTGCAGCCCGCCTCCAGTGGTGTCGCGACAGGCGTGAATGGAGGGACGAATGGAGACGTGTCGTCTTCAGCGATGAGAGTCGCTTCTGCCTTGGTGCCAATGATGGTCGTATGCGTGTTTGGCGCCGTGCAGGTGAGCGCCACAATCAGGACTGCATACGACCGAGGCACACAGGGCCAACACCCGGCATCATGGTGTGGGGAGCGATCTCCTACACTGGCCGTACACCACTGGTGATCGTCGAGGGGACACTGAATAGTGCACGGTACATCCAAACCGTCATCGAACCCATCGTTCTACCATTCCTAGGCCGGCAAGGGAACTTGCTGTTCCAACAGGACAATGCACGTCCGCATGTATCCCGTGCCACCCAACGTGCTCTAGAAGGTGTAAGTCAACTACCCTGGCCAGCAAGATCTCCGGATCTGTCCCCCATTGAGCATGTTTGGGACTGGATGAAGCGTCGTCTCACGCGGTCTGCACGTCCAGCACGAACGCTGGTCCAACTGAGGCGCCAGGTGGAAATGGCATGGCAAGCCGTTCCACAGGACTACATCCAGCATCTCTACGATCGTCTCCATGGGAGAATAGCAGGCTGCATTGCTGCGAAAGGTGGATATACACTGTACTAGTGCCGACATTGTGCATGCTCTGTTGCCTGTGTCTATGTGCCTGTGGTTCTGTCAGTGTGATCATGTGATGTATCCGACCCCAGGAATGTGTCAATAAAGTTTCCCCTTCCTGGGACAATGAATTCACGGTGTTCTTATTTCAATTTCCAGGAGTGTATGCTACTGGAGTTGAATAGAGTGTCGACAACATCAGTATCTTGTTAGGTGTAATATGCGGCCGCGAGGGATTAGCCTAGCGGTCTCAGCCGCTGCAGTCATGGACTGTGCGGCTGGTCCCGGCGGAGGTTCGAGCCCTCCCTCCGGCATGGGTGTGTGTGTTTGTCCTTAGGATAATTTACGTTAAGTATTGTGCAAGCTTAGGGACTGATGACCTTAGCAGTCAAGTCCCATAAGATTTCACACACATTTGAACATTTTTTTGTAATATGCATTGAATAGAACCTGCCCTGCCAACCTTTCTTCTTCCGCACTCTCTCTCTCTCTCTCTCTCTCTCTCTCTGTGTGTGTCTCTCTCTCTCTCTCTCTCTCTCTCTCTCTCTCTCTCTATCTCTCTAACCTGTCTTTAACGGATTTGTGATGAGCTGAGTGGAATGCTCGCAAATCATTGTGACCATAAATCAAAATACTCCCATAATTAATATTTAAACAAAAAGATTTGGCAATCGCTGTCAGTGAGACAAACAAATTAGGAATTTTGGGTTTACATTTGTTTGTAGAAGGTCTCCTAACTATGATCAGTTGTAGGACAGTAGTTTAGTTCTGAAAGTCAAGTCTGTTTAATAAGTCATTTATTTACTCTGAGATTTCGACACACATCACATTAAAATGACGGAGACTAAGTTTCTAGCTAAATGAACACGGTCTCGTAATGCTGACTGAGAAATAGCTCCAGCTCAACGAGAATAAAGTCACCTAAAATACTGAAACACAAAGGTCTCTAGAAGCTCAATTTGATCATGGATGTCCGGATAATCCTGTGGGCAGGTACCTGATACACGTGGAAGACTGCTTGGGAAATGCTACAAGCTTTCCTAATCTGTGCAGCTCACAGATGCAAAGTAAACGACTCCAAGTTCCTAGAAACAATGCAATTCATCAGGCAACACTAGTTGCGTAGCAAATCCCGAAAACTGTAAGATGCTCAGAGTGGATAGGGCTAATTAAAAATGCAACACTTACTCGAAACTCGGCAAACGTACCTACCAGGCGGCACCAGGACCAGAAGTTTCCCTCATTCCACAGCAGCACCACAAGACTCTCTTCCATGATAGAACGGCAGGCGTCCAGAAATTATCCTCTTTATATCCTAACTCCTCACTTTTAGAAAAAAATCTACGTTGAAGAGATGACACCGAGCAATTTCCAGTGACCAAGCGAGAATACATGTATGCAGGGGAACCCTGCAGCAGTTTCCCATTCTTGGTTTGCATAACGTATGTTAACACGAAAGAGGTTTTTCTCAGTTGCTAACCATGTTCAGCTCATTGGTTGAGCCCTTTGTACGTAAGTACGGTGGCAGGAAAGACTCATTTGATGTAATAACAAGAACTGGGTTGAAAGGCAACAATTTTTTCACGGTAGCCTAACAACGCCCTGGCAGTCCGATCTTAGATCTGCGTACAGGGAGATTAATTTGCCCCACACAGTTGTACTGTAGGCCAACCGGTCCCCATCACATCACGGAAGTTACGCGCTGTCGGGCTTGGGTAACACTTGGATGGCTGACCGACCGATCTGCCGAGCGCTGTTGGTAGGCAGGGTGCACTCAGCCATTGTGAGGCAGACTGAGTAGCTACTTGATCGAGAAGTAGCAGCTCCGGCACGAAACCTAACAACGGCTGGGAGAACGGTGTGCTGGCCACATGCCCCTCTACATCGGTATGCAGTGACGCATGTCGGCAGAGGATGACACGGCGGTCGGTCAGTACAGTGGTGCCTTCCAAGGCCTCTTCGGGCGGAGTTTAGTTTAGTTAATTGTACTCTACGGCAGAGGTTCCCGAACTTTTCTTCTGACGGAACGCTTTGAGAATCCTGGTAGTTTGATGGAACACCTTGTTTATTTCAAAGCTTTAGTCTGATGGAACGCCTTGTTTATTTCGAAGGCTAATAAATTTTTAAACAATTAGAAAAACTTGTTTTATTCAGTGACTAATTTAGTTTTAAATCATGAGTAACAAATAGAAATCATAATAAATTTTTTTTTAAATAATTAGTGTTGTCAAAATGTCGAAGAGGACGCCATGTTATGAATAGTTTTTCGCAGGGCACTAATTCACTTCCCACAGAACACCAGTGTTCCATGGAACACAGTTTGGGAAACCCTTCCTTAGGGACTTAACAGTGGCTGCCTTCAAAGGGAAAACCGTATTTGCCACCAACGTGTGGAGAAGGGGCTTACGGCAACTGCTTTTGCAAACTACAGTGCCGGGGGACCCACTATTTCGTGGGCTCTAAATAACTAACACATAAGAAGCCACAAATACTCACATTTATATGCCAAAACTTCCTTCCTATTGACAAATACAAGTACAGTACGTAATTTAAACTGGTGGTATGTAGCTGTAGATAGCTCAATAGAGGACCTGCCTGCAACTGTACAAAATGAATATCTCTAAAATTAGGACAGTAGCCTGAGAAAAGTAACTGTCAACCTCAGCATGATGTCTGTCACCAGCTCTAGAAATCCCCGGCGGTGTGTACAATAAAAAATAAATAAAGTAAGATCATTTGCCTTGGCGATTCTAGTAAATGTTTTAGAGTTTCAAGACACCGAACACATCCTGCTTGATAAGTTCTCTCTCCACCAACAAAATTACGATCAAATATGGACAGCAGACGATAAAGACTGGGACACACGCATATCGTCACATAGCGTTAAGTGCAAGAAGTTGATCTGATATTGGCCAAATTAAAGAAAAAGATATCCGATAGTATCCACTCTTAAGTCCTACAAAACGTACGGCACGGATCGCGCCTTACTGAAGATCTGTATTAAATAAAACACCATGAGTAGGAAGGGTACCAAAAGCTGTAAAAGCAGTGCACACCCATAAAAATGTCGACCAAAACACCTTTTCGTGTAAGTTAAAACAGGTCGATTTGTTATTAAAGTACGCTGATACACGTTCATGTGTAACTCCTGCGTGACTTGTTTCAGATTTCACCAGCCCTACTACGACTTTACACAATGAATCTCTGTACATGATTCTATTAACAAAGCCCTGAGAACTGAGCGTAATACTCCCGTAAATACACTGATCAGCGAGAACATTATGACCACCCACTCAATAACCGGTATGTGCACCTTTGACACGAATAACAGCGGCGACGCGTCGTCGCATAGAAGCAGTGAGGCCAAGGCATCTGCAATGAAGAATCTGCACACACAAGTTACCTAATTCCCGTAGATTCCGGGGTCGTGGCGGTGGTGGTGGTGGTGGTGGTGGTGGTGGTGGTGGTGGTGGTGGTGGGATGAGCTCTGACACCACGTTCAATCACATCCCAGATGAGTTCGATCGGGTCAGATGCGGCGAGTTGGGGGTCCAGCGCATCAGTTTTCAAAAAATTGTTCAAATGGCTCTAAGTACTATGGGACTTAACATCTGAGGTCATCAGTCCCCTAGACTTAGAACTACTTAAACCTAACTAACCTAAGGATATCACACACATCCATGCCCAGGGCAGGACTCGAACCTACGACCGTAGCAGCAGCGCGATTCCGGACTGAAGCGCCTAGAACCGCTCGTCCACAACGACCGGCCAAATCAATTTTAACTCGCCGATGTGTTCCTCGAAACACTCCACCATACTCTTGGCCTTGTGCATGGCGCATTATCTTGCTGAAAAATGCCACTACCGTCGGGAAGCATGAGTCATGAAGGGGTGTACGTGGTCTGCAACCAGTGGGAGGAGGAAATTAGTGTTTAACGTCCCGTCGTCAACGAGGTCATTAGAGACGGAGCGCAAGCTCAGATTAGGGAAGGATGGGGAAGGAAATCGGCCATGCCCTTTCAAAGCAACCGTCTCGGCATTTGCCTGAAGCGATTCAGGGAAATCACAGAAAACCTAAATCTGAATGGACGGACGCGGGTTTGGCCCGTCGTCCTCCAGTATGCAACTAGCGTACGATATTCCTTGGCCGTGATGGTGCTTTGCACGAGCTCCACTGAACGCACGGATGAACACGTGAATGTTCCCCAGAGCGTAAAGGAACTGCCGCCAGCTTGTCTCCGTCCCACAGTGCAGGTGTCAAGGAGCTGTTTTCCTGGAAGACAATTCGCGCCCTCCCATCAGCATGATGGAGAAAGTATCGGAACTCATCAGACCATGCAACGCTCTGCCACTGTGCCAACGTCCAGTGCCGATGGTCACGTGCCCATTTCAGAAATGTCGTGGTGTTAACATTGGCACATGCATGGGTCGTTGGCTGCGGAGGCCCAACTTCAGGAGTGCTCGGTTCACTGTTTGTTCACACACGCTTGTACTCCGCCCAGCATTAAAGTCTGATGTTAGTGCCGCCACAGTTCGCCGCCTGTCCTGTTTTACCAGGCTGCCCAACCTACGACGTCCGACACCTGTAATGAGGAGCGACAGGCCCATCCCCACGATATCTGAAGACACTCACCACAGCACTCCTCGAACACCCAACAAGTTGTGCAACTTCCAACATGCTCGTGCTGTGCCTCCGGGCCATCACAATCTGCCCTAGTTCAAACTCGGATCAATGGCGCGGCTTCCCCATTCTACACGAGGACAGCACGCTCACCGATACGACATGCACTGTGCGTGTGTCTGACTAGCAGTCATTCCTTGCCAGGTGACGCTACAATCGCCTGGACGAGTTTATATCGATAGTAGTCGGAAGGTCATAATGTTCTGGTTGATCAGTGTACGCAGTTGATTCCATGAACCACATAGTGTGTACCTTCGACAACATTTCGTGGTCTGCATTTTTAGTGTGGCTGACATGACTCAGAGTGTTCACCACCTCAGTGCTGTGCGAGCCTTAGAACATGGTAAACAGGGGAATAGCTGCAAGGAAACGACGGTCTGCGTGCAAAATGTGTGACTATTATGATCGTAGTACAGATATCGCAATGCCGCTTCGCAACGTGAGTTGACGTACTTCTTGCATCCAAACGAACTTCGTTCCATGCAATTAACGTCTCTTTATTTGATTGTCTTGATAAACTTTACGCAAGCTATGACTAAAATTTTCTTTGAAAATACCGATATCTAACGTAAACCACTCATGAGGTACAAGGCAATAAATTCCTTTATGTCCCGCTTAAATATATTTTACAAGCTTAATGTACATCCAACTGTTCGTGGTATCACCAACCAAAGGGGCACCATGGTTAAGGCACTAGAGTCGCATTTCAGAGGTTCAGAGCTCAGTTCCCCTTTTGATCATCAGTATTTAGATATCTTGTATTTTCACTTCCCTTTGGAAAGGACGAGGAGTAACTCCATCCCCATACTTAGCCAATTCAAGCTTGCGCTCCTTCTGTAACGATTTCCTCGTCAACTGAACGCAAACTCTGATTTTCATTTTTGATTGTATCTTCCTAAAACACATGTATCAAGCACAATGGCATTGTTTTCCACAACGGAGCTTGAAGTTAGGTAAATAATACAGAAATTAGAATATGAAAATTCAGCAGTTATAGTCTGTTCTGAAGCCCACCATAAACAGCATACAAGCCCATTTAACAGTCATAATAATAAATCCTTTAGTTCAGGTATTTCTGCGGAGTGCCTAAAGCATTCACAAATCGTGTCCTTACTAAAATAAGGTAATGCGGAAAGTATTCAATACTGTCTCCGTTTCAATACTGTCTTCTTTCTCAAAAACAACTAAATCATTCACGAACGATATACTCATGAGTTCATCAATAAACACAACTTTTTTTTGGCGAAATTGGAGGACTAAAATGTCGTCCATGGCAGAATTTAAAAAAGTGGTGCATGAAGCTCATGAAAAGGATGACTGTGTTACAGGTATATTCTTAGACTTGTCATAGGCTTTAAACACAGTCGATCATAAAATAATACCAAAGAAGCTAGAGGCGCTATAATCGTAGTAATCTGAATGGGTTCGGCTACAAATGACAAATGAATCGCAATACGACGGCTAAGGTGAGTTGCGCATTAAACCGAACTTACTGTGTAATGTACTTGACTGCACAAATTTGGCATTTAACAGTTGTGGCACTGTTAGTTAGGTAATCCCATCCACCACATCGGATGGGAGTGAACCGACTTTTAATTGTTTGGAGGTCAAAAAGGCAATTAAATCGGGTTTTAACTGTCGTGAGACTGGCGCAAGACATGTTCAATATGCTCTTTATGCTGCCCACCGTTTTCTGCCAGAAGTTGGAATCGTGAAACAGCGTGTGCCACAACGGGTCTCAGGGGCCACGTTCAGAATGCGTTGGGCAATGGGTGCCGGCAGTTCAGCTACGTTTGCAGTCGGACCACTGAATAATGCATTCCGTCTTCAGGCCATAAGTGGCCCATTGGGACCATCCGACCGCCGTGTCATCCTCAGCTGAGGATGCGGATAGGAGAGGCACATGGTCAGAACACCGCTCTCCCGGTCGTTATGAGAGTTTTCTTTGACTGGAGCCGCTACTATTCGGTCGAGTAGCTCCTCAATTAGCATCAGGAGGCTGAGTGCACCCTGAAAAATGGCAACAGCGCATGGCGGCCCGGGTGGTCACCCATCCAAGTTCCGGCCACGCCCGACAGCGCTTAACTTCGGTGATCTGACGGGAACCGGTGTACCCACCAAGGCAGGACCGTTGCCTGGACCACTGACCATGGCATCTTTTAGACAACCCCACAGCCAGAAGTCACACGGATTAAGATAAAGTGGTCTGGAAGGTCAGGCTGTAAGGAAATGACACCTGCCGGCTGGTGTGGCCGAGCGGTTCTAGGCGCTTCAGTCTGGCACCGCGTGACCGCTACAGTCGCAGGTTCGAATCCTGCCTCGGGCATGGATGTGTGTGATGTCCTTAGGTTAGTTAGGTTTAAGCAGTACTAAGTTCTAGGAGACTGATGACCTCAGATGTTAAGCCCCGTAGTGCTCAGTCATTTGAACCATTTTTTTTAAAATGACACCTAATAGTTCTAACATTTCCAAAATGCCTCAGCATCATCTGCTTCACTGGCTGTGCAATGTGCGGAAGACTGCCATCTTGCATGAAAATGATGCTATCCACACATCCACGGTGTTCAAGGATTGGAATGACGTTGGGGTACAGGCACTGTTCTTGCAAAAGAGCTTTACCAACTGCGAGCGATCCTGTATTCCTATTGTAGTGGCGTAGCAAGACAGCCAAGCCACTCGGAGGTAGCCGAAAGGCACGCGTTAAGCTCACGCAGATTGGCGTGAGGTCTGGAACAAGGTAAAGTAATTATCCTATAAAGAAAAGAACGTAGTTCTTGGAATACTTAACTTTAATCCACAATTGGAGAACATCGCTCTTGTTTAGACATTATTACACTGAATATAAACTGGTAATGGCGCCTTGCTAGGTCGTAGCAAATGACGTAGCTGAAGGCTAAGCTAACTATCGTCTCGGCAAATGAGAGCGTATTGGTCAGTGTAGCTTCGCTAGCAAAGTCGGCTGTACAGCTGGGGCGAGTGCCAGGACGTCTCTCTAGACCTGACGTGTGGTGGCGCTCGGTCTGCAATCACTGACAGTGGCGACACGCGGGTCCGACGTATACTAATGGACCGCGGCCGATTTAAAGGCTACCACCTAGCAAGTGTGGTGTCTGGCAGTGACACCACACCTACCATTTTGCAGTTTCTTCAGTTTTAATCTACAGTTCATAATCAATTAATTGCGGTCAGACTCCACATCTACCACTGGAAGTGTCTTACAATTTAAAACCTGGTTCCTAATTCTCTGTCTTACCATTATATAATCTATATTAAATCTTCCGGTGTCTCCAGGCCTCTTTCACGTATATAACCTTCTTTCATGGTTCTTAAACCAAGTGTTGGCTATGTTTGAGTTATGCCCTGCGCAAAACTCTACCAGTTGGCTTCCCTTTTCATACCTTACCCCCCAGTCCATACTCACATTCTACTTTTCCTTTTCCTACTATCGAATTCCAGTCCCCCCTGACTTAAATTTTCGTCTCCCTTAACTATCTGAATAATTTCTTTTATCACATCATACATTTCTTCAATCTCTTCATCATCTGTGGAGCTAGTTGGCATATAAACTGGTACTAATGTGGTAGGCGTGGCCTTCGTGTCTATCTTGGCTACAATAATGCTTTCACAATGCTGTTCGTAGTAGCTTATCCGCGCTCCTAGTCTTTTTATTCATTATTAAACCTACTCCTACGTTACTGCTACTTGATTTTGTATTTATAGCCCTATATTCACCTGACCAGAAGTCTTGCCCCTGCCACCGAATTTCACTAATTACTAGTATATCTAACTTTAATCTATCCATTACCCTTTTTAAGTTTTCTAAACTACCTGCCCGATTAAGGAACCTGACATTCCACGCTCCGATCCGTAGAACGCCAGTTTTCTTTTCTCCTGATAACGATGTCCTCCTTAGTACTCTCCACCCGGAGATCCGAATGGGGAACTATTTTACCTTCCCAAGATGACGCCATCATCATTTAACCACACAGTAAAGCTGCGTGCCCTCGAGAAAATTACGGCTGTAGTGTCCCCTTGCTTTCAGCCGTTCGCAGTACCAGCACAGCAAGGCAGTTTTATTTAATGTTATAAGGCCAGATCAGTCAGTCACTGAGACTGTTGTCCCTGCAACTATTAAAAAGGTTGCTTCCCCACACGTTTGTCTGGTCTCTCAACAGATACTCCTTCGTTGTGGCTGCACCTACGGTACGGCAATCTGTATCGCTGAAGCACGCAAGCCTCAAGCCTCCCCACCAAGGGAAAGATCCATGGTTCATGGAAGGTTGGCTGGGCGGGGGGGAGGCGGAAGGTGCAAGGTGCAGACCGGATTATACCTGCACAAAAATTATGCATGTACTACAACATGAGATCCCCAGAACCCTTCTTATGATAACGGAGACACTTTACAACATGTTTCTCCGTGCTACGTCACTTTATGAACTACGTTTTCGCCTCTCACCAGATTTTAAGCGTGTATTTTCCGTGTACATGTAGGGTAGCTTTGAACCCCTGTATCTCGGAAACGGATAAAAGTACCAAGAGAATTTCCAACATTTTTCGAATTCGGGATCTTAGAAATATATCGTAAAACATTGTCATTTGCTGTGCATAGCCGTCTTGGTACGAAAAAACGGTGAAATACATTTTTTGCGCGTTTTCTAAGGAGTCGCCCATGAAGTAATGGTGCCTACATAATCCTGTTAAGGCCCACCGTAAACCACATCAAATGCAAAAGAATCATCCGGCTGGAGTGACTGTGCCGTTCTAGTCGCTCCAGTCTGGAGCCGAGCGACCGTTAAGGTCACAGGTTCGAATCCTGCCTCGGGCATGGATGTGTGTGATGTCCTTAGGTTAGTTAGGTTTAAGTAGTACTAAGTTCTAGGCGACTGATGACCTCAGAAGTTGAAAGAATCAACCGTTTTGCTGCATAGGGGGAGGTGTGTCATATCCATAGTTTGACCCTGCGTTGTAGGATGGTAACGCAGAGGCGATCCTTCGGTTTGGTATGCAAATGGTCCCTACCTTTCTATCACCAACAGATCCAGAGGTATGAGCCGTGGATTAGGTAACGCGTGTTGTCGCAGGCGTACCGATAATGAGAGGGGATAACAATGTATGGTCACATTTTACTGCTGCTACAAGAAGATAATTTGTAAAGATCTAAAGTGCATGACAGTAATGCTTTGTCACTCTCCTTAATTCATCATCTCACTCATCACGGGGGGGATGCTGACGCACATTTTCAGATGGATTGAGGGAAGGACATGAAGACATGCATGGAGCATAATTGAATGTCTAAGGGCCTGGTGTCAGTTTTCCGAGCAGACTGGAGTTAGTGAAAGGGCCCTAGCAGCATGGTCGTGGCCTAGGACTGCCAGCGGGTGTCCCTAGTGGGTACAGCGATGAAGAGCAAAACTGAATTATATTACAAGTTATCTGAAGCAAATAGTGCATAAATCAAAGAAAATTCTACAAAACAGTCGCCTGAATGAGGCGGTGCAGCTGTTAAAACACTTACCTCATATGCGGTAGCATAACACTGTCCGGTTACGTTAATGTGAGCCCTTGTCCAGAGGCTGAATAGCCATCTTTTGCAGCGCGGACCGCTGCGAGATGTGCAGGGAGAAAATCAAGGAGGTTCTGGAAGGTACCGACAAGGATGTGGAGTCATGCCAACTCCAGTGCCGTGGCCATCTGCGCTAGGTTTCTCGGTTGAGAATCCATGGCGATTACAGCTCGATCGAGGTGCTCTCGTAGATACTCAAGTGGTTTTGTGGCCAAGAGAGGACGGTAAACTGATCTTGCTGCTCTCTGAACCACGCACGTACACTATAAGGTGTGTGAAACGTTGCCGTGTTCTGCAGAGGAAATACAAACTGCGTGCAGGGTTGGGCATCATCCCCAACGATAGATGTATGCTTCTGTTAATCCGTCGTGCCTTCCATAATGACGAAATCAACCAAGGAATGCTTCGAAATGATTCCCCCGAACATAATGCTCCCTCCTCCGCTCTGGACCCTTCCGACAATTGTTGCAGCATGTTTGCCCATACACAGCAACGTTAACTGAACGGAGGAGGCACTGTTGGTAACCCCTTGGTTCACCTGGATGGTCAGTATCTCAAAAGTTGCTCGTCTGTTCGCCCGTGCACGTCTCCACAGTCGTCATTTACTCCTGTCATCTATGGCCCGTGGTGCACCACAGTTGGCACAGCGTCGGTATTGGATAGCACCATTTTGCATGCACGGTATACTTTATCCAAAAAAAAAATGGTTCAAATGGCTCTGAGCACTATGGGACTTAACATCTGAGATCATCAGTCCCCTAGAACTTAGAACTACTTAAACCTAACTAACCTAAGGACACCACACACATCCATGCGCGAGACAGGATTCGAACCTGCGACCGTAGCGGTCGCTCGGTTCCAGACTGAAGCGCCTATAACCGCTTGGCCACGCCGGCCGGCTATACTTTATCCACGGCTTCACGCGAACAGTTCAGGAACTTAGCCGTTTCTGAAATGCTTCCACCCTTGACCCGAAAGCCCTTTTGGCTGTCAGGTAAATCAACCTACGACAACGACTGCAATATTGTCCACATATCCCTGACACGCTTTGCATATCCTCCAGTGCTAGTGCTGCCACCTGCCGTCTGTGAATTATTATTGCACGTTCACGTCGAACGTAGGTTGTGGGCACATTAATGTGACTTGACCGTGGAGCTTGATATCGGGATGCACAACTGTTCCATTCTCGATGTTATCAATGCATATTTAACTCCGTAGTATGTATTGGGAGTTCATAAAAAATATTATTTTATGTCGATTATCACTTACAGCAACCGTAAGTATTTCCATGAGCTGACAGTATATAAACGTGAGTCTCTAGGTTTACATGTATCCCATTAATCGTTATCAGTTTTAGAAATAAGAGCAGTTTGTATGAAACAGACTCATTGATGCTTATTATACTGGGCAGGAGTTCAGAGATTGGTTGTATCCGGTTTCCATTGGAAATACAAAAAGCCAGCTTCATTGGACTACGTACGTATCACTGTTTTACATTAAAAATTTTCAACTTTTCATTCGGTATTCGACTGCTGCTCACTAAGCGCCTCTTCGAGATCCCCTTCTAGTCTACTCTCACGTCTGATAATATCTAGATAAACGTAATTTCCTTTGGTCACATTTTTCTTCATATCTGACATCGGCATCCATTAGAGAAAACGCTGTCAATTTTTGCTAGAACATTTGTTTTCGGCAGACTTCTAAGAGTACCTTCTGTTAAACAGCCATGCTAATGTTGTCCTGAAACGTCTAAAGGCACATGTCGGCACAAAAGGCGTCAAGAGATGACTGCGTCTACTACCAATTACACTTCACATGTATCTGAGATGGCTGCTTCATTACATCTTAAAAGATTTTATTGTTGAATTATAAAAATATTAATCTTGTTACTGTGGTTACGAGAGCTACTAATGATAACCAACTTTGTATTTTCCAATTCGCTTCCAGTCGTGATTCCATATTTACCGATCGTATGTGACGATACTTCTACAGTTCTTCTCGAAGCTGTAGCACAGTCCACGAACTGTTTACTGAAATGAAAACCATTTGGCACTGCATTGATTCCTGTGGCGCACCGGAGGTACTTCTCTGCCCTACTGTACTGAGACCGTTCCGATTCTCTTTGTGCTGTTTAGGTGAATGGTGGCTTTGACGTGGTCTTGTGTAAGCACGTAGGTTATCATTGACGTGTTTGCGAGAGTACTCCGTCTAAATGGAAACACCAACGTGGAACTCTCTGGTCACAAAAGAGATAGCAGAGCATACGACGTTATGTAACTACAGTAGCGCGTTTGCTGTAAACATTTATCCACGATCAACAGGCGGGGGAAACGACTAGTACAGTTCTAACAATGGTATGAAAATGATTTGAATGTGACCTTTTATTAACCTTTCAACCGGAAATATTCAACGAAACCGTTTGAAATTTAAATTAGTATTACGGGACAAAGATTTGAAGCCACCTCCTTTCAAACAGGAACCAAGCCTTTCCTCAATCTACAACCTCACTCACACCGTAATCTGTTTCCACCTCGATATGTTTAGGTAAACCTCCAACTAGATTATACTTTAAACTTCCTGGCAGCTTGGAAGGTAGGAGACGAGGTACTGCCGGAAGTAAAGTTTTAAGGACATAGGTGGCTCGTTGGGAGGGCACTTTCCCGCGAAAGGCAAAGGTCCTGAGTTCGAGTCTCGGTCCACCACACAGTTTTAATCTGACAGGTAGTTTCAAATCAGCGCACACTCCGCTGCAGAGTGAAAATTTCGTTCTAGATTGTAGTTGCAGAATCCAGTTGAGATATTCCTGTAAAGTGTTGTGGGGCGGCGAGTGGGTAACAAGAATACGTATACTACAAAGATATGAATCCTGAAAATTTCCTTAACAAGTTACCTGCAATTTATATTCCGCTTGCTAACATTCCAGATTTCCTAAGCTAAATAAAAGTACTTAACAATGTGAGCTAATGAGAAACCTGATTCTTAAATTACATAGCCACAGCTCCAAGAGGAAATTCATATTTTCAACTTACGTTTGGTTCACACTGAAACGAATAAGTGGTATCCACTGTATGGGTACACAAGGGCAACAGGAATATATGAAACGGCTTTGTTGAAAGTAAAGGGCCATAGCTGATGGTCCTGGTTAACCTGTAACTAGATACCGAATAATAACGAAGGCATTCAGCTTACATTTACTTCACAAGAAGTACACACATGGTAAAAACTGTACATAGGGAACATTTAAGATCAAAAGTAACAAAATGCACATGAACATTTAACTGTGTCAGTCACACACATAATACACACATGCTTGACCCTCAAGGTGCTGAGAAATATTGGTCTTATCTCGGGAGACAGCGACAAAATCAAATTTACCCCGCCCGGCTAGCTGCGCGGTCTAACGCGCCGCTTCCCGAACGGGAAGGCGTGCTGGTCCCCAGCACGAATCCGCCCGGTGGATTTGTGTCGAGGTCCGGTGTGCCGGTCAGCCTGTGGATGGTTTTTAAGGCGGTTTTCCATCTACCTCGGCGAATGCGGGCTGGTTCCCCTTATTCTGCCTCAGTTACACAATGTCGGCGATTGCTGCGCAAACAGTGTCTCCACATAAGTGTACACCATAATTACTCTACTACGCAAATATTTGGGCTTACACTCATCTGGTATGGGACGTTCGCGGGGGTGGGGAGGGGGGGACCACTGGGGGCCGAACCACACAATAACCCTGGGTTCGGTGTGGGGCAGCGGTGGGGTGGATGGTCTGCTGTGGCCTGTTGTGGGCTTGTGAACCACTGAGGGCTACGGCAGGACAAAGCCTCCCGTCTCGTTTCTAGATCCCCGGTTTAATACACAATATACACAAATAAAATTTAAATGACGTGGCAGAAATAATGGTTTTACCCATGGTACAATGAGGTGCTATTGACACACGCACAGGGATTGATATGAGCACTTGGCAAAGTAATCATGAATGGAAGGAAGTAGCTACAATAAGAAACATTACTACTGCTTTATCAAACTCTAACGTCATGGTTCCGTTCGTGAAATTCGCACTATGCCAGTCACAGTTAAATTCAAACACCGAAGCGAGAACACTTACCAGTCTTCACAGTACCAGAATCGGAACCCCTTTACAATACTGTTCCAGTATTGGACCCCGGTTAATACCTTTGCTATTATTCGGTTAACCTCTCACACTCGTTGGACCATCAGCATACTTATATATGAGGCACTTTACTTTCAACAAATCCGTTGTTTAAATTGCTACTTCTATTGTGTACCCATACAGCGGATACTTTTCATTTAGCTCACGCTACCAAGATAGACAATTTAATATGAACGAAACAGCTCTTGGCACAGTTCAGATTCTAAATCCTATAAGAGTTCCATTAATTACAGTTTCTGTTTAAATAAGACATCGGGCGGTCTAGTCAGTGACAGTTTTGCTTGCGTAAAAAGTGGAAAGTTTGGTGCTCCACTCGTCATGCGGATTTTAGAGACGGATGCCAAACGAAAACTAGCTAAGCCGAAACGGATGAGGCAAATAATACTATTTGCTCTTTAAAAATTTCTTAACATGCGCACGAAAGTTCAAAATTGTTAAGTACAAGTCAGGTTCTACCATAGTCTAACTCGCGATTTCTGAAAGTTTCTCCGCATACAGCCATCAGAGGTACGCGCTCACCGCTACTTCCGTCTCGAAGTAAATACAATGAGCGGCTCCAACAAAGTGATTCAGACTGATCTTGCTGTGTTACTTTTATTCTCTCGGTGCGATCGGTAATGGAAACTTTCGATTTGAAGCCGCAAGTGCACCGAACTGTGTTCTCAAAAAGTATCCTCTCGCATCACTGCATCTCAAATATCTCTTATAGTTGCGGTTCTGTTTTTATGTACAACAGGTAACTGTTTACAGAACATACTTTTTAAATTTATATTCTTTATTCAAATAAATACAGCTTGTGCACCTTTTCAACTGGGACTCTGATTCGTCCTTGTCCCCCGATTTGGTCCCTTTCCCAGCACTATATCATTACTATTACATTAATTTTTTTTTTTAAATTAGTTCGTCATTACTAATTTACCACAAGAATATCTTGCTGAAATTTCTAGATACTGACAGACATCTAAGGGGTAGATAACGTACAACATTTCTGTTAATTCCAGGCAAATGATACATTGGTAACAGATGTATGCAGTGTTGCAGTACTTTCTTTACAAACATTTCATAAATGTTACTCAAAAGATTGGGTTGTCAGGTTCAGTGGATGTTGCCATAGAGTACCTCAGACCAGACAGTGCACATAACTTCTCTAACGTTAACATGACCCTCACTATCAAAGCAGTGTACGCTTGACACAGTCACGTCGATTAAATATTTGGGCGTAAAAAATGGTTCAAATGGCTCTGAGCACTATGGGACTCAACATCTGAGGTCATCAGTCCCCTAGAACTTAGAACTACTTAAACCTAACTAAACCAAGGACATCACACACATCCATGCCCAAGGCAGGATTCGAACCTGCGACCGTAGCGGTCGCGCGATTCCAGACTGTAGCGCCTAGAACCGCTCGGTCACTCCGGCGTAACATTGCAGAGCGATATGAAGTGGAACAAGCATGTAATGGCAGTTGTGGGGAAGGCGGATAGTCGTCTTCGGTTCATTGGTAGAATTTTGGGAAGATGTGGTTCATCTGTAAAGGAGACCGCTTATAAAACACTAATACGACCTATTCTTGAGTACTGCTCGAGCGTTTGGGATCCCTATCAGGTCGGATTGAGGGAGAACATAGAAGCAATTCAGAGGCGGGCTGCTAGATTCGATACTGGTAGGTTTAATCATCACGCGAGTGTTACGGAAATGCTTCAGGAACTCGGGTGGGAGTCTCTGGAGGAAAGGAGGCGTTCTTTTCGTGAATCGCTACTGAGGAAATTTAGAGAACTAGCATTTGAGGTTGACTGCAGTACAATTTTACTGCCGCCAACTTATATTTCGCGGAAAGACCGCAAAGATAAGACAAGAGAGATTAGGGCTCGTACAGAAGCATATAGGCAGTCATTTTTCCCTCGTTCTGTTTGGGAGTGGAACAGGGAGAGAAGATGCTAGTTGTGGTACGAGGTACCCTCCACCACGCACCGTATGGTGGATTGCGGAGTATGTATGTAGGTGTAGAAGTAATGCACATCATAAAATCTTTAAAGTAAAAACAAATCTAGTGGTTATGATAAAATATTTAAAAAATTTAATTAAGGAGTGTGCTTCTGAGTTAAGTAACATATTAATCTATCTCTTTTAGCAGTCGTTTATCAGTCGAAAGTTTCCTGAATGGTTGAAGTATTCTAAAGTTAAGTCTCTGTTTAAGAAAGCAGATAAAGACTAAAGGGTTCTACTATTGAAAATGCTATCTACACATACAGCGAAAATTTACTTAAATCATTAGACAATAAATTGTAGGTTACAGGTATATTCTGTTATCTTTCATACGAATTTGACTGTGTAAATCACAATATCCTTTTAAGTTAACTAGAATATTACGATTTAAGAGGAAATTCTGCAAAATTTCAGTTCCTGTATCTCTGATAGGAAACAAAGTATATCTATAGGAAAGAGACATGAACTAAGCAATCAGGCATCAACCAACTGGGAATTAGTGGCATGTGGCATCCCACAAGGTTCCATCTCAGGGCCCTTGCTTTTTCTTGTGTATATCAATAACCTTTCATCGGTAACATTACCAGATGCCAAGTTTGTTTTATTTTCAGATAATACAAACATTGCAATAAATAGCAAATCAAATGTAGTCTCAGAAATATCGGTTAATGGAAATTTCATGGACATTAATAAATGGTTCCTTGCCAATTCTTCGCCACTAAACTTTGAAAAAACACACTACATGCAGTTCAGAACTTGTAAGAGGTTTCCCATAAGTATATGCCGAAAATCTGATAAGACAGATAGAAATGGGCAGTGTTAAATTCGTCACACTACAGCTTGATAATAAAATTGGCTGTGAGGAGCATACAACAGAATTGGTGAAGTGCCTAAAAAAGTCTGTGTTTCCAATGTGAATGTTGTCAGTCATAGGGGATATAAAAATGAAAAAGTTGACATGCTATGCTTACTTTCATTGCAGAAAGTCATATGGGACTATCTTACGCGGCAACTCATCAACCCAAGCTAAGGTTTTCCGGGTGCAAATATGTGTATTAAGAATTATTTGTGCTGTGAACGCAAGAACTTCCTAAAGAGGCCTGTTTAGGAAACTAGGGATATTAACTACTACTTCCCAATATTTTTATTTCTTAATGAAATTTGTCATTAAAAGTATATCTCTTTTTTAAACAAATAACTCAGTTCATGGAATCAATACTAGAAATAAGAATAATCTTCACGAAGTTTTAAAGTCACTTACTTTGGTCCAGAAAGATGTCCATTATTCAGGAACACACACTGCCAGCAACCACAAACAGTTTACCTACCGATAAAGTCCGTTTTAAGAGGAGACTAAAGGATTTGTTGGTGGCCAACTCCTTCTACTCCATCTGATGATTGTGTGTGTGTGTTTGTTTGTTTGTTTGTGTGTTTGTTTGTTTGTGTGTTTGTTTGTGTGTTTGTTTGTTTGTATTTGTTTGTTTGTGTGTTTGTTTGTGTGTTTGTTTGTTTGTGTGTTTGTTTGTTTGTGTGTTTGTTTGTGTTTAGGTCTTTGACTCTAGTGAGATATGTCGTGTATTGTTGTATGTATCAAGTTCCTATGAATTAAAGTGTGTTCCGTATTCCGTACCCATGCGTCGTCTATCATTGGCTATTGCTACGTCCCAGAGTTTCACAGTGTTGCAAAATGATTCTTCTATTCAGTGTTTAGTACCTCATAAATGGAACTACATTTCAATGTTTTTGACTCATCATCCAAGACGATCATTCCACTGGCGATCTGTGGAAGGTACATTAGCATACTCGTATTGGTTTTACATAAAATATTTGTGCATTCTTGTTCTTCTGATATGTTCTACATCCTGGATTATCTCCTCCCTATGGATCACCTGGAACGAAAATTACATCTAATCTAAGCTAATGGGGCAAAACGTGTTCGCCTGCATATCGGGTGATGTTGATTTGTACACCTCTCTACACTATTCTTTTGATTCTGGCACGAAATGCTTTTGTTTACTTGAGTTCGGTGTGGTCCGTTGTTCTGTATGGCGCTGTTGTAGTGTAGTGGCACCAGCCGTGTTAGTTGCAAAGCGAAGTGGTAATCTCGGTACGGTGGCAGCATCATCGTGTTTACGCCGGAGAAACAAGAAATGCGTAAGTTATGCTGGCGTACACTCCAATACTCGTGCAAGTGGAGCGTTGTTACACACTGCCTGTCTTTAGCCACATTTACATGCCGCACGATCTGTGGGATACGAAAATCTAATTTCGCAATCGGAATGTCATGTCTACTGTCGTGTTTACATGTTAGCCCTGAATCTATTTTTCTAACCAGAACAAATATTGGTTTTTGAGTATCACTTGTCTAACACGAATGGACTGTGTACGTAAACCTGCTGTTCCGATTCAGACAAGTCTGTGAAGTGAGATTATCACCACCTTCGTGGTTTATTTTTGTTTTTTTCAATAGGAAGAGGAAGTTGTTCAAGAAGAGATATTTAAAAATCGTATCCATATGAGACTGTCATACTACTCTCGCCAGATAATGCGCATTATGGAAAACAACTGCGAACTGATCACTGGTTGAACGTTATTGTAATCAAAGACTTTGGACGCTTATAATGACTAGACATATTTGGAATGGGTAAATACAATGCGAGTAATCAACAAAAATTATTTCGCGTGATGCTCTAGTCCCATAATTAAAATTAATACTCTTCTTCAAAACAGTGGCGTAGTATAGGGACAAGCGATAAGTTCTGGGTTCGTATTGCTGCAGATGATTTGAAATTTTTATTTTTCAATCCTTATCAAACTGTCTTGATTGATTATTTTTACAGAATTAATTGTATTTATTTTGATTCTAATCCTTTGACATGTCATTTAATCATTGTATTAACTTTTCTATTTGCACACAGAATTAAAGGAGGTTCCAAAAATTCGATCCCACCCCTCCCCTTATGAGCTATCGAATGTTTTGTCATCAGCAAATGTTTGTGGACGAGAGTGTTTGCAAGTAAGAGAGAGTAGAGGCAATAATTTTACAAATTAGCCCGCTACAAGGGATAATACAGTTGTAGCTAATTAGTTTTGCTTTGTTAGTTCAGAAATTCAGAACATATTTCAGCATACGTTTATCTCGTTCCGTCAAAAACAGATGAAATGTGATTCCCCTCAAGTAAAGTTAAGACTTCATGATCAGCACAGTACTTTTTTTCTTAACTCCACATAAAATCACTTCGTCCAAGTAATCAACAATTTAAAAGGCAAGTAGAAACATCATAACTATCGTGTTGCAGGCATTTTTGTTTTAGGAGTCATATACAAGAAGTGAACCCAGAGTGACACCGATATCATCGCCTGCATGCACAACAATAAAACGGGATTTTTATTTGACTGTACTCCTCTCTCGGTGTGACTTTGCCAAAATTTATTTACAGAGTAATGCGTGTGAGTCCATGTTTCATCTAAGCAAATTACTGGCCACTTTGATTCTGGCCGGCCGTTGTGGCCGAGCGGTTCTAGGCGCTTCAGTCCAGAATCGCGCTGCTGCTACGATCGCAGGTTCGAATCCTGCCTCAGGCATGGATGTGTGTGCTGTCCCTAGGTAAGTTAGGTTTAAGTAGTTATAAGTCTAGGGGACTGGTGACCTCAGATGTTAAGTCCCATAGTGCTCAGAGCCATTTGAACCATTTGATTCTGACGCTTGATTAATTATATTCTGGTTGGCTTCGTGTTCCTTGTTCCGTAATTTGCGGACGATATTCTTACTCAATGTTTTAACATTTTGGCTGCACGTCCGTCGCCTTCTGTCTCTGTGCTGTTCATTTTTGGAACACAACCTACGACCAGCTTAGAGAGAGAAGTGATGACACTTTCTGCAGGACCTGACCATCATTTTGCAGGACAATGCTCAAGCACGTACAGTCCAAGCTGTTACTGGTTTGTTTGACTGATGGGGCCGCTAAGTGCTATACCACCTACTGCACTCCCCTGACTTAAGCCCTCGTAAGTTCAACTCGATTTCTAAACTGAAGGAAACACTTCACGGCATTCGCTTCAGAATTGCTACAAATTGGTCGGGCAATGGACGGCACCGCTCGAACTGTCAACGCAAGTGGCACTGCTAAGAGTATCCTACCACTTCCACATCGCTGCCGACGGGTTATACACAGTGCTGGCGACTATTTTGAAGGTCATTTAAACTTTGAAACACATATCTATTTTATACTAGCTATAAATACATAGTTGCCACTATTAAAGTTCCAACCCTCGTATCATAGGACCACTTCCCGTTTGAGATATTTTTTCTCGAATAAACATTGTTCATCGTAGTACTCTGTCGTGTACATCAATTATAGACGTTAGAATAGAAACCTTTTTATTAAACTATTCATTTAACTTTTACTTTACATTTATGTGTATTTAATTAGCATTTCTATCCAATGGATAGACTAATTGACTGCAGAATCACAACTGCAAGTTATTACTCGTATTTGTAACGAATTAGCTGCGGGACATGAAAGCAGACGTGTGCAGCTCGACCCTTTGACTACATCGAGCTATTGTAGCTTAAATAGAGACGTGCATAACCCAAGCACCTAAAGTCCGAACAACTACAGGTAAACACGCAGCTAGTTTGCTTGTATGGGATGCTGTTAGGCACAGAAACTAATCAGCAGCAACCGTTAGGTACCATCTCAAGTAGTTACAAACACAGAATGGTTTTCAACACTCTACGAGTTGAGAACTGAAGCAAGAAAAGATAGTAAACTGACAACATGGCGCAAGAGGGATGACCTCATAATGTTGGTTTCAAAAATGTTGTAAGGAAGCTAATATCTAACATAAAAGTAACTATTCAGTTACCGACACAGCAGAAAAGAGCGTCTGGAAGGTGAAGTTGCGACATCCTGAAGCCAGCAACAGTGCTGACGAGCTCAGCAAACTAGGGCACATATGGCCATCCCTACCGATGGATAACGTCAAGGGCATAGCGCAGTGAGTACCTGTACCCCGTCTTCCACACCTTACTTCTCAGTATTTCTCCGCTGTGATTCAGTGTTACAGCATCTACTACTGAGGCAGAACCTGTAACGCTCAGTCTGTGACCTACTGAGATGACTACAATCCAAAATGCCATCAATAACTAGATCTGAGGAACATAGCTTCCGCTGCGTCATCCTGGCCGTCGCTGATGGGAAGATTTTGGCGCCTTATAAGACCAGAACCTCTGCGGGCTCACTGATGGAACCTGGCGAGCTGGTCAAACACCATTACTTATGGCAGCCCACTAATTGCTGCCCCTCGACTCGCAGCTACAGGCAGACTACAGAATCTGAGGCTGCTCTCTCACAAAGAGGCCATAACATATTTGAGGGGCTGAGAGTACAAGTGGTACAAGTGCTTCCTCAAGCAAGCTGAGTAAATAAAAGCCAAAGTTAAATGGCTGTTTACAAATTATATGAACTACTATCGAAGCAGCATATATTTTTTCTAGTGCCTCGCATTATTTTTATAATGTATTAAAAACTCTTATAATCTTAAAAATTTTTAGAGCGTAACAGGAACAAGTGCAAAAATATTTCATTTACTGTGCTGTATTTTGAAATTTCTTCGTACAAGCAGCATGATATACATATTACAATACATGTTCATTGTAAAAGAAGGATGTGTGAGTAATTAAGGCGAAAGTCATATAACAAGCTGAAAAAACAGTTAATTAGCAAATACAATTAAAATACCAAAACGGAAAGATATTCATGTGGTTCCAACACATATGAGAGACTATTCATAGTCACTTTCTATAGTCCCCTCAGTGTTTATCGAATCATGATCATTTCCTTCTATGCTATCTCTTGAAGAATGCCCTTCCTGCACAACACTCTTGATGCTGTACCACTGCGTTGAGCATTTTTCAGTCTTCCTTGTTCACTTTTTTGGCCACATCTTCTTTCTCCACTTCCTCTTCTTACACTCACAATATCTGCTGTCTGAAATGGGATACATTATCATAGAACTCATGATAAAATGGAGAGATTTAGTTGTTCATCTTTTCCATTTCTCAAATTTTATTTCAGAGTCATCTTGATTCAAAGGCTGTAGAAGAGGAAGGTATTGATGGGGAGCAAAGATTACATCTTCAAAAACCGCTTCCATAACGTCAAGATCACGGTTTAGTGAATACTTGAACTGCACTGCAAGAGGATTTTCTTTGATGGTTCAGATCCACTTGGTATTCCTTCCTTGTATATTGTTTCCTTCTGCGTCTTTAGCAACTTTATGCCTTGCTATCACCTCCGTGACTTAAATGAAAAGCATTTCTTTTTTTTTTTCATTTTCGCTACGGAAAACTTTCTGCTGACCTGCTTCACTGCTGCCATCCTGTTTTGGCGAACAAATACGTGTTTGAAGTGTCTCTTTGCCTTTTTAGAAAGAGACTAAAATCTTTATCACATTCCATGTATCTCTAGACAAGTTCAAGGACCTTATTATATATTGTGTCGAGACGCTGATTTTGCTTCAAGATGTATAAATGATATTTCAAATATGGCCTATTTAAACATGCATTAAATAGTACTAAAAGTACTCTTAAAAGCATACGCATTAGTCTATTGCTGTGCTTTAGCAAAAATGCATACTGAATTCGCCATTTCACTTATACTAGTTGTATTCTGAATGCAGTCCAGGAATTGATTTAGAGCTTGAAGTTTATCACCAGATAGTGCGACACTATAGAGGAAATCGCTTGTACTTCTTGTATTCAGAAGAGATCCATATTTAAACTTTCCAAATGTACATTTAAATAATTTTCTTGTGAAATGTCACTTGTACCACTTGTACTCTGAGCCCCTCAGTTCTCCTTGACAACGGGCACCTCGCGTGTAGCTGCTGGCTGCCTTTCCAGTGCGCAGTCTCCGACGTCGACGAGAGCGACCTGGGAATCCGGTGAGAAGAGCTACAGGCCAACGCTGGCTGTGTTTGTAGTGCTGCCAGGACAGAGACCGCTCCTGCAGTAGCTGTTGCTAAGTGAGCCACTTCACAGCCGCGCCGACAGAGGGTCGCCCTGGCGTCAGCAGATACCGACTGGCGAGCGCCCTGCTACCTCGCTTGGCTGCCGGCCATCTGGGGAGGACGACTCTGTACTTCCTGTTGATAAATGTACACTACTGGCCACTAAAATTGCTACATCAAGAAGAAATGCCGATGATAAACGGGTATTCATTGGACAAATATATTATACTAGCACTGACATGTGATTACATTTTCACGCAGTTTGGGTGCATAGATCCTGAGAAATCAGTACCCAGAACAACCACCTCTGGCCCTAAAAACGGCCTTGATACGCCTGGACATTGAATCAAACAGAGCTTGGATGGCGTGTACAGGTACAGCTCCCATTCAGCTTCAACACGATACAACAATACCACGTATTGTGACGAGCCAGTTGCTCGGCCACCATTGACCAGACGTTTTCAGTTGGTGAGAGATCTCGATAATGTGCAGGACATGGAAGCAGTCTAACATTTTCTGTATCCAGAAAGGCCCGTACAGGACCTGCGACATGCGGTCGTGCATTATCCTGCTCAAATGTAGGGTTTCGCAAGGATCGAATGAAGGGCAGAGCCACGGGCCGTAACACATTTGAAATGTAACGTCCATTGTTCAAACTGCCATCAGTGCGAACAAGAGGTGACCGAAACGTGTAACCAATGGAACCCCGTACCATCACGCTAGGTGATACGCCAGTATGGCGATGACGAATACACGCTTCCTACGTGCGTTTGCCGCGATGTCGTCAAACACGGATGCGACCATCATGATGCTTTAAACAGAACCTGCATTCATCCGGAGAAATGACGTTTTGCCGTTCGTGCACCCATGTTCGTCGTTGAGTACACCATCGCAGACGCTCCTGTCTGTGATGCAGTGTCAAGGGTAACCGCAGCCATGGTCTCAGAGCTGATAGTCCATGCTGCTGCAAACGTCGTCGAACTGTTCGAGCAGATGGTTGTTGTCTTGCAAACGTCCCCATCTGTTGACTCAGGGATCGAGACGTGGCTGCACGATCCGTTACAGTCATGCGCATAAGATGCCTGTCATCTCGACTGCTAGTGATACGAGGCCTTCGGGATCCAGCACGGCGTTCCGTATTTCCCTCCTGAACCCACCGATTCCATATTCTGCTAACAGTCATTGGATCTAGACCAACGCGAGCAGCAATGTCGCGATACGATAAAGCGCAATCGCGATAGGCTACAATCCGACCTTTATCAAAGTCGTAAACGTGATGGTACGCATTTCTCCTTACACCAGGCATCACAACAACGTTTCACCAGGCAACGCCGGTCAACTGCTGTTTGTGTATGAGAAATCGGTTGGAAACTTTCCTCATGTCAGCGCGTTGTAGGTGTCGCCACCGGCGCCAACCTTGTGTGAATGCTCTGAGAAGTTGATCATTTGCATATCACAGCAACTTCAACCTGTCGGTTAAATTTCGCGTCTGTAGCGCGTTATCTTCGTGGTATAGCAATTTTAATGGCCAGTAGTGTATAAACTGGCAGTAGTGTTTCCTTAAAGCTTTATGGCGTTCGACAGATCCTCATTACTGCATTCCTCACGGCGCTAACCTGACGATTTAAAGGCCAAGATCCTGGTCCTCTATAATGAAATCGCAGACTAGACGTTTGCCAGATAAACGTGAATGTGTGGTACGAGCTGCCACTTTCATGGTTAGAACAAATGTACGTGAAATGCAAGCTTTTCTGTTAAGTTCCCATCTAAGTGATCTCAAATTTCACCCACAGCCCGTGGTTGCGGAATGTGGTACAACCATTATGAGGCACCAGCACAATTGTTGATGTAAGACATCTAAAGCATATACGGTACAGGACGAATAAGCCGAGCAGGACATCTACCTCCTAGATCAGTTGACCTCATCCCACTGACTTTCTTCTGCTTGGGTTCATCTCGAAAGTGCAGTGTGTATTACTCCCACCGATACGATTGAAGAACTGACGCGTCAAATTGTACATTTGAGTGGTTCCATGCCCTCTTTTGCATGTCTCCTCTCATATTCATCAATTTTATTAATCTTCTATGTCATTGCACGTTAGTACCAGACCGAATAAGATTATTGTAATGAGAGTATTTGTGCTGAGAGCTCAAAAAATACTTTTCACTTGATTCCTAAACATGTTGCTTTACTTCCCTGGGTGGCCTGTGCGAGGCGAGCATTGGAGTACGCGACACACTGAGTTTCTGGTTGGGGGTTGCACTTCTCCGAATACTGAGGGGTTCATAGAATAGGCGTAAGCGCCTGGCGGAACGACTGACGTCGGTCGAGTTTCGCCTATTGTATGCAGGGCGAAACGACCTGAGAGACGTCTGAATGTCGCCACAGTTTGTGTTTACCGTTACGGCACGTCCGGAGCGCAGATTCATAGCACCGACTGGCACTGCATTGTCCTCCTGATTCTGAGAATACTTTTGGACTGTGTCCTGCTGGGTGCGACTGTCTGGCGCCGGATGGCCGGTGGTCTAGGCAGGTTGTTTTTGTAACCGGTCAAACGGCAAGTTCAGTGCCCTCAGCTGAATAGCAGAGGCATGAGTGGTCAACTTAAACTGAGGCTAGTTGACGTCATAAAGCCCTGCTCGAAATTGGAGCGAACGGTCGCTATTGGCGCGAATGATGCTCTGCTACAGTATGGGGGAATTTTGGAATTAAAACTGAATGCTGATTCGCAGTTTTCGAGGAGAGTAGGGAGTAAAGCAATGTTAGCTTTGCTCTTGGGTTGCGCAGACGGGGAAGTCGAGATATGATCTTCCTCGGAGACGGACGGTCTTGCGACTCGGTCGCTCGTTTTCGGTAGAACTTAGAATTCTCGGACAGCCTTCGCGACCCGGGGCTGACACAGAGTTGCTGCATGGCAGAAGTCGGCGCCTACATCATCAGGATGCTGCCTACCGACGACGTGCTGCAGATTTCAGTACTGGTACAATATTTTGCGGCTCCGGCATTGTAGGACCTTATCAATTTTATACTGAATCCCTCAGCAGCACGCGCGTTCGCTTTGCTACAAGTCCACCTTGCTTGTTTCTCCATGTGATCCCATTTGAGCTCTCACTACTAATTGTGATACTGCTACATAGTCGGTAGATTAATATTTGATTCATTAGGACCTCCAGTCATTATCGTCCATCTATTGCATCACAGAGAGTAGGAGCCCCTTGTTCTCGAGCCAACTCTTATTCTTATAATATTTCAGTATACCCTATCATTTAACGTACTGTGTGTGTGTGTGTGTGTGTGTGTGTGTGTGTGTGTGTGTGTGTGTGTGTCGACAATCATGTGCATTTATGTTCTGATGTATAATCAATCTCATTGTAATATTTAATTCGCATATCATTTCATGGATATAGACAGAATCCCATTTCTTGTTGTTGATTATGATAAAGTTCTATTTTTTTGAGTAGATTACGATTTTTATTAAATTATTGTGAGTGTGCAATCCTTATTTTACCAATTAGCAGGATCCACCAGCATTTCCTTCTGTTACCGTTGTGCGCATAATTAATTAGCTTGTAGATAAGGAGGAGGTCGAGTGCATGTGTCGTTCTCATGCAAGATGCACCCTGGCCCCTCGCACAGTCTTTTCAAGCCTTATGAGATGATCTGGGAATGTCGGAAAGAGTTCGTAACTTGCAGCAAAGGCGATTGCAAAAATGTATCCACATTCGTGGACGACTTATGGGACATGACCAGTAACAGATGCGAGTGCGCAGCAAATTGTAACACGTAATGCGATCCAGTACTATTGTAATTCTTGTTAAGTTCGACCATGCGTGAAATTACTTGTGGATTTAATCCGACAGTTTGCATTTCAAATACATTTGTGCTAACTAGGACAATATTTCGTCCTGAAGACACGGGGCTTGTAACTACAAATTAGTAACTCTCTTGCATGCGGCAAGTTAGCAAACTCGTGTTGACTGGAAAGGTTTGTACTTCTATTACCATATGCTTTGACCTGTGTCAGTACTCGTTGGTAATCATGAAACACGCTAAATAGTAATGGGACGTGCTGTTATTTTATTGTCCGCAGCTCGTGGTCGTGCGGTAACGTTCTCGCTTCCCACGCCCGGGTTCCCGGGTTCGATTCCCGGCGGGGTCAGGCATTTTCTCTGCCTCGTGATTACTGGGTGTTGTGTGCTGTCCTTAGCTTAGGTAGGTTTAAGTAGTTCTAAGTTCTAGGGGACTGATGACCATAGATGTGAAGTCCCATAGTGCTCCGAGCCATTCGAACCATTTGTTATTTTATTACAACTTTATATGGCTAGTTAGTAGTCTGTATTGAAGGCTCTTTTAGTGTTGCACTGCACTTAACGTAGAATTTGATACATATAGGCTAGGTAAAGTTGGAAAACGTCTTAAAATGGGTGGGCGAAAACTGAAATTTGCTTAGATGTCCGATCTGCTCAGGTAATTATCGTAAAATCAAATGTCTCTGAGCACTATGGGACTTAACATCTGAGGTCATCAGTCCCCTAGAACTTGTTGTTGTTGTTGTTGTGGTCTTCAGTCCTGAGACTGGTTTGATGCAGCTCTCCATGCTACTCTATCCTGTGCAAACTTCATCTCCCAGTACCTACTGCAACCTACATCCTTCTGAATCTGCTTAGTGTATTGATCTCTTGGTCTCCCTCTACGATTTTTACCCTCCACGCTGCCCTCCAATGCTAAATTTGTGATCCCTTGTTGCCTCAAAACATGTCCTACCAACCGATCCCTTCTTCTAGTCAAGTTGTGCCACAAACTTCTCTTCTCCCCAATCCTATTCAATACCTCCTCATTAGTTACGTGATCTACCCACCTTATCTTCAGCATACTTCTGTAGCACCACATTTCGAAAGCTTCTATTCTCTTCTTGTCCAAACTGGTTATCGTCCATGTTTCACTTCCATACATGGCTGCACTCCATACAAATACTTTCAGAAACGACTTCCTGACACTTAAATCTATACTCGATGTTAACAAATTTCTCTTCTTCAGAAACGATTTCCTTGCCATTGCCAGTCTACATTTTATATCCTCTCTACTTCGACCATCATCAGTTATTTTACTCCCTAAATAGCAAAACTCCTTTACTACTTTAAGTGTCTCATTTCCTAATCTAATCCCCTCAGCATCACCCGATTTAATCTGACTACATTCCATTATCCTCGGTTTGCTTTTGTTGATGTTCATCTTATATCCTCGTTTCAAGACACTGTCCATTCCGTTCAACTGCTCTTCCAAGTCCTTTGCTGTTTCTGACAGAATTACAATGTCATCGGCGAACCTCAAAGTTTTTACTTCTTTTCCATGAATTTTAATACCTACTCCGAATTTTTCTTTTGTTTCCTTTACTGCTTGCTCAATATACAGATTGAATAACATCGGGGATAGGCTACAACCCTGTCTCACTCCTTTCCCAACCACTGCTTCCCTTTCATGCCCCTCGACTCTTATAACTGCCATCTGGTTTCTGTACAAATTGTAAATAGCCTTTCGCTCCCTGCATTTTACCCCTGCCACCTTCAAAATTTGAAAGAGAGTATTCCAGTTAACGTTGTCAAAAGCTTTCTCTAAGTCTACAAATGCTAGAAAAGTAGGTTTGCCTTTTCTTAATCTTTCTTCTAAGATAAGTCGTAAGGTTAGTATTGCCTCACGTGTTCCAACATTTCTACGGAATCCAAACTGATCTTCCCCGAGGTCTGCTTCTACCAGTTTTTCCATTCGTCTGTAAAGAATTCGCGTTAGTATTTTGCAGCTGTGACTTATTAAACTGATAGTTCGGTAATTTTCACATCTGTCAACACCTGCTTTCTTTGGCATTGGAATTATTATATTCTTCTTGAAGTCTGTGGGTATTTCGCCTGTCTCATACATCTTGCTCACCAGATGGTAGAGTTTTGTCATGACTGGCTCTCCCAAGGCCATCAGTAGTTCTAATGGAATGTTGTCTACTCCCGGGGCCTTGTTTCGACTCAGGTCTTTCAGTGCTCTGTCAAACTCTTCACGCAGTATCTTATCTCCCATTTCATCTTCATCTACATCCTCTTCCATTTCCATAATACTGTCATCAAGTACATCGCCCTTGTATAAACCCTCTATATACTCCTTCCACCTTTCTGCGTTCCCTTCTTTGCTTAGAACTGGGTTGCCATCTGAGCTCTTGATATTCATACAAATGGTTCTCTTCTCTCCAAAGGTCTCTTTAATTTTCCTGTAGGCAGTATCTATCTTACCCCTAGTGAGACAAGCCTCTACATCCTTACATTTGTCCTCTAGCCATCCCTGCTTAGCCATTTTGCACTTCCTGTCGATCTCATTTTTGAGACGTTTGTATTCCCTTTTGCCTGCTTCATTTACTGCATTTTTATATTTTCTCCTTTCATCAATTAAATTCAATATTTCTTCTGTTACCCAAGGATTTCTATTAGCCCTCGTCTTTTTACCTACTTGATCCTCCGCTGCCTTCACTACTTCATCCCTCAGAGCTACCCATTCTTCTTCTACTGTATTTCTTTCCCCCATTCCTGTCAATTGTTCCCTTATGCTCTCCCTGAAACTCTCTACAACCTCTGGTTCTTTCAGTTTATCCAGGTCCCATCTCCTTAAATTCCCACCTTTTTGCAGTTTCTTCAGTTTCAATCTGCAGTTCATAACCAATAGATTGTGGTCAGAATTCACATCTGCCCCTGGAAATGTCTTACAATTTAAAACCTGGTTCCTAAATCTCTGTCTTACCATTATATAATCTATCTGATACCTATTAGTATCTCCAGGATTCTTCCAGGTATACAACCTTCTTTTATGATTCTTGAACCAAGTGTTAGCTTTGATTAAGTTATGCTCTGTGCAAAATTCTACAAGGCGGCTTCCTCTTTCATTTCTTCCCCCCACTCCAAATTCACCTACTATGTTTCCTTCTCTCCCTTTTCCTACTGACGAATTCCAGTCACCCATGACTATTAAATTTTCGTCTCCCTTCACTACCTGAATAATTTCTTTTATCTCGTCATACATTTCATCAATTTCTTCATCATCTGCAGAGCTAGTTGGCATATAAACTTGTACTACTGTAGTAGGTATGGGCTTTGTGTCTATCTTGGCCACAATAATGCGTTCACTATGCTGTTTGTAGTAGCTAACCCGCACTCCTATTTTTTTATTCATTATTAAACCTACTCCTGCATTACCCCTATTTGATTTTGTATTTATAACCCTGTAATCACCTGACCAAAAGTCTTGTTCCTCCTGCCACCGAACTTGACTAATTCCCACTATATCTAACTTTAACCCATCCATTTCCCTTTTTAAATTTTCTAACCTACCTGCCCGATTAAGGGATCTGACATTCCACACTCCGATCCGTAGAATGCCAGTTTTCTTTCTCCTGATAACGACGTCCTCTAGAGTAGTCCCCGCCCGGAGATCCGAATGGGGGACTATTTTACCTCCGGAATATTTTTCCCAAGAGGACGCCATCATCATTTAATCATACAGTAAAGCTGCATGCCCTCGGGAAAAATTACGGCTTTAGTTTCCCCTTGCTTTCAGCCGTTCGCAGTACCAGCACAGCAAGGCCGTTTTGGTTAATGTTACAAGGCCAGATCAGTCAATCATCCAGACTGTTGCCCCTGCAACTACTGAAAAGGCTGCTGCCCCTCTTCAGGAACCACATGTTTGTCTGGCCTCTCAACAGATACCCCTCCGTTGTGGTTGCACCTACGGTACGGCCATCTGTATCACTGAGGCACTCAAGCCTCCCCACCAACGGCAAGGTCCATGGTTCATGGGGGAAGCCCTAGAACTTAGAACTACTTAAACCTAACTCACCTAAGGACAACACACACATCCATGTCCGAGGCAGGATTCGAACCTGCGACCGTAGAGGTCACGCGGTTCCAGACTGAAGCGCCTAGAACCGCACGGCCACACCGGCCGGCTAATTATAGTAGAGTTATAGTATTACAGAAGAATATATTCTGATCAAGTATGTCTTCATAGCAGAAGGTCGTGCTATCTATCAACCGACGATTGATGGTTCAAATGGCTCTGAGCACTATGGGACTCAACTGCTGAGGTCATTAGTCCCCTAGAACTTAGAACTAGTTAAACCTAACTAACCTAATGACATCACAAACATCCATGCCCGAGGCAGGATTCGAACCTGCGACCGTAGCGGTCTTGCGGTTCCAGACTGCAGCGCCTTTAACCGCACGGCCACTTCGGCCGGCAACCGACGATTGAAGGTATTTGCATACTGAACTATCTGCCGAGCAGATGACGTTTTCGTACTTCCCTATTCTGTACTGTTTTTCAATTTCGTGTCCAAATGATCGCTGTAGGGGCTGCCGCAGACGCCTCACTCAGCAAGTTTTTAATTTGTGCACACCATATATTCAAGATAGTTCAACATTTATGCGGTGCTATGGAGCTGTCCAGCTGACATTGCCAAACAACAGGTCGTTCTTAACGGTGCTATTTCGTCGGATGTTAATATATCTCCGGGATTACCTCAAAGGGGTGTCATTGGACTGTTGCTGTTCAATGTGTGTATAAACGATTAACTGGAAAACCGAGGTAACTTGGCTAGCCTCTTCCAAAGTTTCCACTCCAGAAAACCGTAGCAAAATGCAGGAATCGACGCTTGATACGGATAATAGCAGTTGACGCTTAACAAAAGTAAAAGTAATGTAAGAAATTAAGTTATCCGCAACACGAAGGGAAAAAAAACCCTGAGTGTTTGATAGTCACATTGGAGGCGATATGATGTTGCGTTCCTCCGGCCTTTGAACTGATTTACCCAGCCATTTATAGAGAGGCATAGAATTCGAGGTGGCGACTGGCCATTATTGTTCGATTGCACTATTGACGATAAATCATTAGAAACTACAATAATATATGTCCAGAGCGAACTGAAGGTAATCGACAGCGTAAAACTAGTTCTAATAATAGCAGATGGTAGGCTGTGGTTCACACTAAGAATCCTAAGGAAATATATAATTCACACACTAAAGGAGTAGCCTACAGAATAGTTGTTCGACCGATTATAGTCTGTTGTTCGTCCGTATACGAACCCTCCCCCATGGAGAGCGGTGCATTTAGTCATAGGTTAATCAAGTAAAGGTGAAGGGGTTACGGAAATATTCATCACGCTGTAGTGTTAGACTCTAGACGCTGCAAGACAGGCGCTATGCGCATTTAAAAGTACTAACGCCAATTTAAAAAAGATCTAAAAAAACACTGAAGAAGGCAAGTACGGCAGACTGGTAGTTGCCATCATACATATGAGACAAGTCACCCCCTGAAAGACATAGAAGAGGACTTTGAGGTAATGCATGTGGATAAGAAAGGATAGGAACGGGAGATAGCAATCCACCGGATTAAGTTTGATAATGTACTTATTATGCGAACTAGCGAGAATGGTCATGTCCTCTTCAATGATTTTTAGAACTTTTCTAAGGAAGGCGTTAGTAAGATAAATGTGTATTATTTGGCACAAGTAACCATTAGTTTGGTGTCTTTGCATTCACTTTGTAACAGCTTTGCAAGTTAAGGAACGGCCGATGGCTCAGTGCAGTCAGTTACGAATTACTGAAGCATGGAGAGGCAGCTGCTGTGACCCGTATATATCGGCTTACGGTAGAAACGCTTTGGAGAATTTTTGGTAACGTGGGTAGGCGGAGCAGGGAATCTAGTGTTGCAGTTTTAAAGTAAGATGAGGACTTCAGGTCGCAATAATTGTATACATGTTTTTATATTTTGACTTTGAGTGCTTTTGAAGTGCATCATATGCAGGATTAACTTAGACAGCCAGATGATGTGAGACTGACTCCCGAAACGCGGGCCGGCCAGGGTGGGCGAGTGGTTCTAGGCGCTACAGTCTGGAGCCCGTGACCGCTACGGTCGCAGGTTCGAATCCTGCCTAGGGCATGAATGTGTGTGATGTCCTTAGGTTAGTTAGGTTTAAGTAGTTCTAAGTTCTAGGGGACTGATGACCTTAGAAGTTACGTTCCATAGTGCTCAGAGCCATTTGATCCCGAAACGCGTTGTTGAGGTTATGTTCCTAATATTTGTGATTTATAACGACAAACGGGTTTATTGTTTTTCCCGCAGGATTGTCATGTTTGCGCTTAGAACGTGGTGCAGCATCATGCAATGCTGACGAACATCAACGAAATTGGTCTGTAATTCTGGACATCCGATCTTTTTCCGTTTTTGTTGACTGTAGTGACCTGCATATGTCTCCTTCCACACTGGACTATTCGCTTTGCTATGCGAGTACCCTCCGCCACAAACAGTATGGCGGGTTTCAAGAGTGCAGGTATAGTTGTAGAGGAGCACTAGTAGGTGACATCGTTAAGGTGGAGCTGGAGGGACCGTGCACGCTGTCTTGCTCGGCTACACGTCTTAACGAAGGTAGACGGAGTGTTCGAACACAATACGATCCGTCCCGCAAACGTGGTTCTCGCTATTCATCCACAATGCAGTTACTGCAGACACCTCTCTCCGTCTGTGCGGCCTTTGTGTGCTGTGTGGTTTCGCATCTTCATTTCAATACGTGAGGACAAAGCAAAAATAGAATTCAAATGACTGCACTACTGCGGGAATTTGTGGGAGGGATGAGCACAAGCGACGAGGCGAAGCGCGGCATTGTGCTCGGGAAGCACGTGTTGTACATTGAGGCAGGCCGCGCCGCCTGCTCCAGCGCATCGATCCCGCAACCCGGGCCAGGTTCACTCGAGACTAAGAGCCGCGCGCAAACACCTTCCAGCGCGCTGTCCGCAGCTCACCCTCGCCAATTTACTTACGTTTCACTTCCCTGCCATTAATCTCAGTCGTACATTCTTTTCAAATATTATATAATTCACGCCATTACTGAAATACGCAAAGCAGGTTTTCTGGGGTCATTGACATTATAATTTATTTTTATTTTCTATTTTTATTGTCCTGTATTTTATTTTTTTGTGAAACTATTAAAATCGCCAACACTATGCAGCGGTTCCGCAAGTTGCTAATTCTTCGCTCTAAGATGAAATACTCGAAGTGATCTTAACTCTGGTACCCAACCGTCCCACTCCAAAGATTCCTGGTGGTTCAGAGGAGAACGCCAATGGAAGAGGATGGTCCAGCAGCAATGACATAAAAAAACAACGTCCTACACCACATTCAGTCCTTAGCTTTTTCGCCTGAATTCTAATTACCTTAAAACATATCTACAGCGCCTCCCAAACCTTTTAGGTTAAGGTGAAACAGGTAATTGTAGGTCCACAACCGATTATATTGAGATAGGGAACCAATGGTCGGAAATGCATATTTGTTGTGTTATGGACATACACAATGTAGAGTGCATGACAACAACGTAGCTCAAAGTTATTGTTCTAAGCGACGACTGCATGCATGCATGCATGCATGTATTTCAATGGTTCATGTAGTTTTGCCGCACTCTCGCAAAGATCCTGAGTGTCTGTTGTACACTGTAACAGGCGATGGGTGATAAACAGAGTACACTGCTAACCATCAAACAGACATGCCGTACACGATTTAGCTCCTAGCACGTGTGTCACGTGACGATCGCATGCATCGCACCGACGCATTAGTTTGTGCCGCAAGCTCAACACTATCCCTGGTGTCAGTTGTCCACTGCATCAGATACCTTTTAATGTGTCCATGGTGAGGTGTGTTACTGTGTACAGTGCATGACGTGTAGTCAAACGTCGCGCGGGATTAGCCGCGCGGTCTTCGGCGCTGCAGTCATGGACTGTTCGGCTGGTTCCGGCGGAGGTTCGAGTCCTCCCTCGGGCATGGGTGTGTGTGTGTGTGTTTGTCCTTAGGATAATTTAGGTTAAGTAGTGTGTAAGCTTAGGGACTGTTGACCTCAGCAGTTAAGTCCCATAAGATTTCACACACATTTGAACATTTATAGTCAAATGTGGAACGTTTCTCGTCACGACTGATGGCAGACATGTATTTAATATACGGTGTGGCAAGATGTAGTGCCCGTAATGAAGCTCGAATGTATAGAGAACGCTTTCATAACAGGCGTCATCCTAACATGAAGTGTATTTCTGTGGATACCAATTTACCAGAGACGGGGTCATTCACGCCACATAGAGACGGCCAGGGTTACTTAAGACATGTCCAGATACCATACTTTGGGGTGATGGTGTTGGATCATGTGGTCGACCACCCAAGAAAAATCACTTGTCCGTAAAATGCACACTTTATAGGATACAGTGTGGAGAGTAAATCTGTAAGAGTTACTACACCCTTGTCATAAGAAACGTGTGCAAGCACTGGAACCTGCGGATTTTGAGCCCCGCATTCACTTTTGCTAGTGGATTATCCACCACAGTGCTGCAGTGCCGAACTTTGCACAGTTGATATTATTAATGGATGGGGCCTCATTCGCCCTTGACAGTGTCTTCAACATCTGAAACAGCCATGTCTGGAGTGAGGACAACCACCCACATCGGTGGCCACCAGCAACAATTCTGTCAACATCATTGCGGGTATTTTCCAAGATAACCTAATTGGCGTTATTTTCTGCCTCCCCGTTTCACTGATCCACGTAAGCTGGTATTCCGGCGACATGTGCTGCCACAATCATGGACACTTCGCCCCTTGTTGGTCGCGAAAGGATGTGGTTTCTATATGACTGTGCATCCACTTCGATGTTAATGTCCGCGAACATCTGAACAACACGTACCCTCATTGTTGTATTGGAAAGGGAAATCCTGTCCCATGGCCAACGCGATCACCAGATCTCACTCGTCTGGACTTTTCCTCTGGGGTTACGTCAAGACGTTTGCGTATGAAACCCCTACTGAAACGGATGTAGACCTGCTTGCTACGGTCCAAGATCCCTCTGCCCTGGTACAACAGCCGCCAGGCATATGAGAGAAAGTACGACAGAAGTTCATGCGCCGTTCCCATGCATGCATTGAGACTGGAAGTCGTCACTTTGGACGGTTACCTTGAGCTACGTTGTTGTTATTGATGTACGCTGTGTATCTTCATAATACAACAAATATGCATTTCCGACCATTAGTTCCCTATCTGAATATTCGAGTAATCAGTTGTGGGCTCACTATCACCTGTTTCAATTTGACCCAAAAGGTTCGAAACACTATGTGTACTGTGAACGAAAAAAAAAAAAAAAAAGCACCTAGAGGACAGGGTCGGATGTCAATGTAACTTCGTAAACGTAGACCCCATCGACACTTATGTAAATGATTAGATATGCAATTCTCTGTGACATGTAGAACGGCCACCAGAGTGTATTAGTGTAGTTCGTAATTAGTGTTGTCTGGTAGGGTACGATGGTTGACTGAAAAGTAATGCCTCCACCTTCGTAACTGTTCAACAGTTGTCAGCATTGGTATGCGGCAGGTACTGGCTTGTTCCGTAGCCTCATCTCTACAGCTCCAGTTGGCGGGAAGCCTTAGCATTGAACGGTTGTGTTGTTACAGTGTAAAGCATGGAACCCTGCGCAGACAGTCGGTCAGTGCGATTTAAGCAAAGTGCAGTCATTGAATTCTTGACAGCAGAAGGTGTCACCCCAAAGGATATTCATCAGAGAATGAAAATAGTTTATGGTAATTGTGTTGATGTGAGTAATGTGCGTCGTTAAGCGAGTAAGTTTAAAGATGTTGAGGCGGGAACATCTGACCTGCGTGGCAAACAAGGAGTTGGACGTCCTGTGACGGCAACCACCGAGTTTCACAAGCAAAATGTTGACAGATTGATTCAGCACGATCGTCGTATCACTGAGAGAGAAATTGCAAGCACAATCGATATTTCATAAGAACGTTTGGGTCACATTATTTCTTTGCTCGGCTATCTTAAGATCTGTGCATGATGGGTACCTCGGATGCTGACTCCTGAAATGAAAGCGCACAGACTTGAAATTTGCCAGGAACTCCTATCGCGTTACTAGAATGAAGGTGACGCCTTTTTCCATTCAATTGTGACAGGAGACGAAACGTTGGTACACCATTACGGCCCGGAGACGAAACGTCAATCTATGGTGTATCGACACACAGACTCGCCCCAGAAAAATAAATTAAAGACGCAGTCCTCGGCTAGAAAAATCATGGCCACAGTGTTCTGGTACGCAGATAATGTTATCGATATTGATTTCCTTGATAGTGGAACAGCAATAAATTCAGAGCTTTACATCGCAACGCTGAGAACTCTGAAACGACGGCTAACAAGGGTCCTAAAGGAAAAGGGAAATGTTTTCCAGCAGCATGACAATGCCAAACCACACACTTCACGTGCTAGCACAGCAGAACTTTGGAGACTGAGTCTCACCACCACACGGCATCCTCCATACAGCCCAGATTTAGCACCGTCTGACTTCCATCTGTTCCCGATAATGAAAGACGACCTGCGGGGACATCATTATGCTTCTGATTAAGACGTTGAGAGAACTGTGAGACTGTGGTTGCGGAAACAAAGTGTCGACTTATTCCGTGACGGCTTCAGAAAACTAGTTCATCGTTGGCAGAAATGTATCCAACTGGCTCGTGATTATGTGGAAAACTGAACACTGGTAATTAAAGATCACATTCTAAGGATTATTTCTGCGTTTGGTTTAATAAAATATTCCCATCCAAACCCAATTAACGAAGGTGGAGGCATTACTTTTCATTCAACCCTTGAATATAAGAGGCGTCAATGACATCAGATGTTGAATGATCACTGCGAAGGACAGAGATGCCACGTACTCGTCTGACACAGCGTTGTCAGCATCTGGCAGAGTTCGAAAGGTGCCTCATAGTGGGTCACCTCTATGCCGTCTGGTGCAATATGCAGATTTGTGGGCCATTTAGATGTGAGGGTGGTCCCAGATTGGACTGCAAGAGAACATGAGTGCAGGGGGGTGGGGGTGCGCGACACGTCCGAGACATGGAGGAGGCTCCCTGGGCGGCTAACGAGTGCACTGGAGGGCAACCTGTTGAAAATGGTGGCACATGCCAATACGAATGACACCTATCACTTGGGTTCTGAGGCTATCCTTGGTTCCTTTCGGCAAATAGCTGATTTACTGAGGGCAACTGTCATAACACACAGGGCGCAGGCTAACCTTACCGTATACTTACTATTTGTAGCATCGTACCCAGGGTCGATCATTTTCCTCTTGTTTGGAGAAGAGTAGAAAGTCTAAAACACAGGCTCAGACGATTCTGCGACGGTATCGGATGCAAATTTGTCGACCACCACTATGGGGTGGAGAATTGTAGGGTTCCCCTTAATACGTCAGGAGTGCGCTAACCCTATATGCAGGGAGCAGTTACCAGATTCACAAACTTTTACACTTCACTATTGCCGGTTTCGGCTCCTGCCATCTCCAGATCTCTTAAAACAAAAACAGTGGTGTAACCAACTAAGTTCAGTTAGCTGAAGCAAAATCTATAACAGGCCTGGTGATACATAAGGAAAATAAAATATCTTTACGTGATTACTAGCCATACACACTAGCCATACATACCATAAAATATTCAGATGTAGGTACCAATTCTACATGTAGAGACATTCTAAGTGCTCGTGATGACCTGGATGCGTCTGGTATTTATGTAAATAACTGAACCCAGCAGAGGATACTATAGCTGGGACATATGAGAACCAGTATCGCAAATTTAATATTTAAAATGCAGTGTGCATAGTCATTGATTAAAATTACTTCATAGAGAAAACTGAGCGTCTGACAGTAAAACATATACTGACATACTATTTGTGGAGTTAAGTCCATACTTAAAGTCCACACAAAAGGTGCAAATGATAATAATGGTTGGTTGGTTTGGGGAAGGAGACCAGACAGCGAGGTCATCGGTCTCATCGGATTAGGGAAGGACGGGGAAGGAAGTCGGCCGTGCCCTTTGAAAGGAACCATCCCGGCATTTGCCTGGAGCGATTTAGGGAAATCACGGACGCGGGATTGAACCGTCGTCCTCCCGAATGCGAGTCCAGTGTCTAACCACTGCGCCACCTCGCTCGGTCTGATAATAATGGGAAGCTCCTAAACTGACAAAGTAAAACATACAATTATGTAGAAGCTAGTATAAAAAAACTTAAAAATAAGATCACATGTATAAATCGAAATCACCCAGCATGACAAAACAATTAAACCATAACTGAACCGTACGTGGCTCGTGTTCCCGCCATCACGCATTTTACACCCCGTTTTTGACGTACTTCCACCTCACTACGTTAATTTAAATTACTAATGTCACTGAGTTGCTGCTTTGCCTAACCGTGACCGGCCCTAGCAGCGAGTATCGACATATCCCCTCTCGTAGTATCTTTGCTGGACTGCTATTACTTCCCAGTCGTTGTCGGTCGTAAACCAGTTCGTGTCGGGAGTTCGGGCTGCCAGTCAGTTGGAACGTGTCTGGAGCACAGTCCGGACCTGCCAGTCGGGGAGTTGTAATGCGGCACTAGTGCAGTCGGGTTGGAGCAGTGAGGTCTGCGCCGACATGGCTCGCCCGACCATAGCCACCACGCATCATTTTAGCCGGGCCACGGTCTTGGTGGATCGTCGGTCGGTCGTCCTACCGGACGACGTGTTTTGGCTCGCCGATCGTTCATGAGTCGGTTGTGTGTGTGTGTGTGTGTGTGTGTGTGTGTGTGTGTGTGTGTGTGTGTGTGTGTCGACTCCCGATTTGTCTACATGCTTGCTTAGTTACTGTTGGGTATCGTTCAGGTCTTCGTGCAAGTGTTTGTCAGGTTGTGTGTGTAATTGGCGTTATTTCCAACTGACGACTATTTTAGATGTTGTCGGCATTCTGAAAGGAGTCGGTCGGTTGTTGCGGACGGGGGAAGTTACCTCCGCACGGTGCAGTCGGCTGGGTCCGCTGGCGGTCCCTGCGCAGTGTCGGAGCGTGTGTGGAGCTGCCCGATCGCTACGAGCTTCGTGGTTCAGCGACCCAGGACGTAAAAGTTGAGTAGTGGTTTCAACTACCCAAGCCACGTCCATTCATGTTGTGGTGGTTTGTTTCGGTGGTTTGCTGTTGGGGAGGTTTTCGTGTGAGCAACACAAAGTGTTTCTACTGCCGAAATTTAGTCGCCATGAGGTGCAATTAAGGGGCTCCGGAAAGGCTCAAAATCATGAAAAGTTCAATTTTTACTTTTTTGCGTTTTCTGAATCTGCAGACTATTTAGATATATAATTTATTCAATTCCGAAGACTACAACTATTTTTAAATTTTTTTTGAAATGTGTTCTACATGGGCGTGACCCACTGTGGCGCTGTTAAACTGCTGTCAAATGGTGTTATTATTAACGTCCGTGTTCATCAGGTACATTTTAGTGATGTGAGATAAAGTATGTGTTGTGGCTAACCTGTGATGGTTCAATATATATCGCTGGTGTGATTGTCAATTGTTTCATGTTTATTTACTCTGTCGTTATCTCGAAAATATTCGTAATTAATTCTGTTTCTTGAGTCTCTGTTTTGTTGAAGTATAATAATGAGTAAAAGTAAAGTTATTAGAAATCCTCTGAAGGCTTTTAAGAAAAGGAGAAATGTTGGAAAGCCAAAGGTATGTGTTATTACTGTAAACAATAAAGACGATGAAAATCCCCAACATAGCTTGTGTCCCAAAGAAGAAGACAGTTGGTGTAAATATAACAAAGGATTGCTAACTGGTGAAGTGTACACTCATAAGCATAGTCTGCCTCATGCAATAATGGAGGTGATAAAACCTATTTTCAGAGACTTAGCAGCACCTGAACTGTTGAAAAAGTGTATTCACGGAAAAACTCAAAACCCCAATGAAAGTGTAAATAGTGTTATATGGTCGAGAATCCCCAAGACTGTATTTGTTGGAATAGAAACACTTCACTTTGGTGTGTATGATGCTGTTGCGACTTTCAATGATGGCAACATTGTAAGGTGCAAGGTATTTAGGAATATGGGAATGAAGATAGGTTCTAACATGGTACGAGCGATGCTTGCTTTAGACAAGGAACGCCTTCGGGCTGCAGACAGGGCTGTAAAGAGTCTAGAAATACAAGCAAGAGTAAACAGGAGGAGGAACAAGAAGAAGCTGGAGGAGGAGTTTGCAGAGGATGAAGATAATCCATCCTATGGACCTGGAATGCACTAAAAAGTTAATCCAATCTTTGTCGCTCGATTCCCAAATCTTTTATTTTCTCATACTAATTACATGTTTTCTAAGGATCTTCCAAACATATTTGTTTCAAACTTTCAGTAAATGTTACACAGTACCTTCTGCATAATTTAACACAGCCTTTTTCCAACAAAACTGTATATTTTTGAATATATAAATAAAAAATTGCAAAAAAATGTGAATTTTCATTACAATTGAAAAAAAAACATCTTTAATAACTGAACAATAATTTTGTAAAATCCCTGTGTTAAGTTGTAGCCCATATTCCAATAAATAATCTGTAAAAAGTTCAACTTCCTACCTCAAATACTTTGTGAGGAAAGATGTAATTTATAAGCGTTATTTTAACATTGCAAGTATAGGGCGTTCCGGAGCACCTTAACTATTTTGGTTGACTAAAATTCGAGTGCAGTGGAATTTTCTGCCTTGTGGCCGTTAGTGTTCCCGTTACCTGCGCTGGCCACTAACGCAATTTCAGACAGTGACCTTTCCTCACCTATTGTCGATGTCCAATATGGTGTGTAATTTTGACAGATAATACATACTCCATTCTGGATTATCACGTTTGTAACCTTTTCTGTTTGAGTTCTCATGTACTGATTGATGGGAAGCAAGTCGTTGTGTCGGTCGGTCCGTGGCTGTCCCCTGGTTGAGTGCCGAGGGATCAAGTGTAGTTGGGCTCACCACCTGTCTCGCCTAGGCAACGAGGGCAGACCGACCTCCCTGGAGGCTTCTCAGTGACGTTGCCTTTATTGTCTTTCCCACTGGTGTTTAATTATGTTTTCAGGTACTTACAACTTAAGGCTTATGGTTATTTTTTCTTTTTCCTTACAAATTTTGTAAAATTAATTTGTGCTTCCAGTCTTACACCCTTATTCTTAAAATTATCTTTCAAGCTTAAACATTGCGGCCTTCTGCCTTTAAAAGATTATGGTAATATATTTTAAAATTTTGAAACTTAATTGTGGCCCTCAGCCATTGGTATTGGTATCGCACCTTGCAAATGTTTCTTCTATCTACTTTGCTTTGAGGCTTTCCACCTAGCTGTGACATGTTTTTTTTATTATTATTATTATTTTATTTGTCCGCATCTCGTGGTCGTGCGGTAGCGTTCTCGCTTCCCACGCCCGGGTTCCCGGGTTCGATTCCCGGCGGGGTCGGGGATTTTCTCTGCCTCGTGATGACTGGGTGTTGTGTGCTGTCCTTAGGTTAGTTAGGTTTAAGTAGTTCTAAGTTCTAGGGGACTGATGACCATAGATGTTAAGTCCCATAGTGCTCAGAGCCATTTGAACCATTTTATTATTTTATTTGCTATTTTACTTGGATTTTTAACTTGTTGATATTTAAGTTTTCCTGTTTGGAGGCCTTCAGCCGTGAAAGAGTTGCATTTGGTAAAGGTTCGACTATGTGCCGCTTTTGTTGTAAATGTGTTATTAAATTACAATAAATTACAATTAGAAGGTTAAACTGCCCCCAACCTTATTTGGCCCTTTACACAATCCTAATTACCTGTTCTACCCAGCGGGTTTAGCGGGCGTTTCAATAACTATATGTGTAAGGTAATTAACGAATCAGCGACTATTAATTAAAAAGGTCTATAGTCGACAATACATCCGGAGTGAGATCTCAGTGGCACCGCCTCGTGGTTTCTCTGTACGAAGTTCTTATTTTCCTGTGGTGGAACTTGAGGAAGAATGCCCAGTCTCCTCGCCCTGGTGGCCGGCACACACGACGACATGCCAAGCTGCAGCGGCGCTCGACGCTGCTCAAACTAGTAGGTTTCTGAATACACCAAAATAAGCATTCAGGTTAAACTCATTGTATTCATTTAGCAGTAATTCCGATTGCCGTTTTCTGAGTACATAGAGCTCCATCGGCTCGCAGCGTGCGGTCGTGTGCGCTGTCCAGCATTGGCGAGGAGACACGGCTATCTTCCGCAAGTTCCGCCACAGGAAAAAAGAAAATACAGAGAAGATACGAGATTCCACTCCGGATGTATTATCGACTATCGTCTTTTTAATTTGTAGTCACTGTTCCGTTAATTATCTTATACTTATGCCTATGGTTTAATTGTTTGTCTTTCTGGGCGGTCTCGATTTATAGATGTGATTTTGTTTTTAAACTTTTTGTTATGTTTTTTACGCAACTGAGTGTTTTACTTTACCAGGCTTGGAGCTTCCCATTATTACTATTTACACCTTTCGTGTGGCTTTTAAGTATTAATCTAATTCCACACATTTTATGTCAGTACACGTTTCATTGTCAGACGCTCATTTTTGCCACGTGAGAATTTTAATTAATGACTACGCATACTGTATTTTAATTATTAAATTTGTGATATTGATTATTCATGTATCATAGCTACAGCACCCTCTAAAGGGTTCAGTTATTTGTATAAATACCAGGCGCATCCAGGTCGTCACCAGCACTTACAATGTACCTACATGTATAATTTGACGTTGGTCAAAAATTTTATGATATGTATGGCTGGTTGCATGGCTGCTAATGATGTATTTTTTTAATTTTTCTTATGTATCACCAGGCCTTTTACCGATTTTGCTTCAACTAATTGAACTTAGTTGGTTACACCACTGTTTCTGTTCGTAACAGATCTGAAGATGGCAGTGGCCGAAACCGGTAATTGTGAACTATAAAAGTTTGTGGGATCAAGACGGATCTTTAAAGTGCCACAATATAATCACGACTCATTTTCAGACTGCGTTGTCAATTCATAAAGCTGTCACTAGTGCAGCACGGTATGTGTGGCAAGCGTATAGGTTTTTGTTTTTTCTTTAGAGGCCTCCCCCTGCCCCTCCCCCTTGGGATCAGAGACGACTTGCCCGCCAAAATCGAAGATATGTCAACCACAGTGGTCTCAGAGAATGCTGATCCTCACAGATCGGATACAGAAAAGGTTAATATGACATCCAAAAAAAAAAAAACTCCCAGAATTAGTATCGCTTATTGAAGATTATAATGCCAAGTAGTATTAGGAACAGAAAGTTGGTTGAAACTGAAAGTAAACATCAACAAAAAACTAAGTTGAGGTTGGAATAATTTCCAAATCAAGCCATTGCAATAGGGGCTGATTTCAATTTGCCAGGTATAGAATAGGAGAGTCATGCTATCTATTATAACTGGTGCTAGAGACAGGAATTAAGAGACCTGAACTTATCGAATCAGGTTACGTAGACTAAGGCATCAGTGATCATATGACTGTGATAGCAACTGTGGCTACGGGTATGACAAGAAATGTTAAGAAAGGTAGTAACATATTTTTGCTTAGCAGGAGTGACAGGATACAAACTACAGAGTATATGAATAGTCAGCATCTTACATTCAGTGTTATGGACGAAGCTGTGGAGCACAGATTGAAAATCTTCAAAGGCATCGTTCAGTATGCCTTAGACAAGAATGCTCCCAGCATTAAGGGGCAGCAAAGACCCATAGTGGTTTAATAGCCGTATTGGAAAACTAAGTAAACAAAGTGAGCTTCACCACAGATTCAAGAGCAGACAAAACCTAAAAACCTAGCTGACAAACTAAAGCGGAACGAAGCTAAAATGAGCGTAAGGAGAGCAATGAGAAGAACATTCAGTAAGGCTCAAAGTAAAATTTTCTCAACCGATCTGAACAAAATCCCTAAGAGACTCTGGTCTCACGTAACCTCAGTAAGCGGTTCGAAATCCTCTGTTAATTCGCTCACCGAAACGGAAGTTAGATATACTGAATTCGATCTTCCGAAACTGTTTCACCGCGGAAGATCTTAACACGGTTAACAGGTAAACAATAAGGAATAAAACAAAGTAGGCAAATAAATTTCTCGAACGCCTTGGATTAGAAAAGAATTAAAGTTTGAATCCTGGTTGCCTTACAATGGTTCTTTCACTGTGTCATATGTCCTCTCTTTCCCTCGAACAAATACACTTGTGACTGAAAGAACATCCAGTGACTGCAATCTTCGCGCAGTTACGTCGTTCTTCCGGAGATTTGGCAGAAAACAGACTTGGTTTACATTTAAAATTATTTTTTCCTCTGGAATTAATTTTAATAGATGTCACCCAAACGATAACATCGCCTGAAGAAAATCGATGTAGAAAGTTGATCACGAACTATTATATGGATAGTTGTCGCATCCAACTTCAGATGGGTTTTCAGCAGCACATTGCAGTTTGAAACCCCGAAATAAAATTCTGTACTGCATCTCTTTGTAAATAAGCACCGCTCTTCGGACCCTCGTGACGAATTCGTAGCACTATTCAACAGATTTTTTTCATGTAAGCGGGCTTAAAATTTTAATTCTGGAGTAATCCAAGTCGTTTGAGAAATTTATTTGCGTACCTTGTTATTATTTCTTATTGATTTCCTTATTAACCCTCACAATCCTACAAATTATTATGCAGAAAAAATACAAATAAAAACTACAGAATGAATTTGAGTACCGAACACGGGTTTTCTTTTCCCCAGGCAGATGATATGGTCGCTATGGATGCGGCGCTTTCGTTGAACACACACAGAGCACATAAGCGGCAGTCGTAACAGTTTCCTGTCTCCGTTTAGGGGCAGATATGCCTTTCGGATACAATATATCATGATGAAAAATACTCAATTCTGAGTTATCTATAGACCCTGTCAAGTTCGAGTCTATTGCGCGTCACAGACACTAGGGACGGTCTTCGCAAAACCGGAGGGGTGTTGACCGAAAATTTGTTGGAGACTTCCATTTTAGGTTGTACGCAAGCGACCCTCCAAATATGAGCCGAATCGGTTTGCCATGCCTAAGGCCATCCCCTTCTCAGTGAGTGGGAGGCAATAACATGTAACATTACAAGCGGCAGGCTGGCCAAATTTCTGATGGCACTGACTAGAGGAATGCACGCCTACTCGTCATCACCGATTTCGCCCAAAATAATGGTATATACAGGGACTGACCAGAAATGAAAATGACAGACGCAGCTTCCAAAGCGCCAAGTTTCAGAAAAAATGTAATTCTTCTATCAGGTCAGATGGGGAATGAGTAGAGTTAAACTCTACCAAAACTAGAGTTCGGTAGCTTTCATACACTACATAAACGACGCAGTATTTGATAGGATTACCGGCAGAGTTGGTAGGGAAAGAATGTGTGAGAGAGATAATGGAAACTGACATTTTTCTTTGTTTTTTTTTTGCACGTAATTAGCACCACAACCTCATTCAGTAGTAGTCCATTTAGTATTTTATATCTTTACATAATATAAAATACATTTTATAAGTATTAAAATGTTGTTGATCGAGTAACTTGAGCATTTTTACGTAACCAAAGCAATCAATTTTGGTACAAGTACAGTTTGCTGGTAACCAAATTTTTCCTGGCCAGCGTTCCTCGAGAGTAGAAAGTAGCACAAGGCATGTGGTCTCGGATCCAGCACATCCTAGTTTCGGCCGCTGATCGGTGTCTCTTGTGTCTTTGCACAAAGGATAGCTGGTTACCCTTTGAAATGGTGCGGAAGCGGAGAAAACTAGCATTTCTTACTTCGTGTATCGAAAGGCTGGCGCCGCAGTGGTGTGCAGCACTTTCAAGACACGTCCTTCCTCTTATGTACAAGTACACATGTGGCTTACAAATTAGGGTTGTTTGCGTCGCGACCGAGCGGCGCGGCGCCAGGAGTGAACATTTACTGGCAAGTGTCTCCTTTTCTTTGTAAAGATTTGTCCGGTTAGGTTTTGAATAGCTGGAGTGACGGGCGCAACCTTTGTCTTTCCGATGTCATCTCTCATGCCAAGGGAGAGGGATTCCCGGCTGTGCTGTAAAGTCGGCACCCACGTCCAGGGACGAAACCCGACACAAGTGGTCGATAGAACTTCAAAGCTTTCTAAACGCCGGACTGCAACGACAAACTAATGCCATGTAGGCAGGTAAACCAGGTCTCTGCCTCTATATATATAATCTCCCTCCCTCCCTCCCTCCTTGCATTGAAACTTCCACTGGGATATTTTTTAAAAAATGTTAAGAGTGTGTTTCAGGGTTTGTCTACCCTCGTCATTCATTGACCATGAGGAGTCAATTTTTTTCGCGGAATGTTCGCGAGAGTAGAGAAGCGAAGTTTTTGGTCACTCTGGTTTCCGACGGAAGCAACTTGGACTTCGGTGTTACATCTGGACGGACGCAGATGTACTGACTCCGGCGGTGGGCTTCGATCGGGACAGGCGGTGCACACTTCGTCTGTGGTGTGAGGTCTCTGCGGACTCGGATTTTGCCTTCAGGCTCTACAGGCGTCCCTCAGTTGGTAAATGCTAGTCATGAAAGTGGCTAGGACGTAAATCCGAGTTCGTTTTATTAATCTCTTAAGGGATTTTAGGGGACATGCGATTCTCTCCGCACGACATCAATGTTTTTCATTTGACTCTTTTCTCTGACTCTCGGGTGGAGAAATCCTAAAGGATCAATGTACACAAATTTCTTTTGTAAGCTTGCTTACACACTGTCTAGTGTGTACAATTAACTCCTTGCAGGCCGGCCGAAGTGGCCGAGCGGTTCTAGGCGCTTCAGTCTGGAACCGCGCGACCGCTACGGTCGCAGGTTCGAATCCTGCCTCGGGCATGGATGTGTGTGATGTTCTTAGGTTTAAGTAGTTCTAAGTTCTAGGGGACTGATGACCTCAGCTGTTAAGTCCCACAGTGCTCAGAGCCATTTGAACCATAACTCCTGGCATGATTGATTAATATTCCCATGTAGAATGATCAATTGTCTCTGTTCCACCGGAAAATGAAAGTTTGAGCGAGATTTTTAGAGATGGCGATTTTTCCCTCTTATTTTCACCATTACCTGCGGCTCACTTCATCTACACGACTACTCTGCAATTCTCACTTAAGTGCCTAGCAGAGGGTTCATCGAACCACTTTCACACTACTTCCCCACCGTGCCAGTCTCGAACAGCGCTCAGGAGAAACGAACACTTAAATCTTAACGGGCGAGCTCTGATTTATCTTATTTGATTATGATGATCACTTCTCCGTATGTAGGTGTGAGCCAACAAAATATATTCTCATTCGGAGGAGACAGTATTTCGCGAAAAGATTTCCCCGCAATAAAGATCGCCTTTGTTTTACTGTAATAACTGCCGCCCTAAATCACGTACCATATCCGCAGCACACTCTCCCCGAGTCTGTGATACTACAAAACGTGATGCCTTTGTTTGAACTTTTTCGATGTCCTTCGTCAATCCTATCTGGCAAGGATCCAATACCGCACTGCAATACTCTATCAGAGCACGAAGAAACACAGTGTATGCAGTCTCTTTCGTGGGTTTATAGCATTTTCTGTGCTTTGCCAACAAAACGCAGTCTTTGTTTCACCTTCCCCACAATAATATATATAAGATCGTTCCAATTAAAGTTGTTCGTCACTGTTATCCCTAGGCATTTAGCCGAAATGACAGCTTTTAGATTTTTGTGATTTATCGAGTAACCGAAATTTAGTACTAATGTGGATGACCGCACACTTTTCATTATTAAGGGGCAACTGACACTCTTCGCATCCATACATATATCGTTTCTAAATCATTTTGCGATTGGTTTTCATCTTCTGATGACTTTGCGTGACGGTATATGACAGCACAGCTGCAAACGATCTAAGATGACTGCTCATATTGTCTCCTAAATCTCATATGGCTCTGAGCACTATGGGACTCAATATCTGAGGTGATCAGTCCCCTAGAACTTAGAACTACTTAAACCTAACTAACCTAAGGACATCACACAAAGTCATTCCCGAGGCAGGATTCGAACCAGCGACCGTAGCGGTCGCGCGGTTCCACACTGAAGCGTCTAGAACCGCTCGGCCACACCAGCCGGCCCTAAATCATTCATATACATTAGAAACAGGAGAGGACCTACAACACTTGCTTGGGAAACGTCAGATACCACTTCTGTTTTACTCGATGACTCTCCGTCGATATCGATTACCGTGAATTGTGACCTTCCTAACAGGAAATCTCGAATCCAGTCGCCCAACTGAGACGATACACCATAGGCACGTAATTTGATTGGAAGTCGATTGTGGGGAACGGTATCAAAAGCCTTTTTGAAATCTAGAAATATTCAATGAATCTGAGATCCCCTGTCGATAGTGCTCATTACTTCATAAGAATAAAGAGCTCGTTGTGTTCCAAAGGAACGATATTTACTGAATCCGTGATGTGTGTCAACAAATCGTTTTCTTAGAGGTAATTCATAATGTTCCAACAGAGTATACGTTCCAAAATCCTACTGCAAATCGACGTCAGTGACATGAGTTTCTAATTCAGCTGGTTATTTCTATTTTCTGTCTTGAGTATTGGTGTAACCTGCGCCACTTTCCAGTCTTTTGGTGTGGATCTTTCGTCTAGCGAGCGGTTGTATATAACTCCTAAATATGGAGTTATTACAACAACATACTCTGAAAGGAATCTAATGGTTCTGCCACCTTGTGTGGAAGACTTGCCTTTAAGAAGTGATTTGAGTTGTTGCGATACACCAAAAGTATCTATTTTTAGGTTTCGCATATTTGCTGCAGTTCTTGATTCGAATTCTGAAACTTTTACTTCATCTTCTTTGTTCACGCCACTTTAGTGGCACTGCCAGTGATAACATTACCATCACTATCGCACAGTAAAGGTATTGATTGTGTCTTGCTGCTGGTGTTCTTTACATACGACCAGAATCTCTTTGGATTTTCTGCCAGATTTCGAGAGGGAGATTCGTTGTGTGAACTCTCAAAAGCATCTCGCACTGAAATGCGCGCTAAATTTTGAACTTATGCAAAACATCCCTATTCAAGGGCAGACATAAATGGCGCTCTGGTACCTATGCTACTACGTTATCTGTTGACAGACGACTCTGAAAGCATTATCAGTACATCTACTATCACCCAGGTACATATGAAGTCATCAAATCAAAATAGAGGTCATTTTTCCAGGTGTGCTGTTTTGTTACCGGAACCACATTTCTTGTTCATTTGTGTGCACATCCGAGAAAATAAATTGGGCAACCTGGTCTTGTGTTTACTCGTAGCTTAGATAATCCTTGCCCCTTACGATTGTGCCAGACCGGCACCGATAGTTTATTTTTATACTGCTCTTCTCGTTATTCATTGCAAAATGCCTTTACATTACACACCTGACCACATAGCGAGCATACTTATTTCCGAAAACTCCAGACGCGATTAGACACTAAAGTGACTCGTTAATTCAAGGTTCACGACCTGCTTCTTCCATATAATGGTTGACCCTTCCGGGATTAGTTTGGCTGGAGTCTTCTGATGACTGGTCGCATCTGCTAAGTTGAACAAAAATAAAAACTCATAAAAAATTTACTAATTTATTTGCAAGGTGTGCCATAACTACGATTTCTCCACATGGAAACATAGTACGTTGTTAGCATGAGTGTCCCAGTGCTCTATCCAGCAGATACCTATGTTTAAGTAACCATAATACGATGTTTGAAATGTATTTATACTCTATAGTTTGAGTCTAACTGCACTGGCGTGCCGAATGTGGCAAAGTGGTGGAAAGTTCGTTCACGTTTCTAAAAATAATATACAAGTATTTTTACACAGGGTGAGTCACTAACTATTGCCACCCAGAATAACTCCGAAAGTATGATAGTAGCTAAAGTTTGTGGAACAAATGTTGCATAAGGCAACGGGAACCATAAAATGACGTTGATTTTTTGTTGCTAGGTGGGGTCGTCTCAGAGATACGAAGGTCAACTTTGTTTTTTTAAATGGGATGCTATAGTTTGGTACTTATTTTCTGATAGCGGCTATAGAGACGAATCCATTGATGTACACTCCTGGAAATGGAAAAAAGAACACATTGACACCGGTGTGTCAGACCCACCATACTTGCTCCGGACACTGCGAGAGGGCTGTACAAGCAATGATCACACGCACGGCACAGCGGACACACCAGGAACCGCGGTGTTGGCCGTCGAATGGCGCTAGCTGCGCAGCATTTGTGCACCGCCGCCGTCAGTGTCAGCCAGTTTGCCGTGGCATACGGAGCTCCATCGCAGTCTTTAACACTGGTAGCATGCCGCGACAGCGTGGACGTGAACCGTATGTGCAGTTGACGGACTTTGAGCGAGGGCGTATAGTGGGCATGCGGGAGGCCGGGTGGACGTACCGCCGAATTGCTCAACACGTGGGGCGTGAGGTCTCCACAGTACATCGATGTTGTCGCCAGTGGTCGGCGGAAGGTGCACGTGCCCGTCGACCTGGGACCGGACCGCAGCGACGCACGGATGCACGCCAAGACCGTAGGATCCTACGCAGTGCCGTAGGGGACCGCACCGCCACTTCCCAGCAAATTAGGGACACTGTTGCTCCTGGGGTATCGGCGAGGACCATTCGCAACCGTCTCCATGAAGCTGGGCTACGGTCCCGCACACCGTTAGGCCGTCTTCCGCTCACGCCCCAACATCGTGCAGCCCGCCTCCAGTGGTGTCGCGACAGGCGTGAATGGAGGGACGAATGGAGACGTGTCGTCTTCAGCGATGAGAGTCGCTTCTGCCTTGGTGCCAATGATGGTCGTATGCGTGTTTGGCGCCGTGCACGTGAGCGCCACAATCAGGACTGCATACGACCGAGGCACACAGGGCCAACACCCGGCATCATGGTGTGGGGAGCGATCTCCTACACTGGCCGTACACCACTGGTGATCGTCGAGGGGACACTGAATAGTGCACGGTACATCCAAACCGTCATCGAACCCATCGTTCTACCATTCCTAGACCGGCAAGGGAACTTGCTGTTCCAACAGGACAATGCACGTCCGCATGTATCCCGTGCCACCCAACGTGCTCTAGAAGGTGTAAGTCAACTACCCTGGCCAGCAAGATCTCCGGATCTGTCCCCCATTGAGCATGTTTGGGACTGGATGAAGCGTCGTCTCACGCAGTCTGCACGTCCAGCACGAACGCTGGTCCAACTGAGGCGCCAGGTGGAAATGGCATGGCAAGCCGTTCCACAGGACTACATCCAGCATCTCTACGATCGTCTCCATGGGAGAATAGCAGCCTGCATTGCTGCGAAAGGTGGATATACACTGTACTAGTGCCGACATTGTGCATGCTCTGTTGCCTGTGTCTATGTGCCTGTGGTTCTGTCAGTGTGATCATGTGATGTATCTGACCCCAGGAATGTGTCAATAAAGTTTCCCCTTCCGGGGACAATGAATTCACGGTGTTCTTATTTCAATTTCCGGGAGTGTATTACAGTAAGGTCTTTGAAGGTCAACGAAGGTCAAAAAGGAGGCATGAATGTCCATTTACAGAAGGTGTTCGAAGTGATGACCACTGGTATCAGTGCAGTGCTGCAAGCTTCTTATCATGGATTGAGTGTTATTCCTTATTACATCGGCACTTATTGGTCTGACAATTCTCTCTCGTATACCGTGCAAATAGTAAATATTCGCCGAATACGGCGTATCCATCTAACGTGCGACTGACATGTAAACACCATTCGACGGTTTCGCAATACAACACTAATAGGAACGGTAAGACTAGTATCGTCGAATCAAGCGAATGTGAATGTTGTATTCCTTCGAAGAACAAGTCGATATGCTTCTCATTTAGGGAGAATGGTTCAAATGGCTCTGAGCACTATGGGACTTAACATCTATGGTCATCAGTCCCCTAGACTTACAACTACTTAAACCTAACTAACCTACGGACATCACACACATCCATGCCCGAGGCAGGATTCGATCCTGTGACCGTAGCAGCAGCGTGGTTCGGGACTGAAGCGCCTAGAACCGCTCGGTCACAACGGCCGGCTAGCAGTCTCCACCAAGAATAAACTGGTACGGATTGTATGCATAGAACTGATTTCTGCCGATGGGCTCAACTTCAGATTCAGACGGATGACACATTTATTAATTTCATCTTATTTACTGACGAGGCTACATTCACGAACGATGGAAATGTTAATTTGCATAACATGCTTTATTGGGCAACTGAAAATCCACGTTGGCTGCTGCAGGTTGCACACCAAAAACCATGGTCGGTGAACGTATGGTGAGGAATTCTGGAGTACAGAATTATAGACCCCTATTTCATCGAAGGAAATCTTAATGGTAGGAAGTACACCACATTCCTGCAAGAAACATTAGGACTGTTATTGAAAGAAAGACTTTTAGGAACAAGGAACGGAATGTGGTATCAATACGATTGCTGTCCAGCACAGCAGTTGCAGAGACAATTCCAAAATCGTTGGTTTGGACGTAGAGGAGATGTGTCGTGGCCGGCTCGTTCACCAGACTTGACACCCCTGGATTTTTTCTTGCGGGGATTCGTGGAAGACATTGTTTATAAAGACGTTCCAACTACATCTGAAGATATACTAGAGAGAACTGTCAGAGCATGGGCTTCTATGTGCCAATGTGATAATGAATACCACTCAATCCATGATAAGAAGATTGCAGCTCTGCATTGATACCATGGTCATCATTGCGAACAACTTCTGTAAATGAACGTACATGCCACCTTTTTGGCCTACGTTGACCTTCAAAGAACTTTCTGTTACCCATCATTGGACTCCTCTCGATAGCCGCTATCAGAAAATAAGTACCTAACTATAGAACCCCATTAAAAAAAAAACTTGACCTTCATATATCTGAAGCAACCCCACCTAGCAACAAAAAACCATCGTCATATTATGGCCCCCGTTGTCCCATGCAACTTTTTTTCCACAAACTTTTCAGCTCCTATCATACTTCCGGAGTTATTCTTGGTGGCAATAGTTAGTGACTCACCCCGTATGAGGTCACAAACTAACTGTGATTGTTTTTATTATAGTATGTGTATATATGCGAAATTAATGTTGAAAACTTGAGTGGTGTTCGTTTGTAAATTCATGTACTGAGTTGAGTAGCGGTCACTTGAACAAGTGCTTCAAAATGTATGCAGAACCGTGCGTAGGTTTTTTGCTGACGAGCATTCAGTGGGTGTGGTTGGTAAGTAACATTTGGGTGGTCAGAATGTAAATTTATGGTTTTCGCAAGGTGAGCACTCAGAAATATTTTGGGAATTAGCATAGCTCTGGACTCTGAACCCTGTCCGGACTTAGAGATTTTCGTGTGGTTTTCATCGATTGTTACTTTTACAACCACGTGAACGTTATCGTTGTTTAAACAGTATTAAGCGAGGGTAAACTTTAATAATTTTGTTACATTTTATTATTTCAAATTGGGTGACGAACTTGTTAGGTGTGTGTCAAGATAGCACTGCTCATTAATGGACTTTAGCTTTCGCTGTGAATGCTAGTGATATTTCACGAAAAGAGCTTAACTTCTTTGTAACTATTTTTTGCGAGTTAATGAGCGACCTTATGTACTTAGCTGCGCTTGCTGCTGTGTGTAAATTCTCTGCTTGCACTCCGTAACTACATTTCGCACTATTGGCTTAAGGGGCTCCGGAAAGGCTCAAAATCATGAAAAGTTCAATTTTTACTTTTTGAGTTTTCTGAATCTGTAGACTATTACCTTTTAATAGATATATAATTTATTCAATTCCGAAGACTACAACTATTTTTAAATTTTTTTTTTTGAAATGTGTTCTACATGGGCGTGACCCACTGTGGCGCTGTTAAACTGCTGTCAAATGGTGTTATTATTAACGTCCGTGTTCATCAGGTACATTTTAGTGATGTGAGATAAAGTATGTGTTGTGGCTAACCTGTGATGGTTCAATATACATCGCTGGTGTGATTGTCGATTGTTTCATGTTTATTTACTCTGTCGTTATCTCGAAAATATTCGTAATTAATTCTGGTTCTTGAGTCTCTGTTTTGAAGTATAATAATGAGTAAAAGTAAAGTTATTAGAAATCCTCTGAAGGCTTTTAAGAAAAGGAGAAATGTTGGAAAGCCAAAGGTATGTGTTATTACTGTAAACAATAAAGACGATAACCAAGTGAGTGAACCCAACCTCTCAAGTACACCTGCCCATAGCAGTCAAAGTGGGAAAGAAAATACTTCACAGAAGAAGCTTGGTTCAATGAGTGAAAACTATGAATGTTTTATGGGCGAATCGGATGTGAATGAAATATTTGATATGTCGGTTCTCAAAGGAATTTTTTCAAACTGTGTAAGATGTATTCATTGTAGTGAAGTTGGTCTGGAACTCTCCATAATAAAGCACGTAGGACTTGCTAGAGAAATACAACTGAAATGTGATAAGTGTTCATACATGACCACCTTTTGGAACAGTGTTGCAGTAACTGCAACTGAAGAAAATGGTAGCAAAATCTACGAACACAACATTAGATTTGTTTATTCCTTGCGTTCAGTTGGTAAGGGTGCTACTGCAGGTGCAATTTTCTGTGGCATCATGAATCTTCCAAATCCCCCAACCAAGTTTACGACCTATAATAAATTAATAGGGTCTAAAGTAGAAGATGTCTGTATAGAATCTATGAAGAACGCTGTGGAAGAGGCAGTAATGGAAAATAATGGTAACAGAGATTCGACTGCAGCGTTCGATGGTACCTGGCATAAACGGGGACACACATCTCTTCATGGTGTAGTATCTGCCACCAGTATGTATACAGGGAAAGTTTTAGATGTAGCAGTAATATCAAAGTATTGCAGATGTCCACAAAAATATAAAGGTACACATGAAAATAATTGCAAAGCTAACTATAGTGGCAGTAGTGGAGGAATGGAAGTGGCTGGTGTTGCCAGTATATTCCAGCGTTCTGAGGCGTGTGATAAAGTGCGATATGCTAATTACCTTGGTGACGGTGATTCTAAAAGTTTCAAACATGTTCAAGGACTGAAGCCCTATGGTGATGATGTTGTAGTGCAGAAATTTGAGTGTATTGGACACGTATAGAAGCGAATGGGAACAAGACTTCGACGACTGAAAGCTTCGTACAAAAAACAAAAACTCAGTGATGGTAAAGGGTTGGATGGGAGGGGAAGGTTAACTGACAGTGTAATTGACAAAATACAGAACTATTATGGAATGGCTATTAGGCAAAATACACAAAGTGTCGACAAAATGATGAAGGCTGTTCGGGCTCTTTTTTTTTTCATACTTCTTCAACCGATGAAAATCCCCAACATAGCTTGTGTCCCAAAGAAGAAGACAGTTGGTGTAAATATAACAAAGGATTGCTAACTGGTGAAGTGTACACTCATAAGCATAGTCTGCCTCATGCAATAATGGAGGTGATAAAACCTATTTTCAGAGACTTAGCAGCACCTGAACTGTTGAAAAAGTGTATTCACGGAAAAACTCAAAACCCCAATGAAAGTGTAAATAGTGTTATATGGTCGAGAATCCCCAAGACTGTATTTGTTGCAGTAGAAACACTTCACTTTGGTGTGTATGATGCTGTTGCGACTTTCAATGATGGCAACATTGTAAGGTGCAAGGTATTTAGAAATATGGGAGTGAAGATAGGTTCTAACATGGTACGAGCGATGCTTGCTTTAGACAAGGAACACCTTCGGGCTGCAGACAGGGCTGCAAAGAGTCTAGAAATACAAGCAAGAGTAAACAGGAGGAGGAACAAGAAGAAGCTGGAGGAGGAGTTTGCAGAGGATGAAGATAATCCATCCTATGGACCTGGAATGCACTAAAAAGTTAATCCAATCTTTGTCGCTCGATTCCCAAAACTTTTATTTTCTCATACTAATTACATGTTTTCTAAGGATCTTCCAAACATATTTGTTTCAAACTTTCAGTAAATGTTACACAGTACCTTCTGCATAATTTAACACAGCCTTTTTCCAACAAAACTGTATGTTTTTAAATATATAAATAAAAAATTGCAAAAAAATGTTGTGAATTTTCATTACAATTGAAAAAAATCATCTTTAATAACTGAACTAAAATTTTGTAAAATCCCTGTGTTAAGTTGTAGCCCATATTCCAATAAATAATCTGTAAAAATTTCAACTTCCTACCTCAAATACTTTGTGAGGAAAGATGTAATTTATAAGCGTTATTTTAACATTGCAAGTATAGGGCGTTCCGGAGCCCCTTAAATACTTTGTCTATGTAAATTCGCCGTTCAAATATCTGTATGCAGATTTCGGAAATAGACATTTGTTTAGATCACTAAATAATTTGGTTTATCCTATATTATTTTAGTTCGGGATTTCATTTAAATCCTTGTTTCTTATTTTAATTATTTACCTATTAATTAAATACTGGCCCCACAAACCAGAGTCAGTTTTTTACCTCGTCAAACAGCATCCACATTTTCTATTCAGCCAATTTACCTCCGCTAACAGAAGGTTTTAGGAATACTTGTGCTAGGCTTTGAGCTTAAAAAGCGACGGTGTACAGCCGCCACCATTCACTTCAGTGAACCACGCTTAAGTTTCAGGTCGTGCACTGCCCACATCATATTTGTCCGTCGTAATTGAGTTTACACAATCATGGACAAAATAAACAGTTCCCAATCGACAGTTCCGTTGCAAGTAAAACACAAAACCTGTATTTAGATAGTACCCAGTTCGCAGCGTATTCAGATATAACTGTATTTGTTTCAGATTCTAGCAGTTTGTAACAAGGATTTTCTGTTTCTCATTTTTACAGTACTAAGTAAAGTTTTAAACAGGTTTCCCGCTCTTCCATTGTGTCACTTGTGGCTATTTATCCATTTTACTTATTTAACGCAAAAGTACAAAGACATTCTTCAGTGCATGCAAAAGGAAAAGAAAAAAAACATGTACGCTACTCATATTAGCAATGACTGACCTACCACAACAGTTCATACAGACTACAGGCACTGCTTGTGAGAGCAGATGAATCCACCACTGTCCAATCCTTCACAGCTTGCTAATTCAATTCCAGTATTTCACGTGTTTAAAGATATTTCAGAGAAGCAATATAGTTCTGATACATGTTTACAAGCAAATACCGCTGGTCTCCGTTTGCGGTAGAGGACTGCTATGTAAGGAAGTAGCCGGGACCGTATCGGCCCACGCTGAGAGACGCGCAGCTGTGCCGGTAAGCCATACACTATGTGATCAAAAGTATCCGGACACCTGACTGAAAATGACTTACAAGTTCGTGGAGCCCTCCATCGGTAATGCTGGAATTCTACATTGTGTTGGCCCATCCTTAGCCTTGATGACAGCTTCCACTCTCGCAGGCATAAGCTCAATAAGGTGCAGGAAGGTTTCTTGGGGAATGGCAGCCCATTCTTCACGGAGTGCTGCACTGAGGAGAGGTATCGATGTCAGTCGGTGAGGTCTGGCACGAAGTCGGCGTTCCAAAACATCACAAAGGTGTTATATAGGATTCAGGTCGGGACTCTGTGCAGGCCAGTCCATTACAGGGATATTATTGTTGTGTAACCATTCCGCCACAGGCCGCACATTACGAAAAGGTGAGCGATCGTGTTGAAAGATGCAATCACCATCCCCGAATTGTTCAACAGTGGAAAGGAAGAAGATGCTGTGATAGTGCCACGCAAAACAACTAGGGGTGCAAGCCCCCTCCATGAAAAACACGACCACACCATAACACCACCGACTGCAAATTTTACTGTTGGCACTGCACACGCTGGCAAATGACGTTCACCGGGCATTCGCAATACCCACACCCACACCCTGCCGTCGTCACTCCATACAACGTTTTCCACTGTTCAGTCGTCCAATTTTTACGCTCCTTACATCAAGCGATGCTTCGTTTGGCATTTACCGGCGTGATGTGTGGCTTATGAGCAGCCGCTTGACCATGAAATCCAAGTTTTCTCGCCTGCCGCCTAACTGTCATAGTACTTGCTGTGGATCCTGAAGCAGTTTGGAATTCCTGTGTGATGGTCTGGATAGATATCTGCCTATTACATATTACAACCCTCTTCAACTATCGGCGGTCTCTGTCAGTTAACAGACGCGGTCGTCCTGTGCGCTTTTGTGCTGTACGTGGCCCTTCACGTTTCCACTTCACTATCACATCGGAAACAGTGAACCTAGGGATATGTAGGAGTGTGTAAATCTTGCCTACAGACGTATGACACAAATGACACCCTATCACCTGAGCACGTTCGTAGTCCTTGAGTTCCGCAGAGCGCCCCATTCTGCTCTCTCACGATGTCTAATGACTACTGAGGTCGCTGATATGAACTACCTGGCAGTAGGTGGCAGCACAATGCACCTAATATGAGAAACGTATGTTTTTGGGGTATTCGGATACTTTTGATCACATAGTGTATTCCCTACTGAACGAACTGCTTATACACAGGCAGATTTTCTCACGATAGTTTAGTAATATGATGAACCTTAATGTCAATATTAACAAGTAGAAAATTTTCTCGAGTGACTGTCCCAGAAAACTCCAAACTGGCTGTGACACAGTAAATACAAACATATGGGCCTGTTTTTAGGTTAAAGAATTTGAGTTTCTGAAACTGTATATCTGGTATTATGCTACTGAAATAAAATTACTGCATTATAGTTGATTCTTTAGTAAGAGGGTATGACGTATTTCGAAGTGAAGATGGAGCCAAAACAGTGAGTTTGGAGTGAATTCTTAGAGAAAAAGAGCCTCTGGATTGGCCGGAACGTGGAGGCAAATCAGATACTCCACATTCACGGTCGATTCTAGAATATCAATACGCACCGCTATTAAACGAGACGGAGGGTCAATGACAATCAGAGTCAACAGATAATATAAAAGAGGCGATGTCTTACTACTGAGAAGTTTGCTGCGATAATGCAGTGTCAGGCCGCTTGCCAGTAGTTGTCCGTGTCCGTGTGCGTGGGCGTCGGCACCAACTGCCGCATTTTAGACATTTTTTTAGTAATGCAATAGTAGCGTAAACAGTTATGAACGTTTAGGTGATGCGCTTCCTGGCGCATTTACTTTTCCAGCTATTTAACTGTGTTACGTCATAAATTCCGTGGATACGGAAATGTTATTCCACGCCGTGTTGCAGAAATAGTCAACTACTGGACAGACCCTCTTCGTTTAAGCAGATGTAAGACCACAATCTCTTCGGAGAGCTCAGATGTCACCCCATAATTTCGTTAATGTAGTAGTTGTTTGGGCAACTGTCTGGATAATTGAGTGATCTGGTCTTGTAACATCAACGAACATGGTCGTGCCGTACTGGTACAACGAACGGCTGAAGGCAACGGGAAACTATAGCTGTTATTTTTCTCGAGGTCATGCAGTTCTACTGTATGGCCAAAGATGATGGCATCTTCTTGGGTCACATATTACGGTGGCAAAATAGTTCCCTATTTCGATTTCTGTGCATGGAGTACGGAGGCGAATATTGTCATCAAGAAAAACAAAACTGGCATTTTGTAGGTCGTAGCGTGAAATTTTAGATGCCTTAATCGGGCTGGTAGGTTAAAAACATTAGGAAGGGAAATGGATAGGTTGAAGTTACATATAGCGGAGATTAGAGAAGTGAGTTGACAGAGAGAACATGACTTCTGGTCAGATGAGTACAGGGTTATAAATACAGAATCAAATAGGGATAATACAGGAGTAGGTCTAATAATGAATAAGAAGACAGGAATGCAGGTAAGCTACTGTGAGCAGCGTAATGAACACACTATCGTAGGCAAGATAGACACGAAGCCAATACCCAACACAGTAGTGCAAGTTTACATGCGAAGTAGATCCACAAACGATGAAGAGACTGAAAAATTGTATGATGGGCTAAAAGAAATTATTCCGATAGTTAAGGGAGAGGAAAATTTAATTGTGACGCGTAACTGGTAGTCGATAGTAGGAAACAGCAGTGAAGGAAAAATTGTAAGTGATTATGGACTGCGGTAAAGGAATGAAAGAGGAAGCCATTTGGTAGAATTTTGCACAGAGCATAATTTAATCATCGCTAACTCTTGGTTTAAGAATCATGAAGGAAGGGTGTATACGTGAAAGACGCATGGAGACACCGCAAAGTTTCATATTGATTATAATATAATAATAAGGCAGTGATTTCGGTTCCAGATTTCAAATTGTAACATATATTCAGAAGTGGGTGTGGATTGTGACCACAATTTTTTGTATGAACTGTCGATTAAAACTAATGGAATTGGGAAAAGGTAGGAAATTAAGGAGATGGGATCTGGAGAAGTTGAAAGAACCAGAGGTCGTTGAGAGTTTCAGAGAAGGCATTAGGCAACTGTCCACTAGAAATGGAGAAAAGAATACAGTAGCACACTAATGGCCAGCTTTGAGAGACGAAATAGTGAAGGCAGCAGAGGATCAAATAGGTAAAAAGACAAGGCTTAGTAAAATCCTTAAGTATCACAGGAGATACAGAATTTAATTTATGAAAGGAGTAAATATAAAAAACGTACCAAATGGAGCAGATAATACAAACGTCTAAAAAATGAGACTGACAGGAAGCAAAGAGAGCTTCACTCCAAGTTTAAACGCAGCCAAAACCTCTCAGACAAACAGAAGCTAAGCGATGTCAAAGTTAGCGTAAGGAGGGCTATGCGAGAAGCGTTCAGTGAATTCGAAAGTAAAATTCTATGTACCGACAGAAAATCCTAGGAAGTTCTGGTCTTACGTTAAATCAGTAAGTGGCTCGAAACAGCATATCCAGACACTCCGGGATGATGATGGCATTGAAACAGAGGATGACACGCGTAAAGCTGAAATACTAAACACCTTTTTCCAAAGCTGTTTCACAGAGGAAGACCGCACTGCAGTTCCTTCTCTAAATCCTCGCACAAACGAAAAAATGGCTGACATCGAAATAAGTGTCCAAGGAATAGAAAAGCAACTGGAATCACTCAACAGAGGAAAGTCCACTGGACCTGACGGGATACCAATTCGATTCTACACAGAGTACGCGAAAGAACTTGCCCCCCTTCTAACAGCCGTGTACCGCAAGTCTCTAGACGAACGGAGGGTTCCAAATGATTGGAAGAGAGCACAGGTAGTCCCATTCTTCAAGAAGGGTCGTCGAGCAGATGCGCAAAACTATAGACCTATATCTCTGACGTCCATCTGTTGTAGAATTTTAGAACATGTTTTTTGCTCGAGTATCATGTCGTTTTTGGAAACCCAGAATCTACTCTGTAGGAATCAACATGGATTCCGGAAACAGCGATCGTGTGAGACCCAACTCGCGTTATTTGTTCATGAGACCCAGAAAATATTAGATACAGGCTCCCAGGTAGATGCTATTTTTCTTGACTTCCGGAAGGCGTTCGATACAGTTCCGCACTGTCGCCTGATAAACAAAGTAAGAGCCTACGGAATATCAGACCAGCTGTGTGGCTGGATTGAAGAGTTTTTAGCAAACAGAACACAGCATGTTGTTATCAATGGAGAGAAGTCTACAGACGTTAAAGTAACCTCTGGCGTGCCACAGGGGAGTGTTATGGGACCATTGCTTTTCACAATATATATAAATGACCTAGTAGATAGTGTCGGAAGTTCCATGCGGCTTTTCGCGGATGATGCTGTAGTATACAGAGAAGTTGCAGCATTAGAAAATTGTAGCGAAATGCAGGAAGATCTGCAGCGGATAGGCACTTGGTGCAGGGAGTGGCAACTGTCCCTTAACATAGACAAATGTAATGTATTGCGAATACATAGAAAGAAGGATCCTTTATTGTCTGATTATATGATAGCGGAACAAACACTGGTAGCAGTTACTTCTGTAAAATATCTGGGAGTATGCGTGCGGAACGATTTGAAGTGGAATGATCATATAAAATTAATTATTGGTAAGGCGGGTAACAGGTTGAGATTCATTGGGACAGTCCTTAGAAAATCTTAGTCCATCAACAAAGGAGGTGGCTTACAAAACACTCGTTCGACCTATACTTGAGTATTGCTCATCAGTGTGGGATCCGTACCAGATCGGGTTGACGGAGGAGATAGAGAAGATCCAAAGAAGAGCGGCGCGTTTCATCACAGGGTTATTTGGTAACCGTGATAGCGTTACGGAGATGTTTAATAAACTCAAGTGGCAGACTCTGCAAGAGAGGCGCTCTGCATCGCGGTGTAGCTTGCTCGCCAGGTTTCGAGAGGGTGCGTTTCTGGATGAGGTATCGAATATATTGCTTCCCCCTACTTATACCTCCCGAGGAGATCACGAATGTAAAATTAGAGAGATTAGAGCGCGCACGGAGGCTTTCAGACAGTCGTTCTTCCCGCGAACCATACGCGACTGGAACAGGAAAGGGAGGTAATGACAGTGGTACGTAAAGTGCCCTCCGCCACACACCGTTGGGTGGCTTGCGGAGTATAAATGTAGATGTAGATGTAGATGTAGAAGTGCAAAACGGCCAAAAAGGAAAGTCTAGAGGACAAATGTAGGGTTACAGAAGTGCACATAACTAGGGGAGAGATAGATACCCTCTACAGGAAAGTTAAAGAGACGTTTGGAGAAAAGAAAAGCAACTTTACGAATAAAAAAATGGTTCAAATGGCTCTGAGCACTATGGGACTTAACTTCTAAGGTCATCAGTCCCCTAGAACTTAGAACTAATTAAACCTAACTAACCTAAGGATATCACACACATCCATGCCCGAGGCAGGATTCGAACTTTACGAATATCAAGAGCTCAGATGCAAAACCAGCACTAAGCAAAGGCGGAAAACTGAAAGGTGTAAGATACATACAGGATATATATAGAAGGGAAAGAAACTTCCAGGTAGTATTACGCAAAAGGAAGAGTACATAAATGATGATGAAGTAGGAGATATGATATTGCGAGAAGAATTTGACAAAGCACTGAGATATCTAAGTTGGAACAAGGCTCCAGTCACAATAAAACTATTCCATCTGGTATGCACGATATATGAGACGGTCCAAATACCCTCATGTTTCAAAAAGAATCTAATAAAGCCAATTCCAAAAAAGTAGTTGCTGACTGGTGTGAATGTTACCGAGCTATCAGTTTAGTAAATCATGGCTACAAAATACTAACGCCAGTCGTTTGCTGAAGAATGGAAAAACTGGAAGAAGCCGATCTCTGTGAAGATCAGTTTGGATTCCGGAGAAATGTAGGAACACGTGAGGCGATACTAAAATATCTTAGGAAACGGGTTAAGGAAAGGTGAACCGACGTTTATAGTGATTACAGATTTGGAGAAAACTTTTGACACTGTCGACTGGAATACAGTCTTTGTAATTCTGAAGTTAGCACATGTAAAATATGTGGAGCGAATGGTTATGCACAACTTGAGCAGAAAACATATGGCAGTTACAAGAATTGAAGGGCATAAAAGGAAAGCAGTGGTGTGGTCGAGAAGGGAGTGCCGGCCGCGGTGGTCTCGCGGTTCTAGGCGCGCAGTCCGGAACCACGCGACTGCTACGGTCGCAGGTTCTAATCCTGCCTCGGGCATGGATGTGTGTGATGTCCTTAGGTTAGTTAGGGTTAAGTAGTTCTAAGTTCTAGGGGACTGATGACCTAAGATGTTAAGTCCCATAGTGCTCAGAGCCATTTGAACCATTTGAGAAGGGAGTGAGGCAGGGTTTTAGCTTATCCCCAATGTTACTCAGTTTGTACACTGAGTCTACAGCTACATCTACATTTACGTGATTACTCTGCTATTCATAATACAGTGCCTGGCAAAGGGTTCAACGAACCACCTTCAAGCTGTCTGTCTACCGTTGCACTCTCGAACGGCACGCGGGAAAAACGAGAACTTAAATTTTTATGTGTGAGCCCTGATTTCTCTTATTTTATCGTGATGATCATTTCTCCCTATATAGGTGGATGCCAACAGAATTAGAAGGAAGGTTAGCAGAACAGAATGTTTTCGAAATCGGAGGAGAAAACTGATGATTGAAATTTCATGAGAAGATCCCGTCGCAACGAAAAACGCCATTGTTTTAATGATTGCCACTCCAATTCACGTATCATGTCTGTGGCTCTGCCTCCTATTTCGCGATAATACAAAATTAGCTGCCCTTCTTTGTCATCCGTCAGACTCACCTGATATGGATCTCACGCCGCACAGCAATAATCCAGAATAGGGCGGACAAGCTTGGTGTAAGCAGTCTCTTTAGCAGATCTGTTGCATCTTCTAACTCTTTGGTTTGCTCTACCAACAACATTATCTATGTGATCATTCCAATGTAGGTCATTTGCAATTGTAATCCCAAAGTAATTAGCTAAATTTGCAGCCTTCATATTTGTGTGACTTATCGTATAACCGCAATTTAGCGGATTTCTTTTAGTACTCTTGTGAATAACTTTACACTTTTCTTTATTCATTGTCAACTGCAGCTTTTCGCACCATCCAGATATCTGAATCATTTTGCAATTCCTTTTGTTCACCTGATGTCTTTAGAAGACGGTAAATGACAGCATCATCTGCAAACAATCTACGACGGCTACTCAGATTGTCTGTGTCGTTAATAAAGATCAGGAACAATAGAGGGCCTATAACACTTCCTTGTGGAAGCAGTAAAAGAAACCAAAGAAAAATTTGGAAAAGTAATTAAAGTTTAGGGAGAAGAAAAAAAACTTTGATGTTTACCGATAGCAAAATAAGTCTGTTAGAAACAGCAAAAGACCTGGAAGAGCAGCTGAACGAAAGGAATGGACAATGTCTTAAAGGGTGATTTAAGATGAACATTAACCAAAGCAAAACAGGATAATAGAATGTAATAGCATTAAATTCTACTATATACATATATACGTATACTTGGAGCCCAGAACTCTCCATGCTGATGTGGGGAGTGAGATCAAGAGGAATAGTTTTTCAACGTGCTAAAGGCAATCAGAGCGCACTGCGAGGCCCCACGAATGCAGTGCAATTAAGATGAGGCACAGAATATTGCTTCAGGGAAACAAAAGAATACGCTGGAAGAAATTTCTAGTTAGACAACTGCAATAAAGGTTATCCAAAATATTACCAGAGGCTGTTCTGAAAGTCCTTAAGTGGTCCATTGTTCTGGGATTTTATTACTGAACCCATATTACATCTATCAGGCGCGGCAGCCCGCATCTCGTGGTCGTGCGGTAGCGTTCTCGCTTCCCACGCCCGGGTTCCCGGGTTCGATTCCCCGCGGGGTCAGGGATTTTCTCTGCCTCGTGATGGCTGGGTGTTGTGTGCTGTCCTTAGGTTAGTTAGGTTTAAGTAGTTCTAAGTTCTAGGGGACTGATGACCATAGATGTTAAGTCCCATAGTGCTCAGAGCCATTTGCACCATTTGAATCAGGCGCGGCAAATACTATTGAAAGTGGTGTTGCATATGCAGATGATATCCCAGTAGTTGTGTCTGCGGACTCCAGGGCGAGACCTTCGGAAAAGACGAATGATACGCATGTTTAGATGCAGTACTGGTGTAAGGGCAACTAACTGACTATGGCTGATCGTAAAACCACTTAAGTACTTCTGAAGGGACGAGTTTCTGTTGCCAGAATCCCTGTAAAACACAGCACTTTTTGTAGGTGTTTAGGCATTCTTCTACACGAGAAAAGGAATAAAATTACATTAAATGTTCTTTTTTTGTTGTTTGACTTTTAGATCGAGTGGAGCAAGGTAAGTACTAGGTGTGTCATCAAACTAAATGAATAATTTAACACTTTGAGTACTAGTGGTTTCTGCTCCAAACCACAACTTTATTAGTTTTGTTTTGAAGTACCATTGCCTTTCCCATCAAACCACCGATGCTATTGCAAGAGGGAGGCATGTAATGGTACACTGAGGTACTTCTACGAATGTAGGAGAGCCGAGGCGTCGTTTCTTTAATTATCTGAAGTTATTGCAACGTAAATTCGAGTTTGTTCCCCTAGAACTTATAACTACTAACCTAAGGACACCACATACATCCATGCCAGAGGCAGGATTCGAACCTACAACTGTAGCGGTTGCGCGGTTCCAGACTGAAAGGCCTAGAACCGCTCGGCCACACCGGCCGCCTCGAGTTTGTACTGCTGCTTTTATGAGTGGTTTCGAAATGAAACCATTGGCTCAGTATGTACTTTTGATACAAAATTTATTAAATTTTAGACTCACTTTTGCTTGTTATATAGGACCATAATTTCTTTTAGGGACTAGGGCTCAAAAATGGCTCTGAGCACTATGGGACTTAACATCTGAGGTCATCAGTCCCCTAAAACTTAGAACTACTTAAACCTAACTAACCTAAGGACATCACACACATCCATGCCCGAGGCAGGATTCGAACCTGCGACCGTAGCAGTCGCGCGGTTCCGGACTGAGCGCCTAGAACCGATCGGCCTCCGCGGCCGGCTTAGGGACTATGAATTCATGGGAGTTTAGAGATGTGGGACTGTGTCTCGGAAATTAGCGAAATTGATTTCAGATGTATCACATGGAATGGTGGGTGGTTGTCAGTAACTGTTGTTATTGATTTTATAAACAATTTTAAATATAAATGTTAGTAACTTTGTCAGTGTTGACTCATGTGGTAACAAGCTAGTGAGGTTGTCTCACTACCACGACTTCAACGCCGAATGTAGATTTCCGATAACATCTCTGGAAGTTTTCCAGTGAATGTACTCAGTTTCCATTTCCAACATTTCTGAACATATTTCGGTCCTTCTTCCAACAGGCCCTGGCACCTTCACCCATGCTACTTTGAGTGTTTCCAAGATATGGGACCACTGTGGCCTACCGAGCGTTCCCTACCTCCGTTCACGGTTCGCCGGAGCAACACGAGCTATAACCGAAGCATTATGGAGAAGTGATTGCAAAACTATTACCTGCAAATAAAAAGTAAGAGCGTATAGGACAATAAATTTTAAATAGAGGGTTTTTTTAAAACTCTATTCATAATGATGAACATGGCAAAAAATCTCCAAAATTACAAGGAACAGTTTTTCGTAAGTAAGTAAAAAATTATAGCCCCGATCGAAAAATGTTAAATGAGAAAATTATAGGAATTAAAAGGATCTATCGATTGCTTTTTTATAGGTATCGACTGATTTCTTACGTTTCGAAATATACAGAGAAACCGTTAAAAATCGTGTTCATTGTAACTCGTTAACATTCCCGTTCCCGTATTTGCTATTTACTAAGTACAGCCAGCGGTAAGTCAAAAAATTACTTGTTTGAAAAATTTAAAAGAATTAATTATTTTTCGAGATATATAGATTTTTTTGAAAAGAAAAATTGGCTAGACCTTGTCAGCGGATGGCCCTGCGGTAACAGTTCTAGGGTTACGTTCTTCCCAAAGAGTTGTGTTACCTTGCCATTAATAATGTTTACAGTTTTAGTAATTGTAAGTATCAAAAAATTACTTCGGAGAACTCGCGCATTTTTTGTGCGTGTTTTTTATCTCACTTTTTATTTCACGAAAATAACTCTTAAAGAAATAAGTTTCTAACATTTTTTCAAAAATTTAAAAAGAAATTATTACGACCTTCTGAAGCAGAGATAACATTTTTTTTTTAAATCTAGGGGACGCAATTAACATTTTGCAGCGATATGCAGCATGGCAATTTATAATGAACACTCGCATTTTCAAGAAAAAAAATACTAGGATATGTTTCATTGATTTTCAGAATTAGTTATTCAGTAATAAAGTGAAGCAAGTAAGCGCGGAGTGCGTCATCTGGAACTGGCAGCGGACTGATGGGAACCGGCGAGCGCTCGCTCTGAAAACTGTTTCTGAAGGACCTGCGCTTGCATAATCTGCGATATCTCGGCTACTCGATCACTTACGAAAATCCTTTTGTACTTACTCTGGGGTAGCTTCATGAGATAACTATGAATGTTATAGTCATTTTCGCCTTAGAAGCAAAATAGCGCCGGAAATATTTAATTTTCAGGTAATTTACATTTTGCGTACGTTTGTCGCCATTTTAACTATCTCATATTATTACAACAGTATTTTTCATGTAATATCTTAAATTTGTTCTCAATTAATTATACTTACGTTTCACTTCTTTAATACTTACCTCTTTACTTCAGTACTTAATTATTTTTGCCACAAAATTAAATAAATGCAACATTTCGGGATAAGTTTAAAGAATTTTATTTATTTATACCAATATTTAATAATACAACTGTCTATAAAATATACATAACACCGTTATAATGAAAACTACGTTATACACGTGTACTTTACTGATAAAATTATTTATCGAATGTAATCGTTTTTTGGATTGTCTTTTGGTTCATTTTCTTGTTCTTCCTCTGCCACAATTTAGTGAAGAACTATGCTGATAGGCTCGAGAGACAGTTCGTCAACATTTTGACACTGTCACTCAACAACATTCTCGTTGAGAAGTAAATCGTAAACATTAACAGTATCATCGTCTATTTCGATGTTAGGAGTGTCGAAGTTTTTATACCGGGCTGACAATCACAATACTTGCAAAGACTCGTACATTTGAGGGAATCTTATTCTTGAAAATACAAGTATTCCGTATAAGCAGCCATCAAGCACATTAGGGTAAAATGTTAATTGCGTCCACTAGATTTTGTTTAAGAAAAATTATCTCAGCTCCAGAATGTCGTAGCAATTTCTTTTTAAATGTGTGATAAAATGTCGATAATTTACTTCTTTAAAAGTTGTTGTCATAAAATAAAAACTTAGATGTTTAATTAAAAAATACGCGCCCAAAAAGTGCAAGTTCTTCGAAGCCATTTTTCTATGGTTACAGTTAATAAAACTTTAAAACTTATTTAATAGCATGGTAGCACAACTCTTTGCGAAGAAAATAAGCCTAACCGTTACTGTAGGGCCACCCGCTGACAAGATGCAGCCAGTTATCAAGAGCGCCTCTTTTTAAAAATCTGAATATCTCGAAAAATAATTAATATTTCTTATTTTTCCAACTTAGCACTTTGTTTACTTACCTCAGGCTATACTGACAGTAAATGGCAAGTATGAGAACGGGAATGTTAACGAGTTATAGTGAACCTGATTTTTAACAGTTTTGCCGATAAATTTCGAAACGTAAGAAATCAATCGATATTTATAAAAAGGCAAGAGACAGATCTTTTTAGTCTCTGCGACTTTCTTCTTTAACGCTTTTCGATCGGAGCTGTAGTTTTTTACTTGCGTCAGAAAAACCGTTTCTTGCTATTTTGCGGACGTTTTGGCCATGCTCGCCATATTCGATCAAGTTTCATGGAAACGAAACTCTATTTAAAATTTTATTTCCTATACGCTCATATGGTTTGTTTTCAGGTAATAATTTTGCAAATTTAACATTAGACCGCCTCAGAATGCTTGGACTAGCACACAGCCCATTGTCCGCTTACCTATGTGGACCGGCCACTAAATGCTATTTGCCATCCACGTTTCGCTTAACTAAAACCTCTGTTTCAGAATACGTCGTATTGCGAGTTCACCGCTCGTAATGTCACATCTGGACATGTAACAGGCGACAGTGTATCTTTTTTATGGTAGCGAACGAGGTGACGCGGGATTGAGCAGTAAAACCACGAACAATAAAATATCAGAGCAGGCATACCACAGAACGGGTACGAATCATTCTTTTGTAGACAGTAACAGACTTTCATGTCCATTTAGAACAGATTACTCAACGATCTGCTAATAATTCTCCTAGAGTTGCATTGCCCAACTTCATTGATGGAACCAGCTGCAAATTTCAGAGTAACTCGCAATAGCAATGAAATTAAATAGCGCCATAACTTCTGTGTGATCCATCTATCAAGCTAGTTTTCAACGCGTACTGGCTACCATACGAAATTCATCCGCCCTTCCGCAAAACCGTCCATACCACATGACTCATCACCACCGGGCCACCACTACCTGCGCTCCTGGCTTCCTGTTCTATAGACCCGTCTTCCTGGTCTCTGACGTCACAAATCGATGTCAGAACGTGTCTCACAAGCACAGTGTGAGTCCCATAAATTTATCACAATCCATTTGTATAAACCATAGCATCGTATGCGTGCTTATGAAACAACTAAATTAAGTCTAAGTCGTTGAATCTACAGGGATTGGTACCCGACGTAAATGCTTCAATACATTGTCCTTAAATTACATAATTTACATCAAAAAGGAAGTTGTGTAAACAGAAGAGATATTCATAAATGTATGTTGTTATTCGGAAAGAACATCGTCCCCTCTTTCCCATCAGGCATTCACATTTATGTTATTCCTATCATGTTTATTCCTAATTTGCGTATTTAATTCTGTCATAAGTAATCCTCGAATTGCCTACGTAAATATGAGTCAGTAGCATCATCTCATCTGGAATTATAATATTACTGTGATCCCAGAATGGCATGCCGTTTTATCTCAACTTGTATCTTACCGCTAAGAGTCCATAACCTAACTTATTCTAATATTATTAACTCGCACAATAGCAACTGTGCCAGGTGTCGCGTGCAAATTCCGTGCAATAAAATTTATTGCCAGTAAAGTGAGCTAATCAGCGACATCTGGTTTATCAGAATCAGATTAATATCAGTGAAAACATATATGTAATAAGTGTCTACCACCGCACTTCATATAGCGTAACTTTTAAAGTAATTGTTGCAGGGTGAAGGAGCTAGCGTCGGTGATTCTGTCCCATTACACTCTTCGTGTTGGTTAGCGTATTTGCCTATTATTTATTTACACTACTGACCATTAAAATTGCTACACCACGAAGATGACGTGCTACAGACGTGAAATTTAACCGACAGGAAGAAGATGCTGTGATATGCAAATGATTAGCTTTTCAGAGCATTCACACAACGTTGGCGCCGGTGGCGACACCTACAATGTGATGACATGAGGAAAGTTTCCAACCGGATTCTCATACACAAACACCAGTTGACCGGCGTTGCCTGGTGAAACGTTGTTGTCATACCTCGTGTAAGGAGGGGAATTGCGTACCATCACGTTTCGGACCTTGATAAAGGACGGACTGTAGCTTATCGCGATTGCGGTTTATCGTATCGCGACATTGCTGCTCGCGTTGGTCGAGATTCAATGACTGTTAGCAGAATATGGAATCGGTGGGTTCAGGAGGGTAATACGGAACGCCGTACTGGATCCCAGCGGCCTCGTATCAGTAGCAGTCGAGATGACAGGCATCTTATCCGCGTGGCTGTAACGGATCGTGCAACCACGTCTCGATCCCTGAGTCAACAGATGGGGACGTTTGCAAGACAACAACCATCTGCACGGACAATTCGACGACGTTTGCAGCAGCATGGACTATCAGGTCGGAGACCATGGCTGCGGTTACCCTTGACGCTGCATCACATACAGGAGCGCCTGCGATGATGTACTCAACGACGAACCTGGGTGAACGAATGGCAAAACGTCATTTTTCGGATGAATCCAGGTTCTGTTTACAGCATCATAATCGTCGCATCTGTGTTTGGTGACACGCATATTGGAAGCGTGTATTCATCGCCATAATGGCGTATCACCCGGCGTGATGGTATGGGGTGTCATTGGTTACACGTCTCGGTCACCTCTTGTTCGCAATGACGGCACTTTGAACAGTGTACGTGACATTTCAGATGTGTTACGACCCGTGGCTCTACCCTTCATTCGATCCCTGCGAAACCCTACTTTTCAGCAGGATAATGCACGACCGCATGTTGCAGGTCCTGTACGGTCCTTTCTGGATACAGAAAATGTTCGACTGCTGCCCTGGCCAGCACATTCTCCAGATCTCTCACCAACGGAAAACGTCTGGTCAATGGTGGCCGAGCAACTGGCTCGTCACAATACGCCAGTCACTACTCTTGATGAACTGTGGTATAGTGTTGAAGTTGCATGGGCAGCTGTACCTGCACACGCCATGCAAGCTCTGTTTGACTCAATGACCAGGCGTATCAAGGCCGTTAAGGCCAGAGGTGGTTGTTCTGGGTACTGATTTCTCAGGATCTATGCAGCCAAATTGCGTGAAAATGTAATCACATGTCAGTTCTAGTGTAATATATTTGTCCAGTGAATACCTGTTTATCATCTGCATTTCTTCTTGCTGTAGTAATTTTAATGGCCAGTAGTGTAACTGCCCCCTACAGTTATGTAGTCCCTCAAAATAGTGTGCACACTCACCCGAGCTGGGAGCGGAAACCATTCCAGCCTCTGGAATACTGGTCTCCATAGATTTTTCTCTGACGTCATTGCTATTATGTGCACGTGTTGCATGCCTTCCGCCCGCAGAATCACGCCGTCTGACTGCGCCCTGGCGCCAGTCTGCAGCTAACTAAAATTCACCACCTCTGTACGAAACGCGCCATTCCATAATCTGTCAACTTATAAGTGCCACCACATCGATGTGGAAGAAAGTTTTATGTTATGATACATAAACAGTTTAAAAGCATGTGACTTAACGCACTGCTCTTTAAAGATCTCTTAATGCATGAAACATTCATTTCTAACCGTTGGTTCCTCATTTCGGAATACCCAATATTGTTTGTATAATTCTGACACGAAAGATTTGAGACACTTGTAAATGGTACTCTTTAGTCTTCGTATGTTCAACAAACGCAGGTTCAAAAAATCCAGCTAAATATTACGTCAGTTATTGATACCAAACAGTAATCCTTTACACCTTCTTTGATATGATGCAATGCGCAATATACATCACTCCCTATGAGTTTTAAAATGGTTCTAGAAGATACTGAACTGAAGATATTTGTAGAGACTGTTACGCATCTTTTACAAAAACACACGCATCTGTACCATCCGCTATTGATGGGTTACTATTGTATATTATTTCTGGATTATTACATAAAATAATATGCAGATTCGATAGATTATTTCAAAATTGCTTTTAACTGATTGTTTCTCTATGACGTCACAGTTTCATTTCCGACCTTCTAGTGCTTCGGTAGACACACTACGCTCGCATTAAGACACTTGGTTCACAGTTTCTTAATTCGTCATTGTCCCTACGATCAGAGCAGTGAGAGCATAATGTAGAAAACATTCATAGTTAACTGATGTTTTAGCTCGGTAACAGTTTTGTTTGTGGACTTCAGAGATTTTGAGAGTGCAAATGTATATATTACTGTGTGTGTGTGTGTGTGTGTGTGTGTGTGTGTGTGTGTGTGTGGAGACTGCGTACTAACAAAAATGAAGATCCAACGACGTTCTCGTCGTATGAACAGTTCACTAGCGGAAAGAGACAATCAATACTTTCACCGTCCGATAACAACGGTAATATTACCGATGACAGCTCCACTAAAACGGCATAGAAGTAGATATTCTCCGTATAGCGAAGCAGCTTAAGGGGCTCCGGAAAGGCTCAAAATCATGAAAAGTTAAATTTTTACTTTTTTGCGTTTTCTGAATCTGCAGACTATTACCTTTTAATAGATATATAATTTATTCAATTCCGAAGACTACAACTATTTTTAAATTTTTTTTTGAAATGTGTTCTACATGGGCGTGACCCACTGTGGCGCTGTTAAACTGCTGTCAAATGGTGGTATTATTAACGTCCGTGTTCATCAGGTACATTTTAGTGATGTGAGATAAAGTATAAAACCTATTTTCAGAGACTTAGCAGCACCTGAACTGTTGAAAAAGTGTATTCACGGAAAAACTCAAAACCCCAATGAAAGTGTAAATAGTGTTATATGGTCGAGAATCCCCAAGACTGTATTTGTTGGAATAGAAACACTTCACTTTGGTGTGTATGATGCTGTTGCGACTTTCAATGATGGCAACATTGTAAGGTGCAAGGTATTTAGAAATATGGGAATGAAGATAGGTTCTAACATGGTACGAGCGATGCTTGCTTTAGACAAGGAACGCCTTCGGGCTGCAGACAGGGCTGTAAAGAGTCTAGAAATACAAGCAAGAGTAAACAGGAGGAGGAACAAGAGGAAACTGGAGGAGGAGTTTGCAGAGGATGAAGATAATCCATCCTATGGACCTGGAATGCACTAAAAAGTTAATCCAATCTTTGTCGCTCGATTCCCAAAACTTTTATTTTCTCATACTAATTACATGTTTTCTAAGGATCTTCCAAACATATTTGTTTCAAACTTTCAGTAAATGTTACACAGTACCTTCTGCATAATTTAACACAGCCTTTTTCCAAAAAAACTGTATTTTTGAATATATAAATAAAAAATTGCAAAAAAGTTGTGAATTTTTATTACAATTGAAAAAAATCATCTTTAATAACTGAACTAAAATTTTGTAAAATCCCTGTGTTAAGTTGTAGCCCATATTCCAATAAATAATCTGTAAAAAGTTCAACTTCGTACCTCAAATACTTTGTGAGGAAAGATGTAATTTATAAGCGTTATTTTAACATTGCAAGTATAGGGCGTTCCGGAGCCCCTTAAAGCACTTAATAAAGGCAAGGCCTCCGGTCCAGTGAGCATACCACTTAGGTTCCATTTAGATTATGCCGATACAATTGTCCCATAGTTAGCAATAATATACAATCTCTCGCTCGACGAAAGATCCGTACCTAAGACTGGATAGTTACTCAAGTCTCATTAATACTCGAGAAAAGGAAATAGAAGCAATCTGCTGAATTCCAGGCCAATATCACAGACATCGATTTGCGGTAAGATTTTGGAACATACACTGTGTTCGAACATTATGAAATACCTCGAAGATAACGGTCTACTGACACAAATCAACACGGCTTCAGAAAATATTGTTCTTATCAAACAGAACTAGGTCTTTATTCGCGCCAAGTAATTAGCGCTATCGACAGGAGATCTCAAATTGATTCCATGTTTCAAAATTTTCGGAAAGTTTTTGACACGGTTCTTCACAAGAGACGTCTAATCAAATTGCTTGCTTATAGGGTATCGCCTCAGTTGTGCGACTGAATTCGTGATTTCCTGTCAGCAAGGTCAGAATTCGCAGTACTCGACGGAAAAACATCGAGTAAAACAGAAGTGATATATGGCGTTCCCCAAGGAAGTGTCTTAGGCCCTCTGCTGTTCCTAATCTATATAAGGGATTTAGGAGACAATTTGAGCGGGCCCTTTAGATTGTTTGTTGATGATACTGTCATTTACTGTCTAGTAAATCATCAGAAGACCGAAACCAATTGAAAAATGATTTGGAGACGATGCATGTATGGTGCGAAAAGTTGCAATTGTCTCTGAATAAGGAAAAGTATGAGGTGATCCAGAAGAATATGAGAATAAATCCGTTAAATTTCGTTTACACGATAAACCACATCAATTTGTATTCAACTAAATACCTAGGAATTACTATTACGAGCAACTTCAATTGAAACGATCACATAGATAATGTTGCGAGGAAGGCAAACCAAAGACTGCCTTTTATTGGCAGAACACTTGGAAGATGCAACAATTATACAAAAGAGACTGTCTATACTACTGTTGTCCGTTCTATTAGAGAAACGCTGTGCTGTATCCTTAGGAGATAGGATTCATATACGACATCGAAAAAGTTCAAAGAAGGGCAGCTCGTTTTGCACGATCGCAAAATATTCGAGAAAGTGTCAGGATATTATTTTATCCAAACGTATCATCCATCTTACATTTAGTTCAGTTCATTGATCAGTATGGATTGTAAAAGTAAATAAAACCTCTGTCTTATAATGTGTAAAGAAGGGCGTTTCATCAAGACACAAATGTAAACCTTGCAAGAAAACTTGTGACTGATTGCCGTATTTGCTACAGTGTAATGTCACGGGTATGATAGGCCTAAGCGAGTGGGGTGTGGGAATCGCTAAAGCAAAGGCGTTTTGCGTTGCCGCGAAATCTTTTCACGAAATTTCTATCACCATGTTCCCCCTCTGAATGTGAAAAGTTTTATTGTAGTCAACCTACTTACGGAGAAATGATCACCGTAATAAAATAAGAGAAATCAGAGCTGATACAGAAAGATTTAAGTGTTCATTTTTCCGACCCGCTGTTAGGAGAGCGGAACGGTAGAGAAATACTTTGAAGGTGGATCGAAGAACCCTCTGACAGCCACTTAATTGAAGAGTAATGATGTAGATGTAGAAAAAGGCGGCAACGAAGTGACAACGGGATTTTTAAATGCTAATGAACCGAATATATGGCTAAGTTTCGAAATGGAAATAAAAAATTATACTTCTTTCATTCACTTGGACTTCCGTTCAGTCGACTTGAAAATCGCATGTAGGGCATAACGATGTATAACATTTGCACTGCGCACTGGTAGACAGAATTGCAATGTAGCTTTGGCACGGGTGCTGTATACTTTGCACTGAGCCATTCCATCGAAACAACTGCTTTACGTACAACAGACGTTATTTTTGCCTTAGTAACACGTACCCGCCAAGGGGACGGTACGGAAATTGTACCGTGATGTCGAGTCCTCTGTGTGCATAAGGGGAGCGGAAAACTACGCTCCCGTATTCTGCATGATGTCACGTATTCTCTAGTGGCGGTGGCTGCACCTAGTGATGAGCTTGTAAATAATTCCCTTGCTGTTTTGTTGCTGTCTATCGCGGCTTACGAGATACTTGAAGTCCTCGCAGGAAGCGACGCAACGCTGAAAATTCGTGTACAATTATAATCAGATTCTTAAGTGTCTCCTAAGACTTAAACTTAATTTACAGTAGAGTAGATGTAACTTCCATTTGCATCCTTCGCCGTTATTTGGTGCCCAGTCATAATACTACTTATGTTTGGTAGATGTACTGCCCAAAAATACGCTTACTGCACTCACTCACAGACAGTCAGTAGAGCACAATGACTTTAACGCAGGTATTACTACAATATAAAGTTCTCTTTAACACGGGGGTAGATTAAAGGTTCAGACGTGGCGTAAATTAGTTCCATGAGTGTTTCAACCGTTTCTCCCTGTTGGAACTTGGCGCGCAACATATATTAAGATTCAGAATGTAAAAGTATTGTAAGTGTAAACAGTTCAGTAGAATATTTGTATCAGAAATACCAAACGGACCTACTCGTTCGAAGATGAATGACGTACACAATATTCTTCTATCCCAGCCCAATCAGATTAAGATGGCACTGTGACGTCAGATAGGGCATCCAGCCTCAGCAACAACTAGGAGTGAATTCTATTTTGACTTTAAATTTCAGTCCAAAACATGTACTCACAAATAATAATAAAATAATCATGTTTCTTCAGATGAAAATATTTCATGTATTAAGGGTGGATGTTAATGAAGTTGGCCGAAAATTTCAGTTTTCAATTTTATTTTTTATTTATTAGTAGAACACACGGACAATAAGTTTCCAAAGTTTCAATGACGAAATCGCATCCGACGTGTCTGAAAAATAATTAAATGTATGACGCGACCTTTCTGCCACTCCCATTTTTTAAAGCAACACTTCAATACTAACTCGGTCAGCGACGATTTCGTGAATTATTTTCAAGGAAACTTGTACGGGATACAGCTTGAAGGCTTTTAAATATACTCTTTGGTTTTACAGATCATTTGTGACTCTGTTCTGTATCTTAGAAACAATAAGAATCCAGCTGCTTTGTTTATGAAGAAACAATTCTTGTCTTACCTTGTGCTACTGACGGATATTTACGTAAGTGTTCGTTTCGTTCATCATTCAATAATGCCGTAGTCTGGTATTTAATGACTGAAACGTAGGGAGGATGAAGGTGTTGCAGGGAATGGCCTAGAACGGACTTTAAGATAATAAATTTCACCCAAGACATCTTGAGGAAAATATTTACAGCACCTCTCTGCAGCTGAAAAGTCAGTTGAAAACCTGGTAATGGAAAACAGGCAGAAAACAGGAAACCAGAAGAGAAGCTTTGAAGGGAAAGAGGACCCTGAGTATAAATATGGGGCCTTCTCAAAGTTGATGAACCTTTTTCTCAGAATCTATGAAGGCTAGAATTATGATATTCTGTACACTTAATTCTATAAATCCAATAAATGTTGTCTCAAAAGTAAATTTCGAAATCCTGAGTTTAAGCTGGGATATGGCGCAAAGTGCCTGGAATTTTGCATGAATTTCATATTATACTTCCAGACTTCAAATTTAAAAAATATTAATATTTTCCTATTGGATATATTCACAGAAACTCGTGAGAAAAGCTTACTGTGTACAAAGAAATTAAATACAGGAAATTTTGTAGAAATCTCTCTAACCGTTTCTGAGAAAAAGGTACATATATTATTTTAGCAAAATAAAATTTTCAAATTCCATTAAAAAGTGTAAATGTGATCGTAATACGCTGAGCCCTATGCTCAAGACCTTAATGTCAAATCTCCGTCCCGCTCCCCTGATTCATTTGTGTGACGGAACGAAACATGGAAATGCTCCTGTTACTATGCCAACCGGGCAAGACTCTTTACCTGCTAAGGAGCTTCATTCTGGCACTACCAACAACTTTCCACGTACTGCAGAGGATTTCCTCTATACTTTCCCGGACTACCACGCCTGACAGAAAGCATACAGCTTTACACTACTGGCCATTAAAACTGCTACACCACAAAGATGACGTGCTACAGACGCGAAATTTAACCGACAGGAAAAAGATGCTTTGATATACAAATGATCAGCTTTTCAGAACATTCACACAAGATTGGCGCCGGTGGCGACACCTACAACGTGCTGACATGAGGAAAGTTTCCAACCGATTTCTCATACACAAACACCAGTTGACCGGCGTTGCCTGGTGAAACGCTGTTGTGATGCCTCGTGTAAGGAGGAGAAACGCGCACCATCTCGTTTCCGACCTTGATAAAGGTCGGATTGTAGCCTATCGCGACTGCGGCTTATCGTATCGCAACATTGATGCTCGCGTTGGTCGAGATCCAATGACTGTTAGCAGAATATGGAATCGATGGGTTCAAGAAGGTAATACGGAACTCCGTACTAGATCCCAACGGCCTCGTACCACTAGCAGTCGAGATGACAATTATCTTATCCGCGTGGCTGTAACGGATCCTGCAGCCACGTCCCGATCCCTGAGTCAACAGATGGGGACGTTTACAAGACAACGACCATCTGCACGAACAGTTCGACGACGTTTGCAGCAGCATGGACTATCAGCTCGGAGACCATGGCTGCGGTTACCCTTGACGCTGCATCGCAGACAGGAGCGTCTGCGAAGTTGTACTCAACGACGAACCTGGGTGCACGAATGGCAAAACGTCATTTTTTCGGATGAATCCAGGTTCTGTTTACAGCATCATGATGGTCGCATCCGTGTTTGGCGACATCGCGGTGAACGCAAATTGGAAGCATGTATTCATCATCGCCATACTGGTGTGTCACCCGGCATGATGGTATGGGGTGCCATTGGTTACACGTCTCGGTCACCTCTTGTTGGCATTGACGGTACTTTGAACAGTGGACGTTACATTTCAGATGTGTTGCGACCCATGGCTCTACCCTTCATTCGATCCCTGCAAATCCCTACATTTCAGCAGGATAATGGATGACCGCATGTTGCAGGTCCTGTACGGGCCTTTCTGAATACAGAAAATGTTCGACTGCTGCCCTGGCCACCACATTCTCCAGACCTCTCACCAATTGAAAATGTCTGGTCAATGGTGGTCGAGCAACTGGCTCGTCACAATACGCCAGTCACTACTCTTGATGAACTGTGGTATCGTGTTGAAGCTGCATGGGCAGCTGTACCTGTACACGCCATCAAAGCTCTGTTTCACTCAATGCCCATGCGTATCAAGGCCATTATTACGGCCAGAGGTGGTTGTTCTGGGTACTGATTTCTCAGGATGTATGCACCCAAACTGCGTGAAAATGTAATCACATGTCAGTTCTAGTATAATATATTTCTCCAGTGAATACCCGTTTATCATCTGCATTTCTTCTCGGTGTAGCAATTTAAATGGCTAGTAGTGTAGCTGTGGTTTGAGTACTGCCTCCAGAACGAATCTCTCATTCTGCAGTTGAGTGTGCGTTATTTTGAAACGTGCTGCAGATTACATCTCATGCCTGGCCTGGACATGAATCTGCACTCTTGCATTGCTGACGCGATGCTTTTACCACTGAAATACCCAGGAAGGAATTTCGGTAACACCCTACACTCCATTGCATATTGAAGGACTCACTATGGATTCTGATTTAAGTTACCTATCATGTCATCAAACAAATTCTGGTGAATGACGTGGTCATGCGATTGATAAGAATTTTAGACGTCAATATGAAAGAACATATTAAAAGAAAAACTTGTACGGAATAAGTTCTTTGAATTAAGGTAGATGTATCAAACGCGGCTGTTAAAGATATCTCCATCCAGATTAACACAATTCGAAAAGGCCCGTGGATGTGAGTGGTTCTCACATTTAAGACGGTTCACAAAGAACTGTATGTCATATCGATCTGGAAGCGCTCGCTTGCCGAGTGTTTAATTCAACTCAAGAACACAGAGAATATCCTAGCTGTTGGGCTGGGGCTACTATCTGCAGATTGACTGCGAGGAGGAACAGCGATTAAGGTACTGGGTCGTAGGGTACGAGCAGGGGACGAGTGGTGGAGTGAGAGGTTTAAAACCCCTTCTGTCATCCTGATTTACGTTTCCCTAAATCACTGCAGGCGAGTGCCGAGATAGTGCCATCTGCAGTCAGTTTCCTTCCCTGTTCATTCAAGTGAGTTAGTTTTCATTCTCTAGTGACCCCAGTGTCGACAACACATTAAAGTCTAAGGCTCCTTCCTTCCTCTTTTTTAAAAAAACAGACCAGACATCGTACGAAATAGTAACGCACTGTGACCACATCTAGTTCCCAGATCACTATACCGATGCTGCTTGTCAAACTTTCGTTCTATTCAGGACCGCAGGTTTTTTTTTTTTAACAAATCTGTTTACACTTTGCGTTTCTAATCAGCAGTATGACTTTATCATTGGATGCAGATGATAGTTTTCAGATGTGAATTCGCCACATATGCTGTGTAATATGTTGTAAGAGCTTTATTCCCGCTTTCAAAAACTAGTGCCTGTGCAGTCGTGCAATGATCGGATCATTCTAAGTGGGCAGTTAGCTATACATGTGCAACAGCTACCCAAAAATGAAATACAGAAGAAGAGTAATAGCCTTTAGGAACTTGCGATGTACGAACTGTGTTACAGTGCGTGAAAGGCAAAGCAAGCTCGAAACTAAACGGATATTAAAGATAACGGCGCCTCTCGCATAAAAAAAAAACGGACAATGGGCTGGGGTATGCACGTGTGGTTTTTGCTCTGTTGATTGAACGAAATCCATTAACTGTCGGCCATACATGTAGTTATTGCAGTGTACATGCGGCGAAATATAGGTTTTCCAGATAGTGAAAAATAGCGCTTACAGCTGAAACAGCAGACTTGTTGGCGGGTAAAAAGCAATCATACCGCGAATATGGAAGTTTTTAATGAATGTAGTGCAAATCACATCAACATTATGCTGTTATGTTTGCAGGTACGTGAAAATTTGCTGAGCGACCACACACAGTATTACATTTTGAGTGACGATACGTGAACGATACAAAACTAATAATACTATTGTTCGCATTTCATACAGGTTAGCTTATTCTTTTCGAACCAGGCTCGTGAAAGCATAATAACCTACACGAGTCTAATATTTAGACATTTAGCTAAATTTCATTTGCAAATCGTTTACTTTACTTCTTCTACTGCATCTATCAGTGTGAAAAATAATAATCTAGCGTTTCGTATTATGTTCATTGCTTAACAGTCCAACGCAGCACCGTGAAAGAGTATTATGTTTCCCTTGACTTTGCAAATGTACCTAAAAAGTTAACAATTATGTTTCTAAGAGCTGGTATTCTTGATTGTTTCACGTCAAATACTTTCTACGCGACTGATATGAATGTATTACATTCTTGCAAGGGAGAGAAGGTGACGAATATTACTTGCGATTACCAAATGTGTTCATTTCATAGCTATTATTTTATTTATTTGAAAATTCCTTGTATTGTTGTTGTGATCTTAAGTCCAAAGACTGGTTTGAAGCAGCTCTCCATGCTACTCATCTCCAAATAACTACTGTAACCTACGTATTTCTGACTCTGCTTACTGTATCCATCTCTTGGTCGTCCTGTACGATTTTTATCCCCCACACCTCCCTATAAACTGGTGGTTTCGTGATGTCTCGGAATGTGTCCTACCAACCAATTCCTTCTTCTAGTCGGGTTGCGCCACAAATTTCTTTTCTCCCCAATTCTATTCAGTACCTACTCATTTGTTACGTGAACAATCCATCCAGCATAACAACCTTCAGCATTCTTCTGTAGCATCATATTTCAAAATCTTCTATTCTCTCCATGGCTAAACTGTCAATCGTCCACATTTCACTCCCGTACATGGCTACACTCCATACAAGTACTTTCAGAAAAGACTTCCAAACACTTGATTATAGCTAACTTCTCTTCTTTAGAAACGCTTTTCTTGCCATTGCCAGTCTACATTTTATACCGTCTCTACTTCGGCCATCATCAGTTATGTAGCTACCCAAATAACAAAATTCAACTACTACTTTAACTATCTCGTTTGCTAGTCTAATACCCTCAGCATCATCTGATTTAATTCCACTAAATTCTACTGTTTTTGTGTTGGTTTTGTTAATGTTCATCTTATGTCCTCCTTTGAAGACACTGTCCATTCCGTTCAACCGCTCTTCCAAGTCCTTTTCTGTCTCTGAGGAAGAGGAGATTCGAGTTTAACGTCCCATCGACAACGAGGTCATAATCTCGGATAAGGGAAGGATTGGGAAGGTAATCGGCCGTGCCCTTTTAAAGGAACCATCCCGGCGTTTGCCTGTAACGATTTAGGGAAATCACGGAAAACCTAAATCAGGATGGCCGGAGACTGGTTTAAACCGTCGTCCTCCCGAATGAGAGTCCAGTGTGCTAACCACTGCGCCACCTCTCTGGGTGCTGTCTCTGAGAGAATTACAATGTCAAAGGCTAACCTCAAAGTTTTTATTTCTTCTCCCTGAAATTAAATTCCTAATTAAGATTTTTCTTTGATTTCCCTTACTCATTGCTCACTGTGTAGACTGATTAATGTCGATAGGCTACAACCCTGTTTTACTCCTTTCTCATCGGCTACTTTCCTTTGATTAGAGAAAAAGTAATAGAAGAGATGGTAAATGATATATTTCAAAGAATTATAAAGTAGTTCTCAGAAACTAGACTCACCCTAAATTTAAACACACACACACACACACACACACACACACTCACTATATTCAGTTCTGTACAACATACAGAGTCATATCAACAACTGAAGTAGTACTTGAGCAGGAGTCAGTAAATAGGTTAGAATGCTCCAGATTTTTGGATATAGATGTTGATGAAAACTTGAACTGGAAGCAGCTATTACTGAGTTTCTCAAACAATTAAGTTCAGCTACTTTTTCTCTTTGTATAATTGTTAATCTTCGAAATAAAGGAATTATCCTCCCGACAAATTTTGCGTGCTCCCTCACAGTGATATCTCATGGAATAATTTCCTGGGGTAACTCATAATTTACAAAGAAAATATGATTCCATAAATACGATCAGTGAAAATAATATGTGGTGTTCATCCACGGACGTCATGTGGGTACCTCTTCAATGAGCTAGACATGTTAAATGCACCGTCACATTACATATATTCACTAATGAAATTCGTCATAAATAATCCAGCTCAATTTGTGAAGAACAGTGATGTCCATACCTACAACACTAAAGGTGAAAAATGACCTTCATTACCCGTTATTATAGTTCAGAAAGGAGTTCAAACTGCAGAAACAAAAATTTTTGATCATTTTCCCAATAACATAAAATGTCTGACAGGTAGCAAAGCAAATTTTAAATCTAACTTAAAACAATTTCTCCTGGACAACTCCTTGTATTCCACTGAGGAATTTCAACTTAAAAACAAGCTTTTTGTCTGGCTACCAGGTTTTAAGTGTAGTTGCACGAGTAGTACTAAAAATATGTTTGTCAACACCAATCATGTATACATACAGCGTAAACTGACCAGTTCCACATGTTTTCGTAAAAAGGATCGTTCAAACGATTTGCGGAACATGTTACTAACTAATGAATAACTAACTCATGCCCTTTGACTCTCACAACCGCCGTCTGGTTCCTGCACAAGTTGTAAATAGCCGTTCGCTCTCTGTATTTTAGTTCTGCTGCCTTCAGAATTTCAGAGATAGTATTCCAATCAACACCGTCAAAAGCTTTCTCTAATTCTATAAAAGATATAAATTCCTTAGTTCTCCAAATTGATTATAGGGAAGTATGCAGGAAATGCTATAATGCAGTCCACTGACAACGGCGACTTTCTCGTACATTTCATTCAGTTGGAGCAGTGTTATGTGATTTGAGTGGCATCAACACATCGCTCATCGACACTGTGTCTTTTGCCTTTACAGAGAAAAAAGTAAGCTCTAACCCTTTCAGACCCGATACGCAAATTTGTATGGGTGCGGTTTATTTGCGTTGCAGCATCATATTATTCCGCTATGCAGTTGAGTCCCAAGTCACACGAGTGTGCAGGAATCGCTGTTTCGTATACAACGCGATTTATATCGATATCTCGTTACAGCCGCGAGATATTGAGTCTTAATCTTTGGTAATTTTCAAGATGGCGGGTCGGAAGCATTTCTGTCGAAGTAAATGTTTATTGTGCTTTATTTATTGCGTTTTCACATTTGGAAAAATGTGTTTGAGATTCCGAAAGGTGTACAGAAGTAAATAAAAATATGTCCGCCACAATTATTTGAATACTTTCATAGCTACAATGACTGTAACATCCACACGCACAATTGTCCGTGTTGGGACTATTTTACCGGCATATGGTAGTTTTAGGTCGATGTTTGCGGTTACGATTCGGAGCAGATTACGGAATAGATAAGTCATTTTACTATTGTATTTACGCATTATTTTCACAGTTCGTTTGTTTGTTTCGTTGTAGGGCTTACTAACGAGGAAATTCTAGCCATATTAGATGACTCTGAAGCGAAAGTCTTCAGTGGTGATGACGAATTGTTAGATACTACTTGGTCTCTTCCAACAATCAAACCTAGACTTGGAGAAAGCTCTGAATCTTCTGACGAGAAGGAAAATTGTAACAATGCTTCTGCAACAATACTATCAGTTGCTCCAGAAGTTCAGGACAATTTTCCCAGTCAAAACAGTAGAAAGAATTCTAAAAAAACAGTGGAAACACATCGTCGTTTGTCCACTTGGAGAAAGAGACCATTCATCTCCAAAATTTTTGCGCACTCAGAGGTAGGACAGGAAATTAAAACTCTAATGAGCCATTTCAACGAGTACTACCCAGAAGATTTTTTTCAGTTAGCATCTGACTGCACTAACAGTTACTACTTTTCAAAGAAAGGGAAGTTGCTTCATACAAATCCTCAAGAGATGAAAAAGCTGTTTGGCATGCATGCACTTATGGGATGCATTAGATATCCTCGTACATGTATGTACTGGCAGAAGTCATTGCGCATGCCAACTATTGCAGATTGTATGCCTAGAGACAGGTTCTTCACTCTCAGAACAGCACTGCATATTGTGGACACTAACAACATTCCACGTGAATCAGAAACTAATAGATTTTGGAAAGTACAACCTGCAATTAATGTTGTACGCAGTGCTTGTTTGAGACTTCCACGCCCCTCTGAAAATGATTATTCCATTGATGAGCAAATGGTACCATTTACTGGACGCTGCACATTGTCTCAGTATGTTCCAAACAAACCGCGCCCTTTGGGAATTAAAAAGTTTGTTTTGGCAACAACGAAAGGTTTAGTGCTGGGCAAATGGTTCAAATGGCTCTGAGCACTATGGGACTCAACTGCTGAGGTCATTAGTCCCCTAGAACTTAGAACTAGTTAAACCTAACTAACCTAAGGACATCACAAACATCCATGCACGAGGCAGGATTCGAACCTGCGACCGTAGCGGTCTTGCGGTTCCAGACTGCAGCGCCTTTAACCGCACGGCCACTTCGGCCGGCTTTAGTGCTTGATTTTGAATTTTATCAAGGTAAATCAACTCCTCTGCCAGATGTTGGCCTTGGTCTTGGGCCATCTGTAATACTTCGCCCTGCTCAAACATTATCTCAAGGTGCAAAACTATATTTTGACAGATATTTTACAGCTTTGGCATTACTGCAACAGTTACTTGGCCTAGGGCTGGAAGTAACAGGAACCATAATGAAAAACAGAGTGAAACCAGTGCACCTGACAGAAGGAAAAAATACTGAAGAGAGGAGATACGGAAGAATTCTGCAGGGACAATGATAAAATAGTTATGTCCAGTGGAAAGATTCAAAAGCTGTGACCCTTGCCTCTACTTGTACAGCATGTGAACCAGTAAGCAATGTTGAGAGATGGGGTAAACCAGAAAAGAAGTACATATTAGTGCCATATCCTGCAGTCGTAGTGAAGTACGACCTGTGTATGGGAGGAGTGGACCTCTGCGATCAAATGATGGAGACCTACATGACTTTCTTGAAGACAAAAAAGTGGACTTTAAAAGTTTTGATTCATTTACTTGATTTGGCTTGCGTCAATCCCTGGTTGCAATACAAAGTTGAATGCGAAGCCAATAAAGTACAAAAGAAAAACACTTTAGATCTTCTTTGATTCCAACAAGTGATTGGGAAGCGCTAATTTCTTCATCTTCAGGACAGGAACATGAAAGTGAATCCGATGAAGAGCCACCAAATAAAATGTACAAACCAGCAAACACACCATGTGATGAGAAGCTGCTAGACGGATATCATCACTGGCCAACTGTTGATGATTTGCCTTCAGCTCGTTGCTGCAGGCAAAAAAATTGCAAGAAGAGGACGAGAACAAGATGTCTGAAGTGTAATATTTATTTGTGTTTGTCAAAAGACAGTAATTGCTTTCGTGAATATCACTGCAAGAAATGACATAAATATGTAAGATAATCCCGACCAACACAATCGTGTGGGTACAAAATTTGTTTCAAAATTAAAAAATAAAATTTTCTAAGCAATTGGTCCACGATTATATATTTTTTTAGTCTCAAAAATGCATTTATTTCAAAATTTTCATTTCAAGTTTGGGTGGGGGTCTGAAGGGGCTATACTTATCTGTTAGTATGTATGTTTTCAGTTTGATTCACGACTCAGCTGACACTGTCTAGGAATCTATTTCAGAAGTAATTTTCGTGGTAAATTTAGATTTTTCCTCAACATAAATCACATACAAAATGATTTCACGGTGTTAATATGTTCCATTTCCTCTTGTCGGTAGTAGCATAGCATGATCTTAAGCTCGCAGCAGTTATACTAGGATTTATCATTGAATGGGTATATTAACAGACCACATGCTGTAGTGAAAACGTGGAAAATTACCACGTTTCTTGACCTACGGAGGGACTCCGCTGTCTCTTTTCAGAACAGATAAGGTCACGTTGTACCCTAGAGCGGAAATGTGAAGTTAGACGGTAGTTAACTTGCATCTGAATGCTAATCAGTTGTCGATTTACTAGTCAGCGGTTCAGTTCACTGGTGATTGTAACTTAAAATGGCCGTTGAAAGGACGTTCACCTTTAGAAAGTAATGGGTATGTGAAGAACGCTAGGCTACGTGACATATCGCAGATCCCTTCGAATCGCGAGAACCCGACATAATAGTCTAAACGAAGGCAACACCCCGTAGACTGTATTTATCACACATTTTCCAAGGGCAGTATGTGATGTTTATTGACATACTGCAAAATCTGACGGCTGCAAAAAGATGAGGCTATCCAGCTTTGCTATGATCTTATTTACATTGTTACTGCTGATACTGCTGTTAACGGTTTTACAAACTTCATTCAAAACAGAAATAAGACAAACTGATGAAGTCGAATAAGTAGTATTACAGTCTCACATAGGGCCGTTCAGGACACTGTGCTACGAACATGTGATCCTCATGAAGAATACAAATGCCTGGTGCGAAATAAGAAAGTGCGTGAAATCCTTACCGTCCCAGAGTAAGTAACAAATAAATAAACACATAGCCCGTCCCGTTGGCCGTGCGGTCTAACGCACGGCTTTCCGGGCGGGAAAGAGCGCCTGGTCCCCGGCACGAATCCGCCCGGCGGATTTGTATCGAGGTCCGGTGAACCGGCCAGTCTGTGGATGGTTTTATGCGGTTTTCCATCTGCCTCGGCGAATGTGGGCTGGTTCCCCTTATTCCGCCTCAGTTACGCTATGTCGGCGATTGCTGCGCAAACAAGTTCTCCACGTACGCGTACACCACCATTACTCTACCACGCAAACATAGGGGTTACACTCGTCTGGTGTGAGACGTTCCCTGGGGGGTCCACCGGGGGCCGAACCGCACAATAAACCTGGGTTCGGTGTGGGGCGGCGGAGGGGTGAAGTGGACTGCGGTAGTCGTTGTGGGGTTATGGACCACTGCGGCTGCGGCGGGGACGGAGCCTCTCCGTCGTTTCTAGGTCCCCGGTTAACATATAATACAATACAATACAAATAAACACATAATGTGTTCAGTATCTCTTAACTCCATTTCATAATCACACTGGCGCTATGCTATGTTAGACGAAATAAAAAAGAAGGAAAATGAATAATAGTGATGCTTGCGTGCCGACCGGGTTGGCCGAGCGGTTCTAGGCGCTTCAGTCTGGAGCTGCGCGACCGCTACGGTCGCAGGTTCGAATCCTGCCTCGGGCATGGATTAGTTAGGTTTAAGTAGTTCTAAGTTCTAGGGGACTGATGACCTCAGATGTTAAGTCCCATGGTGCTTAGAGCCATTTGAACCATTTTTTTATGCTTGCGTCATAATGAGCGGCAATAATACTGGCTGAGTTAAAAATTGTTTCCGTAATGCAGAGCATGTTAGCGAAAATTGTGTTAAGAGGAGAAACAGGTAACACGACTATCTCTTAAGAAACAAACTATTGGAACACGTCGAACCTTCTAGCATTGCGTTAACTATTTATCTCTGACCACGAGGAGATGAACGATATTGGCATGAAAACCGCATGTTTAAAGCGTGGTGGTTCTCATTCACAGTTTGAGTTTGCGTATCAATTTTTGGTTTCTCAGACAAATGTCCTCAGTATCCATACACGAAGTTTAATGGACATAATGAAAAACTTCTCCAATGTCAGAACGGATACGGCTACCCAAGTTCTGATTGTACCTTATGGAGGAAACGCAATGGTGGGCAACGCAAGCTCATTGATAAGCGCTGCCATATGATGCCTTATATTCATAAATTGTAAACACATAATGAATACCGATACGAGTCCACCTATCAATGGTCGAAGACTACAATGGGAACCAGTGTACCTGTCCCGTAATGGACATATGTGCAACGCCAAAGTATAAAGACAGTATCCGAATTCAGGCAGCAAATAAAATTTAGAGGTAAAGTAAAGAATTCAGCTTTTGCTTCCACACCTATTCGTACATGTACAGTCCGCAAGCCACCTTTAGGTGCGTGGTAGAGGGTACTTCTGTTAACACTATCACGCGCGCTTCCCTGTTGCCCTTTCGAAATGTACGTGGAAGGAACGACTGTCTCTAATCCTATGCGTGAGCTCTAATTTCTGTAATTTGTTCATCCTGGCCAATTCGCGAGACACATGCGGGAGAAAGAAAAATGTTGGCCGACTCATTTTGGAGCGTACGCTCTCTGAGTTTGAACGCTAAGCCTCTCCTGTGATGCACGGAGCCTCTCCTGTAGCGTCTACTAATGAAGTTTGTTGATAAAACGATCGGCGAAAGACGAGTCGTCTCACCAAGTCAAACTGCCACAAGGTTGCAAAATGTTCAAATGTGTGTGAATTTCTAAGGGACCAAACTGTTGAGGTCATCGGTCCCTAGACTTACACACTGCTTAAACTAACTTATGCTAAGTACATCACAGACATCCATGCCCGAGGGAGGACTCGAACCTCCGGCGAGAGGGGCCGCGCAATCCGTGACTGGCGCCTCAAACCGCGCGGCCACTCCGCGCGGCTCACAAGGTCGCATCTACACATCGTAGACACTACAGCACTCATGTAAGCAGGTAGAAAGCCGACTTATTTTGAAGGATCGACAGTCACAGAGTGAAGTGGCGTAGTGGTTAGCACAATGGACTCGCATCCGGGAGGACGACGGTTCAAAACCCACGTCCGGGTTTACTGATTTAGGTTTTCCGTGATTTTACTAAATCGCTTCAGGCAAATGCCAGGATGGTTCCTATGAAAGGCCACAGCCGACTTCCTTTCTCATCCTTCCCTCATCCGAACTTGTCTCTAATGACCTAGTTGTCGACGGGACGTTAAACACTAATCTCTTCCTCTTCCTCTGGATCGACTCTCCGTTCGTAGTCGACTAATCTTCTTCTGCTCATTTTATATGAACTAAAGGAATTCGTATAAGGAATAATTCCCTTACTTCATATAAAATCCGTAATACACCAATATTTGACTACGTGAAGCCTCATATAGCAACTATACGCATCCTTGTAAAATGGACTAAAAGTTTCGTCTCTACTCTCGACCTGAGGCTGTAGAACCGCTTTCGCGGCACCATCGCCAATCATACTACAAATATGGGATGCATTCTTGCGATGACCTCGGCACCGCTGTCAAAAAGCGAACAGTCTGTTTGAGGAAATGTCTGTATCCCTGTAGTAAAAAAAATGGTTCAAATGGCTCCAAGTACCATGGGACTTAACATCTGAGGTCATCAGTCCCCTAGAGTTAGAACTTAGTAAAACTAACTAACCTAAGGACATCACACACATCCATGCCCGAGGCAGGATTCGATCCTGCGACCGTAGCAGCCGCGTGGTTCCGAACTGAAGCGCCTAGAACCGCTCGGCCACCAAGACCGGCATTTTACTCTCAGGTACTAACCTCCGGCAGCTGAACTCCTTTGCTTAATGCCTGGTACCGGGAGCTCAGACCTAGAAAAAGTATCGCAAATGGAGGTTTCGATTTTAAAAATAATTCTGTGTTTATATGCCACGGCATGGCTGAAGCTCACATCCAGACCGTGATTTGTAAACAGGCATACAGGATGTCCCAAAAATGTTGCGACAAACTTCGAGGTGTTGTAGAGGGTTTTATGAGGAACAAATCGAGCATAGAAACGTGTGTACGGAAACGTCATCCAACGAGGCTAACAGCAACGAGGTTATAGGCTACGGCACCAGCGCCTGCCAGTAAGCCACCTCTCCGGCAGCAAACGTGAATTTGTACACTGACGGACCGCAGACGGGACGTCTCGAAATGTTGCTGCTGATTGCCACGATCGCTAGTGGAGAAAATGGAGGTAGCTCCTGCGCAAACAGGCCTTGTCTTGCTATGAATGCGATTAAAAAAAAAAAAGGTCGTGTGACGAGGGTCTCCCGTCAGGTAGACCGCTCGCCTGGTGCAAGTCTTTCGATTTGACGCCACTTCGGCGACTTGCGCGTCGATGGGAATGAAATGATGATGATTAGGACAGCACAACACCCAGTCCCTGAGCGTAGAAAATCTCCGACCCAGCAGGGAATCGAACCCGGGCCCTTAGGATTGACAGTCTGTCGCGCTGACCACTCAGCTGCGGGGGAGGGGGGGGGGAAGGGAGGGAGAAGGGACTATGAATGCGATGACCTGTAGCCTTGGCGCATAACAGTTCTGGATAGTTAATTCGGAGGAGGGGAAGAAACAGCGAGGTCATCGGTGCCATCGGATTAGGGAAGGATGGGGAAGGAAGTGGGCCGTGCTCTTTCAAAGGAACCATCCCGGTATTTTACCGAAGCGATTTAGGGAAATCACGGAAAACCCAAATCAGGATGGCTGGACGCGGGTTTGAACCGTCGTCCTCCCGAATGCGAGTCCAGTGTGCTAACCACTGCGCTACCTCGCTCGGTGCAGTTCTGGACACGGTTTCCATCCGCAGTTTATTTTTCTCCTGTATACCGAAAAGCGTTGGAGATTTTAGAGGGTTCCAGGAGAAAAATAAACTGGGGATGGAAACCCATTCCGAAATCGTCCACTACAGAGGCAACATAACATCGCATTCATGGGAGACAAGGCCTTTCTACGCAGCAGATAGCTCCAACTTCTCCACTGACGATCGTGGTAATCAGTCGCGATCACTGAATAACAAACAACAAAAAAATGGTTCAAATGGTTCTGAGCACTATGGGACTTAACATCTGTGGTCATCAATCCCCTAGACTTAGAACTACTTAAACCTAACTAACCTAACATCACACACATCCCTGCCCGAGGCAGGATTCGAACCTGCGACCGTAGCGGTCACGCGGTTCCAGACTGAAGCGCCTAGAACCGCACGGCCACACTGGCCGGCAAGAAACAACATTACGAGACGTCCCGCCTTCGGTGCATCAGCGTTCAAAGTCACGTTTGCTGCTGAAGGAGTGATATAGTGGCAGGTGCCGGAGCCTATAACTTCGACGCTCTCTTGCGTCGTTGGGTGATGTTACCGGACACTGGTTCCTATCTTTGATTTGTTCCTCAAGACACCCTCTACAACCCCTAGAAGATTGTAGTTACTTTTTTGGGACGACCTTTATATGTGCCGAGCCTCGGGCATGGGTGTGTGTGATGTCCTTAGGTTAGTTAGGTTTAAGTAGTTCTAAGTTCTAGGGGACTTATGACCTAAGATGTTGAGTCCCATAGTGCTCAGAGCCATTTGAACCATTTTTATATGTGCCGAGCGAGATCGCACAGTGGTGAAACACTAGACTCCTATTTGAAAGAGTGGTGGTTCAAATGCCTGTATATCCACCCACATTAAGGTTTGCCGTGATGTCCCAAAATCGCTTAAGACGGATATCGGGCTGATTCTTTTGAAAGGGCACGACCGATTTACTTCCCCACCCATATCTAATCCTATTATGTGTTCCGTCTCGAATGGCTCTTTCGTCGACGGAATGTTAACCCTTAATCTTCCTTACTCTCTGAAATTGGTATGACTCTTTTGAGAAATTAGAGTGATTTCGCGTAAACAGTACATCTCATGGTGTCCAGTGACAGGAACAGCATTACCACACGAAGATACAGGAGAACAAAACATTTGAATTGTGGTGATATAGTGTTGTATTTACAATATTTGTCCGTTTTGCAACAACGAAATACGTAAAAAATAGCACCAAATACGTTTTGGTTTTATAGAGAAAGTTCTGTAGTAACGATGGTTGGTACTCTTGTTTTATAGACGTATTTCTTGACTGCAGGTTTCCGCTAAGCGTTGATGCTAGTACAGGACAACAAACGATACTACCACAACACACTTCGACAGTTGTTGCACGCTGAGAACGCTCTCAAAATAAAAGCGAAATGTCGGAACGAACAGTTCACTTTACAGCCGAGGGTACACTGTAATGAAACTCCCTGACAGTATTGGTACTCGAATCCGAATGCAGCTAATAGATTTGCTACTCTCAAGTCTTCAGTTTTGCTTCGCATTCCCCAACTGGGTCTCCCCTCCATACTTTGCATCCCTCGAAGAAAGAGTATCTCAAAGAAAATCTTTGCCACAGCTTTCGGGTTATTTTCAAAAAGGGGTATTTCATTTTCCATCGGAATGTTCACTATGAAGTTTTCTGACAGGTTAATATCGTGTGTCGTAAAGTGATCGTGAACGCGAAATCATGTGTGCTGCACTAAGCGGATACTAAAGAGTAAAACTGGAATTTGAACTCCAGGTTTCAACGGCATTATGTTACGATTGTTATGGCCCAATTTATGTGGTATGGTTAAGTATAAAGGCTGTGCCTTCCATAGCTAAGCAGTTTCAATGGGACCCAGCTTCCAGCGATATAGTATAGTGCACGCTTAAAAAGTGATACTAATATCTACATTTACAACGCTGTTTCTATGCTACTTCGGGTACACCAGCTGCTAATGTAGTAGAAATATATTCGCAATTGTGAATACGATTACACTTCAGCTGCTCAGTGTATTGTGGGACATATGAAATTTTTTGCTGGGCCGGGACTCCAATCCGCAATTCCCGCTTTATGCTAGCGGTCGTCTTAACCACTTCGGCTGCCTGAGCACGCCTCCCTGACCGCACTAAACCCCGTATGTCACCATTGTCCACGTCCTGCACTCGCACAGTTGCTGTGATTGCCGCACAGGAAAAACCTTATTTATTACTAGCAGAGAAACCCGATGTTGCCCAGGTATTTATTTATAGCTAGGCGTCTGCGCTCGTACGACGCAGCGTCTGATCTTGTGCTTAATGTTTATGACGTCATATGTCCTGAACTACGTGTAGTACAGTGATATAATTTTGTAGGCACAATCAGCGGTATATATATATATATATATATATATATATATATATGATAAATTTATTGCGAAGAGAGTAAGTAGTGAATAAGTAAGGCCGGCCGGAGTGGTCGAGCGGTTTTAGGCGCTACAGTCTGGAACCGCGCGGCCGCTACGGTCGCAGGTTCGAATCCTGCCGATGTGTGTGATGTCCTTAGGTTAGTTAGGTTTAAGTGGTTCTAAGTTCTACGGGACTGATGACCACAGCAGTTAATTCCCATAGTGCTCAGAGCCATTTGAACCATTTGCTATTGACAAGGGATTTCAGGTCGATTCCGTATTTCCGTATTTCTGGATTTCCGGAAGGCTTTTGACACTACCACACAAGTGGCTAGTAGTGAAATTGCGTGCTTATGGAATATCGTCTCAGTTATGTGACTGGATTTGTGATTTCCTGTCAGAGAGGTCACAGTTCGTAGTAACTGACTGAAAGTCATCGAGTAAAACAAAGTGAATTCTGGCGTTCCCAAAGGTAGTGTTATAGGCCCTTTTCTGTTCCTTATCTATATTAACGATTTGGGAGACAATCTGAGCAGTCTGCTTCGGTTGTTTGCAGATGACGCTGTCGTTTATCGACTAATAAAGTCATCAGAAGACCGAAACAAACTAAATAACGAAAAGTGTGAGGTCATCCACATGAGTGCTAAAAGGAACTCGTTAAACTTCGGTTACACGATAAATCAGTCTAATCTAAAAGCCGTAAATTCAACTAAATATCTAGGTATTACAATTACGAACAACTTAAATTGGAAGGAATACATAGAAAATGTTGTGGAGAAGGCTAACCAGAGACTGCGTTTTATTGGCAGCACACTTAGAAAATGTAACAGATCTACACTACGCTTGTCCGTCCTCTTTTAGAATACTGCTGCGCAGTGTGGGATCCTTACCAGATATGACTGACGGAGTACATCGGAACAGTTCAAAGAAAGGCAGCACGTTTTGTATTATCGCGAAATTTGGGAAAGAGTGTCAAAGTAATGGTACAGGATTTGGGCTGGACATCATCAAAAGAAAGGCGTTTTTCGTTACGGCGGAATCTTCTCACGAAATTACAATCACCAACTTCTCCTCCGAATGCGAAAATATTTTGTTGACACCGACCTACATAGGGAGGAACGATCACCAAGATAAAATAAGGGAAATCAGAGCTCGTACGGAAAGATATAGGTGTTCATTCTTTCCGCGCGCTATACGAGATTGGAGTAATAGAGAATTATCAAGGTGGTTCGATGAACCCTTGCCAGGCACTTAAATGTGATTTGCAGAGTATCCATGTAGATGTAGAAACAACTGTTGCGGGGAATACCAGCGATCCAATAAACTAATTTAAACAGGTGAAGGAAACAGTCTCTGTCATAAAGTGTTTAACATTTGTTCGACTTATTGTTTATTTTGTACAATGTATTTAATTTCCTGTATCAACGGAATAAATGGTAATGTACTTTCCTTGGGTCCTATTGTCTGATTCCTGCCACAATGTCTACAACTATGGTTCCTCCCCGTTTCCTTGCATCATGTTCTTGTCCTTTAACTTCAATAAAGGCGCCGACGTCTCGGAATGACTAACGTTATTCACGTAATGCGGCCGATTGTTGCACACTCCAGAGGATGATACAGCGATGGTTGCTGCTACATAGGCCACGTTCGCCTCCTAATTTCGACACCGTCATTTTGTCTGTTTCATGCTGTATACTACACCACAGACCATTAGAGATTGTGTAAAGATTTCCGAGAGATAATAGACTGCAGAGAGAAGCCCGTCTCCGACACCTTCAGCTACCACGTCAACAGAGCACCGCATTCAGAGGAGACCACGCCTGCCTATGCAGGGTCTAGCTCCATCCTTTCCACTGGCGATTGTAACAATCAGTAGCGATCACTGAACATCAAAAATCACAACTCTCGACCTGCCCGCGGTCTGTTCTCCTACATCGTCACGCCTGCTGCCGTCCGAGATGTCGACGCCTTTATTAAATTTAAGGGACAAGAACCATGAAAGGAAGGATACGGACAGGAGCCATACATGTAGACACTGTGGCAGGCATCATATAATAGAATCCAAAGAAAGTACATTACCATTTATTCCGTTGGTCCAGGAAATTATATACATCATCATGTATGCTGCCTAGCGGCGGGCGCCGGCGCCTGTAACTACGTCGCTCTGTAGCGTCGTTGGGCAACGTTTCCGGAAACGGATTCCTATCCTCATTTTGTTCCCCAAGACACCTTCTCATCCCCTCGAAGTTTGTTGGTGTAATTTTGAAACATTCTGCATATAGTGAATAGTAATTGTCATATAACTCTCCCTTGCGGTAGCTCGAATTATTTTAACGTCTGAAGATTTCTCTCCACTAAGAGTGACGTGCTGTGTTCTGTTTGCCAGGAATTCTTCAATCCAATCACAAAGCGAATATAATTTCCTTACGCCCGTATTACGTTTATTAGGGAAAAGTAGGTAAAAGTATAGAGCAGTGTCGAATTCCTTCTGGGAGTCAAGGAACACGGCTTTAACCTAGATTCCGTCATATACTGCTTCTGGGCCTCGTGGACGAACTAAAGGAGCTTGGTTTCACACGCTCGTTGTCTGTGGACTGTATTTTCATTCTTACAGAGGAGATTTTCGCTCTACGGACAGGCGAGGGTCGGCCGCTGTGGTCGAGCGGTTCTAGGTCTCAGAGCCATTTGAACTATTTGAACCATTTGAAGACCTCCTCCCAATCCGCAAGCCATCGGGCGACAGGGAAGTCGATTATTATCACCCTCTCATTATGCTTAATTGTGACTTCAAACTATTTACCCGCATTCTAGCCGCTCGAATTCCGTGTGTCCTGTTCCGAATTGTTTCCTTGCATCAAAAAGACCTAGATTGTAACTATAATATACAGACGGCGCTCGGAGATCATAGGGACGTCGTCACTCTAACACAGGGTTGTCTCTTTAGCGAAGCTTTTGTGTCTGTGGACTTCGAGCACGCCTTTGATAGGGGTGAATCACGACTAACTCGAGGCGGTGTTGCGACGGATGGTCTTCCCCCTGGGCTGCATCTATAATGTGATGCGTCTACTCCGAGGTGATACGTCACGAGTGATTATCAATGGACGCACGACAGGCTCAATTACCGTCTCCCGATCGGTACTGCAGGGATGTCCGCTGTCAGAGATTCTGTACGCCATCGCCTTCGAGCCACTGTTACATGGGCTGCGATGCCGGCTGACTGGAATTGCTTTGAGAGGTCATGCCTTCATCTTCCGAGCGTACGCGGACGACCTAGTGCTTTTGGCGCTATCAGGTTGTAACCTCCCCCTCACTTATCGACCTTATTGACACTGAAAAATTAAACCGCGTGTACCTAATGGAAATTTGGGAAAAGCAATCGTCATCGAAGTTAATCTGTCGGTAAAGAGGGAGGAAAGGGTTACATCCAAATGAAAGGAAAAATGCAAATGAAATTGGTGGAAATTAATTTTGAGAAAAGGGTAAAATTAATAAAGAAAGTAAATGTGCGGTCGTTACGTTAACAATTAATTGGCGTTAATTAGATATTTGAGATTTGGGGAAAATTACGGTCGCCAGTCACATGGACAACTACTATAATAACTGAAAATGAAAGATTAATGCACATATATTTAACACTAAAAGCGTGGCAACTGAAGGTTGACACGTGTTGTGTGAAAACTGAATGTTTGTCAGAAGTAATAAATTTCGCTACACTCTGACTTAATTTAGCAAAAGAATTAATAAAACCGGAAAATTTAAAGTTAATTTAGTGACTGAAACTAATAGTGAACTTTGTTTCTGAAGCACTACGAAATTCAATAAAATAAGGTTAGTCTTGGGCTACCTCAACAATCATTTCAAAAGCTGCTTGAATCTACGCAATTCAGAAATAAGAGATTTAACTTTGAACTTGAATTAATTGATTCTGAACAATTAACAACAGTAAAATGTAGTACGTACGAAGCTGAGCTGCAGACACAGGTAAGCTAAAATATGGCAACGAAACTCGTAGTCTTAATTTGTGCTTGTGTAATCTAAATATTGTAGACAGCTATGAATACTTTAACTGAACTTTGAAATTAAAGCAGTGAAATCGAATGATATTACTTTAATGCTGGCGTTTGAATTTCAACGACACTCGGGTTCATTCCGGAAAAGGAAGGGACCCTGCTTGGTAATGCAATTGGGACAATGAGCAACAAAGGTTCATGCTATGTTGCTGTAATTTAGTGAGAAAAATTTAACGGTTTGGAAAGCTGAGGTCTGCCATACAGTTCTAAAACTTTACATGCTTCCAGTCTTCCTTGTTGGTTGATTGAAGGTTTGAAGTCGTCGATCGAGGAGGTGGCGACACTCACTCATTGTCGGCCGTCTCTGTTGCAGAAGCTGGATGTTGTCGCGCCTCCTTCTCGACACGGTCCCCGGGCGAAACGGGCTCTTGATGTGCGCCAGCTAATGCTTCCCGTCCGTGACACCGTGTCAGAAACTATCATAGCATGTCGAGCGCAATTACATGCTGCCAAACCCCGAAAGCGCGGCAGCTCGCGGGAGCGTCACACAACACACATGCTCCACAGCCCTACACCAGCCAGACTCCTCCTCTGCCCGCGCTCCACGCGGCAGCGTTAACACTACCAAAGATCCTAAACATTTGGTTCTCCACACGACCTATCGATGTAGTCGTTCGATAGCATTGTTTTTCCTAGGCCAGACCCAGCGTAAAAATACAAATAATATTTACAAAACAAACCAATTATACATCGACATAAATGCATAAATAGTAAAACAATTACGATATATAAAGACACAGAAATGTCATATCTTCAGGCAACAAAATAAGGAAAAAAATTTATAGTACAATAGATGGAAATAGGAGGATATGAATTTCCGGCGTTACAAGGTGACGAAGTGCAAGGGACGTTGGAATGGATTGCCAGATACGGTACTGCTGCTGCAGGCAGCCCTATGAATTTAACGAAGTTCGGAACGATGGTAATAGGTAGGGGTCTCCCGGAAAGAAGTGTGGCCCCATTCCAAGTAAGGATACACATAAATGTTTGCGAACTGTCGTCACAACCGATGTCAGGCGGACGGTGATTCAAAGGGTTGCTTATACACTAAATTGCTAAACCACAAAGATGATGTGCTACCAACGCGAAACTTAACCGACAGGAAGTAGATGCTGTGATATGCAAATGATTAGCTTTTCAGAGCATTCACACAAGGTTGGCGCCGGTGGCGACACCTACAACGTGCTGACACGAGGAAAGTTTCCAACTGATTTCTCATAAACAAACGACAGTTGACCGGCGTTGCCTGGTGAAACGTTACTGTGATGCCTCGTGTAAGGAGGAGAAATGTATACCATCACGTTTCCGAATTTGATAAAAGTCGGATTGTAGCCTATCGCGATTGCGGGTTATCGTATCGCGACGTTGCTGCTCGCGTTGCTCGAGATCCAATGACTGTTAGCAGAATATGGAATCGGTGGGTTCAGGGGGGTAATACGGAACGCCGTGCTGGATCCCAACGGCCTCGTATCACTAGCAGTCGAGATGACAGGCATCTTATCCGCATGGCTGTAACGAATCGTGCAGCCACGTCTCGATCCCTGAGTCAACAGATGAGGACGTTTGCAAGACAACAACCATCTGCACGAACAGTTCGACGACGTTCGCAGCAGCATGGACTATCAGCTCGCAGATCATGGCTGCGGTTACCCTTGACGCTGAATCACAGACAGGAGCGCCTGCGATGGTGTACTCAACGACGAACCTGGGTGCACGAATGGCAAAACCTTATTTTTTCGGATGAATCCAGGTTTTGTTTACAGCATCACGATGGTCCCATCCGTGTTTGGCGACATCGCGGTGAACGCACATTGGAAGCGTGTATTCGTCATCGCCATACTGGCGTATCACTCAGCGTGATGGTATGAGGTGTCATTGGTTACACGTCTCGGTCACCTCTTGTTCGCATTGACAGCACTCTGAACAGCAGACGTTACATTTCAGATGTGTTACGACCCGTGGCTCTACCCTTCATTCGATCCCTGCGAAACCCTACATTTCAGCAGGATAATGCACGACCGCATGTTGCAGGTCCTGTACGGGCCTTTCTGGATACAGAAAATGTTCGACTGCTGCCCTGGCCAGCACATTCTCCAGATCTCTCACCAATTGAAAACGTCTGGTCAATGGTGGCAGAGCAACTGGCTCGTCACAATACGCCAGTCACTACTCTTGATGAACTGTGGTATCGTGTTGAAGCTGAATGGGCAGCTGTACCTGTACACGCCATCCAAGCTCTGTTTGACTCAATGCCTAGGCTCATCAAGGCCGTTATTACGGCCAGAGGTGGTTGTTCTGGGTACTGATTTCTCAGGATCTATGCACCCAAATTGCGTGAAAATGTAATCACATGTCAGTTGTAGTATAATGTGTTTGTCCAATGAATACACGTTTATCATCTGCACTTCTTCTTGGTGTAGCAATTTTAATGGCCAGCAGTGTGTTTATATTCACCTGGAGTCCAGAATACCCCACTTGGCTGCAATTTTACCGACGCCGAAGATGATGGCATACAGGTTGATGGCGGTCTTTGGCTACTTCGTTAGTGGGGGTCTGATACTAGAAGTTTGATACGGTACACTTAACCTACCTACCAGCGACGGCGGCGTAAGTCTCGCCAACGTCCAACTACGAGCAGCGGCCCTCTATGTCAGTACGATGATAAAGTTGTGGACCCGATGTCAGCACAGCTTAATGGGAACACTGATCGAAGAGCTGGCTCCTTCCTCCCGTTATACTCCGCATATATCCTCATTGCTCATATATGCTTAGACGCCAGGAAGGCATCTGACCCTGACGGTATCCCTGTAAGATTTTATGTTGACTATGCTACAAATATAGCACCATTCTTATCCATCATCTATCAGAGATCACTGGAATAGCGGAAAGTTCCACGGGATTAGAAGAAGGCTCAGGCCACAACAATCTATAAAAAGGGTCGAAAATCGGATGCACATAATTACCGATCAATTTCACTGACATCGATTTATTGTAGAATCATGGAACATATTTTGTGTTCAGACATGGTGACCTTTCTAGACTCTGAGAAGCTCATCTGCAGAAACCAGCACAGTTTTAGGAAACAGCGGTCATACGAGGCACAGCTGGCCCTCTTTGTGCATGACATATAACAGGCTCTAGATACCGGCACCCAGGTTGATGCCATATTTCTCGACTTTCGAAAGGCGTTCGACTCAGTTCCGCACTGTCGCTTGCTACAAAAAGTGCGCGCTTACGGTCTATCCGATGACATATGCGGCTGGATAGAAAGTTTTCTAACAGACAGGGAGCAGTATGTCGTCCTGAACGGGGTGACTTCAACAGAAACAAGCGTAACTTCAGGTGTGTCCCACGGTAGCGTAATAGGTCCTCTGCTTTTTACGAATTACATAAACGATCTGGTTGATGGTATTGACTGCGGCCTTAGACTATTTGCCGATGATGCTGTAGTCTACAGGAAAGTAGTATCACACGAAAGTTGTGAACAAATCAATGAGAATATGCAGAAAATAAATGCGTGGCGTAATGACTGGCAGTTATCTCTCAATATTAGTAAGTGTAACCTACTGCATATAATAAGGCGAAAATCCCCATTAATGTAAGATTGCAAAATAAATGCCCAGTCTTTGGAAGCGGTAACGTCCGTCAAGTATCTGGGTGCGATAATTGTCAAATGGAATGATCAGATTACACAAGTAACGGGTAAGGCGAACACTAGATTGCGATTTATTGGTAGAATCCAGATGCGATGCAGTTCTTCAACAAAGGAAATAACTTACAATACGTTAGTTCGTCCAGTCTTGGAGTACTGTTCGTCTGTATGGGATCCTTACCAGTTGGATCTGATTTAAGAGATTGAGAAGGTCCAAAGAAGAGCGGCAAGATTCGTGACTGGTACACTTAGCAATCGCGAGAGCGTTACAAATCTCACAGAAAGTTTGAAGTGGGACACACTTGCAGATAGACGGCGCGCTAAACAGAAGGGGTTGCTCGCCAAATTCCGAAATCCGATCTTCACCGAGTATGTAGAGCATATGTTATTACCACCAACTTTCAAATCGCGCAATGATCACCATTCAAAGAAAAGGGAAATAAGAGCTCGTACTGAGGCGTTCAGACAGTGTTTTTCCCTCGAGCGATCCGCGAGTGGAACAGAGGGGGAGAAATAAGACTTTGGCGCGAATTGTGCCCTACACCACACACCGCTTGGTGGCTAGCGGAGTATATATGTAGATGTAGACACGTAAAGACCTTTTTCGTGCACTACAGTTACATTCACACCGATCTTCCACGCACCAGGACCCCAACGCCGCGTGGTGTTTACCATCTGATGATGAGAGGACATAACCGGAATGTGATGCAACGACTTCGACCTACGATAGCTGGGCCCGAGGTCTGGCTTGTAGTACGCAACCCCCTTCTCGACTCGAAGACCCGGACGACCTGGTATCTGGTGGCCAACCAAAAACATACGACACGCCAACGGCACCATGCCATTAGTTTGGGCGACTCTCTATTTTGTCGATAGTTTAGTCTGCCAGACACCGATGAGCACGGCATGCAATGCGGATCCTGTGTTGAAGTGTGGCAATTGATAGGTCCTACACGGTCCTACACGCAGTGGACCCACAGCCCATTTTATTCCCGGATGAGACGTTTTTCCCTCGCACGGACACGAATGCAGTGACATGGATCAAAGGACTGTCGATATCTTATCTGTTCCACGACAGTGGCAAGAGCATTCTTGATTTTTGTGCTTTTCTACAGGAACGTCTTACTGGTCTTCAGCACTACCCGCACCAACGGCAGTACTACGCCAATTTTTTGAGCAGTGTGTTCTTGGACCCTCCCCGCAGATGGGGTGTGCCGGGCATGAGAAAGTCACTTCGTATTGAATATCTAATTCTCAGCACAGGAACAGTGAGAGGGACATACGGCATTATTCTTTGAGACGACGTGCCCGGACTTCATCTGCAGGGCAGTTGGTCACCTTATCACCACTAGCGGGTGTGCGGCCTGTTTGTTACGCGGGGAGATTTCTATTACCGGTACTCATTATTGTGCGATGTGTTGTTTCTGTTTTCTTACCACAAGGAATAAATTGCGTTACATAACATTAATGTTTTTTCCCCTCTTCATCTGTAATAAAATTTTTAAAAAAGTCTTTAAGGCTGCCATTCGCGATAAGCCGGAAATTCGTGTTTGAATCCAGGGGCAACACAAATTTTCACATGTTTTTATCGTATTTATTTCAAAGCCCGACTGCAGCTGACGTCTGAATTTCTCTTTCGACGTGGTTTGTAGTTGTCTGTTGTGTGCAGCAATGACGAAGTGGCCAAACGTGAGAGCTATGAAATTTATAAATGCGGTTCATCTTCTACCAGAGTTATAGGACGTCAAAAGTAACGTATACAAAGATCGAAATTTGAAAGAAAAAAAAAGAAAAACGTTAGCAAGCTGTTGCCGATTAGCTCGGAATCACGCTTGATGTAGTTACAAAAAATACCCAAGTCTTCGAACCTATGCCAGATACGAGGCTAAAGTTGCGTAGGAAGAGCGTAAGTGCATGTGGCTGTACAACCACATGGTTTACGTTTGATACCATAAGCAATATTTGGAACAAGGTTGGTTGGTTTTGGGGAAGGAGACCAGACAGCGTGGTCATCGGTCTCATCGGATTAGGGAAGGATGGGGAAGGAAGTCGGCCGTGCCCTTTCAGAGGAACCATCCCGGCATTTGCCTGGAGTGATTTAGGGAAATCACGGAAAACCTAAATCAGGATGGCCGGACGCGGAATTGAACCGTCGTCCTCCCGAATGCGAGTCCAGTGTCTAACCACTGAGCCACCTCGCTCGGTTTGGAACAAGAAGTGGTCTTAATATGGAGTGTAGTGTACAGCCTCATTCAGATATTACAGTTTATTTGACGAATGGTGCCAGATGGCAAACACCCTGATAAAGTTTCAAATAGTGATGAAGCCACTACTAGCTGAAACTTGATAACGGATTGCCATTCGGAATAGATGGTCAATATATTGTAATGTACACTGAGATTGTAGACTGCATATCACTTTCGTCATCGGACTCCTAACAATGCTTCCGTTATTTGCAAGATCCGTAGCAGATCATCTCGTGTATGTACCTTCTATTGTGGTTTGGCTTTACCGCGTTCAGATAATTCGTTGATTCGTAAGAAATCAAACACGAGGACGTATCACGGCTTGTCGGGCTACACTACGACTGTCTTAAATCTTTTATTCCTTCTTCGTGTTTACTATTCAAGTATATGTTCCGTAAATGTATCTGCTGAATAAGTCGTTACAAGACTTACTAGATTTTCAGTCATATACTTCCAAAGCGAAGGTAGATTTTCAATAGACGAAACCACAATGCAAGTGACGAGTGTATTGTATAAATCGAGGAAAGGCGCCCCCGAGAAAAGAGTTCCGCCGGCGGGCGGTAGATGGAAGCACTTGTGGCATGCGGCGGCTAATACACAACGGCAGAACCCCTAGCAAGAATACGTTCCGCATTTAAAAACCAATATCAACATTTTCATCGGTCACTGATAACGGACGGTGGTGCTAATGGGAAACGGGTGGCTAAGCACTTGCGTTTCCCTGTGGAATACATGCTGTATCGATTTTGCAACTCCAAACACAGTAGACAACCGCCGTTAAATTTTAACCAATTAGATAGATTAAATGATTCAACATCAAATCGGGACGAAATGGAGGTTCGAAGGTGCGGTACATTGTAACTACCGCGTGTTATGCTGTTTTCTCAGCGGTTATAGCTCAGTATATCTAAGTTACTTTACGTCATAATATTCAACTAACTGCAAGCACGTAATTTTAACAAAGAACGAACAAATAGATCTCGTAATGAGCCGAAAAGTGATGCTGAAAACTGGAGGTCAATATGCCTAGGAAAGATTAAATTAGCTGTTATGTAAATAATGTAAACTCTTACAACTAAAAGAGAGAGATAGAGGAATTTCCTAACGTGAAAAACCGCCACCAGCATTTTCTATGCCAAATTCCTCACCAAACGTGTGTCTCAAGAATGCTTTCAGTTGTTTTAATACTGTACATATGAGATTTTCAAACCTGGTTTAAGGGCAGCCATACTGTACTAATAAACTAGATCAATGAGGTAATTCGTGACTTTTCATATCACAACATCCGGTTCAGCCTGGTATTACAGTGGAACCAAAATTGAATATAGTTTCCACCTTAGTGTACACATACGAATATGCTGATTTCCGCGTTCGTTTTGTCCCGCATCGGGCATCGGCTTTGGGTCTACATCTACACAGATACTCCGTAAGCGTGGCGGAGGGTACCCCGTAATACTACTAGTCTTTGCCTTCCCTATTCCACTTGCAAATAGAGCGAGGGAAAAACGACTAGCTATATGCCTCCGCATGAGCCCTAACTTCTCGGATCTTATCTTCGTGGTCCTTACGCGTAATGTATGTTGGAACCAGCATGATCGTTCAGCAGTCAGCGTCAAATGCCGGTTCTCTAAATTTTTTGTCAATAGTGTTTCTGGAAAAGAACGTCGCCTTCCCTCCAGGGATTTCCATTTGAATTCCCGAAGTATCTCCGTAACACCAAAATGTTGTTCGAACGTACAGTTAACAAACCTAGCAGCCCGTCTCTGAATTGCCTCGATATCTTCTTTGAATCCGAACTGCTACGGATCCCAAACACTCGAGCAGTACTCAAGAATAGGTCGCACTAGCGTCCTATATGCGCTCTCCCTTGCAAGTGAATCACTCTTTCCTAAAATTCTCCCGATAAACTGAAGTTGACCATTCGGCTTCACTACCACAGTCCTCACATGCTCATTCCATTTCATATAGCTTTGCAACGTTAAGCCCTGACATTTAAACGCCTCAACTGTGTCAAGCAGGACACTAGTAATACTGTAAACGCTCAGGTTTGTTCTTCCTACCCATCCGCATTAACTTACATTTTTACACATTTAGAGCTAGCTGCCATTCATCACACAAACTGGAAATTTTGTCTCAGTCATGGTTATATACGGATTTGGCATGGTTAATTTGAGAGGTGTTTGCGAATCGTGTAACTGAGACGAGACTTGGGTACCAGCCCGCTATTCACCATGTGGGATGTGGGAAACCGCCTAAAAACCACATCCAGGCCTTTTGGCATATTGACCTTCCTCGTTTAATCCGCCTGGGTAATTATCTAGTTTTACAACGACAATGAACTTTCAGGTTTCTCTATACTACTGTAAGCTCATATTCGACAATGCCCGGCTTACCCCCATATGACAAGAGATGGGAACACGTAATGCAACCAGGAACATCGTCGAACGTTATAGTTTTAGTGCTCCATGTGTTATGGTAACAGAAGCACACACATAAAAAAAGAGTTTTGCATCACCCCAGTTTCCAGAACTCCTGAAGACAGACGTTAACTGTGGATATTGTATCACAGACACAGTCCCTTTGACTGTTCAGAGATGTCACTAATCCCGCCCAAAGATGTAAACAACCATGCATGAGCAGCGCCTATAAGACGAAGGGAGTCCGACAGCCGATCAGTTCCAGACATACCAGCAGGAAGGAGATACACGGCTCGTGTTGTCTGTAGTTCAACCATGCCTAGACGGTCAATACCGCGGTGCGATCGCGTCCACGTTGTTATTTTATGCCAGGAAGGGCTCTCAACAAGGGAAATATCCATGCGTCTCCAAGTGAACCAAAGCAATGTTGTTCGGACATGGAGGAGACACAGAGAGACAGGAATTGTCGATGACATGCCTCGTTCAGGCCGCCCAAGAACTACTGCGGTCGTGGATGACCGCCACCTACGGATTATGGCTCTGAGGAAACCTGACAGCAACGCCACGATGTTGAATAATGCTTTTCGTGCAGCCACAGGACGTCGTGCATAATAGGCTGCATGATACGCAACTTCACTCCCGACGTCCATGGCGAGGTCCATCTACCACGACACCATGCAGCAAAGTACAGATAGGCCCAACAACATGCCGAATTGGCATCACGTTCTCTTCACCGATGAGTGTCGCATATGCATTCAACCAGATAATCGTCGGAGACGTGTTTCGAGCCAACCCGGACAGACTGAACGCCTTAAACACATGTCCATCGAGTGCAGCAAGGTGGAGGTTCCTAACTGTTTTGGGGTGGCATTATGTGGGGCCAACGTACGCCGTTGGTGGTCATGGAAGGCCCCGTAACGGCTGTACGATACGTGAATGCCTCCTCCGACCGTTATTGCAACCATATCGGCAGCATATTGGCGAGGCATTCGTCTTCATGGACGACAATTACCGCCCCCGTCGTACACATCTTGTGTATGACTTCCATCAGGATAACGGCATTGCTCGGCTAGAGTGGCCAGCATGTTCTCCAGACATGAGCCCTACCGAACATGCTTGAGATAGAGTGAAAAGGGCTGTTTATGGACGACGTGACCCACCAACCACTCTGAGGGATCTACGCCGAACTGCCGTTGAAGAGTGGGACAATATGGTCCAACAGTGCCTTGATGAACTTGTGGATAGTATGCCACGACGAATACAGGCATGCATCAATGCAAGAGGACATACTACTGGGTATTAGAAGTACCGGTGTCTACAGCAATCTGGACCACCACCTCTGAAGGTCTTGCTGTATGGTGCTACAACATGCAGTGTGTGGTTTTAATGAGGAATTAAAAGGGCGGAAATGATGTTTATGTTGATTTCTATTCCAATTTTCTGTACAGGTTCCGGAACTCTCGGAACCGAGGTGATGCAAAACTTTTTTTGACGTGTGTATAATGTTGCATGACCGCATTGAAATCCCAAACTTTGAGCACGGTCCATTCTCCAGTCAACGTTATTGTGACACTGTACCCATTCCACATGCTCTTTTTTATGGTAGTGAAGCTATTGCAGAGAGAGGGTGTTCGGCGAATGGCCGGGGATACCCCTTACTCCTAGTTAAACCTGCCGAGTGCGTGCGGGATGCGTTGCGGAGATTTATTGCAGAACGTCAACGATGCAGCAGTTCTGAACCGCTCTGGTGGAGGCCTGGAACGCCCTACCACAACAACTCCGTACCAGCCTTGTGGCCAGTATGGGAGCACGTTGCAGAGCATGCACTGCCCTTCTTGGTAATCGCACACCATATTAAGAACCAAGTCCCGCCTTTTGTAATATCTAGGGGAGCATCGTGAATCGCTTGGCCTCAGTATAATTATTGTCTTTGATTAAAAGTGTCATTTCTGTTCATATCATTGTGTATTTCTTTCACTTTCTTCTTTACTGTACGGTAGCAGTTCTTTCTATTTATGTTTCAAGTTTCATCGAGTTGTGCTACTCAGCAGTGACAAATGACGCGAAACTTAATTACGTCCTTAAGTTTTGCACACCAGTGTATCTCTCAAACATCAAGGCCCAGAAAATCACCTATATAAGTCCTAAAATAGCATCAAAGTCTTTTTTATCGGCAGAAAGGCACCAGCTCTATAAATATCACCATGAATATCATTTTCAAACCAGGACCATTCTATTATACTCATTTCTATAAACAAAAATCTGTACATCTACATCTACATCCATACTCCGCAAGCCACCTGACGGTGTGTGGCGGAGCGTACCTCGAGTACCTCTATCGGTTCTCCCTTCTATTCCAGTCTCGTATTGTTCGTGGAAAGAAGGATTGTCGGTATGCCTCTGTGTGGGCTCTAATCTCTCTGATTTTATCCTCATGGTCTCTTCGCGAGATATACGTAGGAGGGAGCAATATACTGCTTGACTCCTCGGTGAAGGTATGTTCTCGAAACTTCAACAAAAGCCCGTACCGAGCTACTGAGCGCCTCTCCTGCAGAGTCTTCCACTGGAGTTTATCTATCATCTCCGTAACGCTTTCGCGATTACTAAATGATCCTGTAACGAAGCGTGCTGCTCTCCGTTGGATCTTCTCTATCTCTTCTATCTACCCTATCTGGTACGGATCCCACACTGCTGAACAGTATTCAAGCAGTGGGCGAACAAGCGTACCGTAACCTACTTCCTTTGTTTTCGGATTGTATTTCCTTAGGATTCTTCCAATGAATCTCAGTCTGACATCTGCTTTGCCGACGATCAACTTTATATGATCATTCCATTTTAAATCACTCGTAATGCGTACTCCCAGATAATTTATGGAATTAATTGCTTCCAGTTGCTGACTTGCTATATTTTAGCTAAATGATAAGGGATCTTTCTTTCTATGTATTCGCAGCACATTACACTTGTCTACCTTGAGATTCAATTGCCATTCCCTGAACCATGCGTTAATTCGCTGCAGAACCTCCTGCATTTCAGTGCAATTTTCCATTGTTACAAACTCTCGATACACCACAGCATCATCCGCAAAAAGCCTCAGTGAACTTGCGATGTCACCCACAAGGTCATTTATGTATATTGTGAACAGCAACGATCCTACGACACTCCCCTGCGGCACACCTGAAACCACTCTTACTTCAGAAGACTTCTCTCCATTGAGAATGACATGCTGCGTTCTGTTATCTAGGAACTCTTCAATCCAATCACACAATTGGTCTGATAGTCCATATGCTCTTACTTTGTTCATTAAACGACTGTAACTTGTTATTAACCTGCTCCGTCAAGCGAATGAAAAAATTTAGGTAAAGGAAAGAAAAAAATGAAGTAACGTAAAACGACAGTTAGTGGTATACAGCGGCGGTCAAAACAGACAACTTGGATCTGAGAGGAGCATCGACTAATTCATGCCGCTCGGGGTTAGCCGAGCGGTCTCAGGCGCTGCAGTCATGGACTGTGCGGCTTATTCCAGCGGAGGTTCGAGTCCTCCCTCGGGCACGGGTGTGTGTGTTTGTCCTTAGGATAATTTAGGTTAAGTAGTGTGTAAGCTTAGGGACTGATGACCTTAGCAGTTAAGTCCCATAAGATTTCACACACATTTAAACATTTTTTTGACTAATTCGACTATTATAATTTAGATTGTCTGCATTTTCACTAAATATTTCAGGGCAGTGGCAAAACGGTTTCATCGATAAGGCTAAGGTCGAGTCCTTCCAGTCCACATTTCTTTGCCAGCTGAAATAGCGTATCCAACTTACATCGCTGTGACCGATGCGTTCAACTTTACCTGTAACAAAAGAAATTATCAGCAAACGTGCAGCAGTGGATATGTTTCCTTATGACGAGAAAATGTGACGCTCGTGTAGGTCCCTCCAAGACAGCTGTATCTCTCTGTAGCAAAATGCTATGTTTTTAAGGGTACGTTTAGAGTGCTTATTAACGTATTTCCATTGTCTCCATTTAGTTGTTCGGCGCCCGAAACCATTTTCAGAATAGCTGTTTCAAGAACAGAGATGACAAAGAAACATTTTCAACATAAAAATACGTCACTAGCGAGGTTTGCCACAATACTTTAAAATTTATTTGCGTTATAGATATTACACATGAGTATATGAGATATTATACTAATATAGTCTTCTTCATGTGACGAAATAACTGTCAGTGTCACAAACACTGGTCTTTAATACGTGTCATTACTTTGTTTCTGCGCTTAGGCTACACACTGAAAAAAGAACGATAAAAAGTCGTAATACGAGGGCTATTCGGAAAGTAAGGTCCGATAGGTTGCGAAATGGAAACCACGGTAAAAATCAAAAATGTTTTATTTGCAACAGTTAGATACACCTTGCAGCTACTTATCTCCATAGTCGCCGATCCGACTTAGACGTGTATCGTAGCGTTGTACCAACTTTCCAATACCCTCGCTATAGAAGGCAGCCGCCAGTGCTTTCCGCCAATTCTCTACGCTGGCCTACGGCTCGTTGTCTTGTGCCAAAATCTTGTCTTCATAGCCAGCGGTTCGTGTGAGCAGAGATGAAACTCAGAGGGAGACAATTACGGGCTGTATTGTGGGTAACCAAACATTTCCAATTGAAACGATGCAGGAGCATCTTCATTGCCCCTGCAGAATGACTCTGAGAATTGTCTTGGAGAAGAAACAGCACGACAGTTATGTAATGTTAGCTGCATAGCTTCAGGCGAAATTTCTCACCAGGCCCTCGTACTTGGCGGCAGACACTATTTTCTAGACATCTTTACGCACTCACTGCGAGCTCAGAAATGAGAAGAGCGACGTGATGCTAACTGGGGTTATACTAGAGACACTACCCAACACATCTGTGCAAAGCTTTATCGGATTTTCATAGTCGTTTCCATTTCGCGACCGATCGGACCTTACTTTCCGAATAGCCCTCGTACTTTAGAGAGATAACACTATTCTTACATTTTTGAAATGACGTAATGTTCGCCATCGACTCTATTGTTAATTACAATTTCCACGACTACAACTTCGACCTTTAAGTCATTTTCAAGTGATACGCTGCAGTCACTAAAGTCGCACAAAAAGCATACCTGTTTCACAGTACGAGGTTTGTCCAGAAAGTAAGTTCCGATCGGTCGCGAAATGGAAACCACTGGGAAAATCCGGTAAAGCTTTGCACAGATGTGTTGGGCAGTGTCTCTAGTATGCCCGTCGATCGTGTCGCATAGCTCTTTTCAGTTTTGAGTGAACAGTGAGCACGTAAAGATGCGTAGGGAATAGCGTCTGACGCGAAGTATGAGGGCCTGGTTAGAGATTTCGCCTGTGCCATGCAGCCCACATAACACAACTGTCGAGCAGTTCCTTCTTCGTGCCAATTCTCGGCCGCACACTGCAGGGGCAATGAAGACGCTCCTGCAGCGTTTCCGATGAGAAGTATTTCATCACCCACAATACAATCGTAATTGGCTCCCCCTGAGTCTCATCTCTGCTCATCAGAACTGCTGGCTATGAAGACAAAATTTTTCCACAGACAACGAGCTGCAGAGCAGTGCAGCTAACTGGCCGAAAGCACAGGCGGCTGCTTTCCATGACGAGGATATTGGAAAGTTGATACAACACTACGGCAAAACTCGAAGCTGGAGCGGCGACTTTCTAGAGAAGTAGGTGGAAGGTGTACCTAACTGTTGCAAATAAAACGTTTCTGGTTTTCACTGTGGTTTCCATTTCGCGACTGATCGACACTTACTTTCTGGACAACCCTCCTACATCCATATTTGGACTGAGGATTAATAAATATTAGTCACATGCTAAAAAAAACTCGTAATATCTCGTCACGTTAGGGTGTATTTTATACTTGCTGCAGATGGTGTATGTGACGAATGCAGGCATGAACCATACAGGCTTTCATCCATTTTACTCATTTCATTAATGTGATAGCTGCTTCTTTTTTTCAGTACGTGAATAATGTTTGTTAGTTCTCAGTCCAGATATTACACGGGTTTATTGTGAGATACGTATGCTTTTGTCAGTAAAATATTTAACTTGGTGTATATATTGATTCCAGCTTACCTCTTGATATTGACTTAAGATTGAAACCTCAGTCGTGGATATTGTAATAAATAGTACAGCTAATGGCGAACATGATGTCATTGAAAGAACTCAACGACACTATTATCGTAAAACCGAGTGAGGTGGCGCAGTGGTTAGCACACAGGACTCGCATTCGGGAGAACGTGGGTTCAAACGCGCGTCCGGCCATCCTGATTTAGGTTTTCCGTTATTTACCTAAATTGCTTGAGGCAAATGCCGGGATGGTTCTTTTGACAAAGGGTACGCCGGATTTCTTCCCCATCCTTCCTCAATCCGAGCTTGTGTTCCGTCTCTAATGATCTCATTGTCGGGACGTTAAACATTAATCTCCTCCTCCTCCCCCTCCTCCTCCTCCGTTATCACAAAATGAAGACAAGTGTTTTTCATGTTAGGCAATTGTTTTTATTTGTCAGTGAAGCAGTTTGCAGGTTCTCAAGCGAGTATCAAGCGACAAATGACTACACAACCTCAGCTAAATTAAGTGTAGGATAATTTGCTAAACATTGTCTAATATGTTTGTTGCAATTTACATTTACAAACACGAAGTTGATCCTACATCAAAATCTCACATAAAAAACAAATTGCTACATTTTAAAAACGGTGCAGATGGTACTATAGTAATAGTCTACTTCTCTCTAACGTACAATCATGGAGTTTCTTGTGGAACATAACGCAAGTGAAAAATGGAATTTAATGATGTCTGATGTACTCCACAAGATAATTCTGTCCCAACAGAAACGTCAATATGCGTATTATGAGGAAACTGGACAATTACAACAACAGGGTCAGCTTTGATTTTAAAATCTTAGGTTAAGGCGCGCAGTCCGGAACCGCGCGACTGCTACGGTCGCAGGTTCGAATCCTGCCTCGGGCATGGATGTGTGTGATGTCCTTAGGTTAGTTAGGTTTAAGTAGTTCTAAGTTCTAGGGGACTGATGACCACAGATGTTGAGTCCCATAGTGCTCAGAGCCATTTGAACCATTTTTAAAATCTTACCTACTATCTGTTCACGTGAAAATCTATATGTACTATAAACCTTCTGTCTGCAAATCTTGTAACTTCTGTACTATTTAATATACCTGTCCTTCTTAAGCTTATTTTATTTGCTATTGAGACATTCAGCTGTCATTCATTGATGGCCTAATGAGCCGCAAAACGCTTTGTGATTAAATGAAGGCATCCTAATAATCATGAAAGTGAAATCCTTTCTTGTTTTGCTGCGTGTTGCGTTGCGCGCCTGTGGATAATTCAGTTAATTTAGACTAGATATAGAAGAAGGAGGCTAAAACATATCTTTAAAAATATGCAAGTTTACGCAACTTTCAAAACTTACCTCTGTCTAGCGATTATAACATTTGGCTTTTTTTATGACATTTGTAGAAAATTCACTCATGATAGACTGTTCCTTAACTCGAAAACGTTATGTGGAAATTTTTGAGGATAAGACTCCTAGCTAAAAAATTATATATAATTTAATCGCGAATCTCAGATGCACTGTGCCCGTATCTCGTGGTCGTGCGGTAGCGTTCTCGCTTCCCACGCCCGGGTTCCCGGGTTCGATTCCCGGCGGTGTCAGGGATTTTCTCTGCCTCGTGATGGCTGGGTGTTGTGTGCTGTCCTTAGGTTAGTTATGTTTAAATAGTTCTAAGTTCTAGGGGACTTATGACCATAGCAGTTGAGTCCCATAGTGCTCAGAGCCATTTGAACCATTTTTTTAGATGCACTGTAATATGGCAAAAAATTAAGTAAATGAAATCATCTTCAGATTTTAAATGAGAAGATAGTCCAGAATTGATGCAGCTGAATAGAGCTTCCAGAATTACATTTTTGTCTGAAAGCATTTTGTTATGTTGCACCGAATTGATATAATTATTTAGGCAATGTCTCTAGCACTAACGGGTTGAGCAACTCTTAGGAAAAGTTTTTACTAGAATAGACCTGCTTTAAAAACTGTTGCAGTCAGAAAAAGTTCCTGCAGATTGTAATTTAAATACAAACGTATTTTGCAATTTTTGCAGCAAGACGTTCATGGTTTCATGAAATTTTGTGAGTTGCTTGGTTTGCTCTCATAAATTAATTTTTGCTAAGAAACTGTTAATATACAGGGTGATAATCATTAAACTTTCAAACCGCTGTAGAAATAACACCACTGGTCAGAATGACGCCAAATTGCAACAGAATATTATCGGAGAAGGGGGATAAGGTATGGCAGAAGAAAAAGAGTTACAAAATGTAGCAATAGATGGCACTGTAAGCATCATAATTTAATAGTGGTCGACTACGAATGACAAACGAATCGTACAAGAATGCCTAAGGTGTACGTTTGACGTTAAACAAACTGTACTACTCAGTGTGCATGGGTATACAGATGTGATACTGTTATACTTGTTTTGTAAATAAAACCGCGTTTTCTTGCTGCCACTTAATTTTTTTTATCCCAGACGCGTTTCGCCTTTTTCTTGTTCTAAGGCATCATCAGTGGGATCTATAACAATACAGTTACGTTATTTTTAGATTATTAAACAGTTCACTTCGCGATTTTTTATGTAAAAAAGTGATTACTTACGATTTGCTGATCTGGGTTTCCTCTCATGTGGTCCGGAGGTCGCACTACCACTTTATTACTGACATATAAGCACAACTTTGCGTTCTGACATTCTTCACACTGTTCACCATGTTTGCCACTCCATATAATTATTTCGTCGGACACTGCTTTTAACAACTGCCCTCCTACGCGCCTGGGTTCGATTCCCGGCTGGATCGGGGATTTTCTCCGCTCAGGGACTGGGTGTTGTGCTGCCTTCATCATCATTTCATCCCCCATCCGGCGCGTCGAATGTACGAGTAATAAGACTTGCACCAAGGCGGCCGGACCTGCCCCGCTAGGAGCCTCCCGGCCAATGACGCCAAACGTTCATTTCCATTTTACCAAAGAAAGCTACCACAAGGAACTGGACATAATAATGCAGATATCACAAAATAATGGTTACAATAATAACATAGTTGCAAAGCTAAACAACAAAATTAAAAATAAAACCAGAAAGCACCAAACCACAGACAACAACGTATCAGAACCAAACAAAAACATGCAGTCCATTAACAACTACTCAGAATAATCAGAAAAAGAGGAAGGTAAACACAAGATGGTACACAATGACATACAAACACAAACTCACCCAAAAAATCACCAACATTTTCAAAAGACAGGAAATAAACATAGCATACACAGCAGACAATTCTATACAAAAATACACCCAAAAACTGACAAAAAACAGAGACATATACTATGAAAGCAGGTATATATCAACAACAGTGTAACACTTGTGAAGGCAGATACATAGGACAAAAAGGTAGAACATTTGATGTCAGATACAAAGAACACATGACAGCCTGGAAATATGGGCCAAACCATTCCACATTTGCAGAACACCTAAGAGAAAATGACCACAAACCTACCATTAGGGAAGATGACATGAAAATAATTAGAATCAACAATAAAAAAACACCTCCTAACCCTTCAAGAAAATTACCACATACAAAAAACCAAGGCAGAAAGGAAAACCCTGTTGAATGATCACGTACACGTGCCAAGCAATTCATTGTTTACACCAATAGATAAAATAATAGAATAACGCTCCCACAGAGGATTAATATATTATACCATCCAATATAATAATAATAATACCATCCAACATCTTTACACTCACTTATCCATGAACCCCTCCAAGGAATACTGAAACGAAAAGTCAAATCAGCTGTCACCAAAGTTTTCAACCACTCCCTAACAGAAACACCATGAATAGAAGTTAGTCTTGAACATATACTTCGTTAGGTTGGCAACAAGTAGGTAAACACGCCAAACAGGAGGAAACACGTAATGGAGTTGCAATATGTACGTTGTTAAAAGCAGTGTCCGACGAAATAGTTATATCGAGTGGCAAAGGAACAATAGTACACCACAAAAAGGAGAAACATGGTGAACAGTGTGAAGAAGGTCAGAACGCAAAGTTGTGCTTCTATGTCAGGAATAAAGTGGTACTGTGACCTCCAGACCAAGTGAGAGGAAATGCAGATCAGCAAATCGTAAGTAATTACTTTTTTACATAAATAATCGCGACGTGAACTGCTTAATAATCTAAAAATAACAAAACTGTATCGTTATAGATCCTACTGATGATGCCTTAGAACAGGAGAACGTGAAACGCGTCTGGGATAAATAAATTAAGTAGCAGCAGGAAAAGGCGGTTTTACTTACAAAACAAGTACTTCTATGCTTGCTGCGGAGGATGGCCACGCAAACAAACTTGTTGTGATACTGTTAGTTACGTAAGCCCATCCACCACAGCATGGTCTTATCACATGGGATGGGAAAAATCGGTTTTTAACTGTCCTGATGCCAAAAACACATAAAAAGCATCACTCACATCGGTGTTTAGTTGTCCTGAGGCCAACTACCGCATAAAAAGCATCATGCTACTTGATTCTGAATTTCTTTTTATCCACTTGTTTTTGTTTCAGAAGAATGGTTGCACAACTGTAGTCCACCAAGTACACTGTCACGGTGACAATCCTCTTCATGAGTCTTTTCAAGACGGACTTCTAATGCTGTTATTGTCCAACACGCTTTTTCTGTGACCCTTAACCCTCTTGTTTGAAGCGTTTCCTGCTAAAGGTACCGGTTTTTGGCGCTGTAACTTCCTGTTAAGAAATTCGGAACGAAACATCTGTCGTTCTATATTATCGAAAACCATGATCACTTTAATTCTTCTATTGATCGGTTTTCTTAGGTGGAACACTGTGAGAACAAAATCGTAACCATACGTCTCTCGAGTTAGAATTTAGAAGATTTAAACAGACCTTAATCTAATAGATATCATTTGCTCAACACGATTATTTTACACTGTCATTCCACAGAACAGTTATTGTTTGCCAACCTGATAAACAATGTCAAATGGTCGATGTTCACCAGAGATTCTTGTCACTACTAAAGCTTCTACGTAAACCTAAGGTCTCATTCATACAACATATTAAATTTCAGTCGACTAATATCAAAAATCACTTTCATACCTTGCACTCATGAATCAGTATCTGTAAGCGTCTGAAAGTTCTGCTCTACGGAATACACATAAGCATTTTGTTACTCTGTTCTGCTTTGGTTTCTCCACCTGAGCCACATAATAAATTGGTTATAGGCAATATTTTTGATTGGAGAGCTAGAATCACGCTTCATGACACTGTGGTCATACCACGTGTAGGCCTGTATATCAAGCATGGTCGTTATCCCTTACGGCAGTCAGTTTTTTTTATTTTTATTGTGATTACATTTTCGACTAATAGTCATTTTCAGACAGCTCGAAATCCACAATGTATCAGTGAATACACTGGTTCACAAAGAGAAGTATGTGTTCTACGTAAAAGTCAAGAAATTATGCATGAGAGGTACTCCCAAATCTCAGTTTAAAATATGAACATAGGCGCAAACATAGACACTAATACAAACATTGAGCGAATACCAGTGGTGTCATCGCCACAGAGCACTCAAATAAAAGTATAACCAGATAAAAACCACGACAGTGACATACTTTGTCACGTTCTTAAGGTCCCGCGTGACATTTGTGTAACAAATGTGACACTATGAAGACAACTTCGAAAACATCATGATCCTTGAGGTGCAGATTTATATTATATTATTACCACCAACTTTCAAATTCAAAGATAAGGGAAATTAAAGCTCGTACTGAGGCGTTGAGACAGTCGTTTTTCCCTCGCGCGGTCCGCGAATGGAACAGAGGGGGGTGGGGGGGGGGGGGGGGGGTGGGGGGGTGGGGGGGTGAATATGACTTTGGCGCGAATTGTGCCCTCCGCCACACACCGCTTGGTGGCTAGCGGAGTATATATGTAGATGTAGAACCACATAGGTTTTTAATTCTCCTGAGGCTAAAAACCGCATAAAAAGCACCAATAACATCGGTTTTTAATTGTCGTGAGGCCAAAAACAGCACAAAAAGCATCAACCAAAACCAAATTGGATTATTAATTTCCATGTGACTGGCGCAAAACATGTTCAATAATCTGTCCACCCTTTTCTACGAGAAGTTGAAATCGAGAACAACGTGTTCCACAACTGATCCAACTGATTCAGGGGCCACGTTCAGAATGTGTTGCGCAATGCGTGCCTTCAATGCAGCCAAGTTTGCAATCGGAACCCTGAACACATCTTTCAGATAGCCCCACAGCCAGAAGTCATACAGATTAAGATCAGGTGATCGGGACGGCCAGGCTCTAGGGAAACGGCGGCTGATAATTCTAGCATTTCCGAAATGGCGCTTCAGCAGCTGCTTAATTAGATTTTCAATGTGCGGAGGTGCACCATCTTGCATAGAAATGATCCCATCCATACATCCACGCTGTTGGAGAGCTGGAATGACGTGGCTGTGCAAAAGACACTCATAGCATTTATCAGTGACGGTACAGGTAACGGGACCGAAAGCACCTGTCTCTTCGAAAAAATATGACCCTATGATAAATGATGCCTTAAACCCTCACCACACAGTGACCTTTTCAGGATTAAGTGGTACTGATAGATTTGCATGTGGATTTTCAAATGGTTCAAATGGCTCTGAACACTATGGGACTTAACATCTATGGTCATCAGTCCCCTAGAACTTAGAACTATTGAAACCTAACTAACCTAAGGACAGCACACAACACCCAGCCATCACGAGGCAGAGAAAATCCCTGACCCCGCCGGGAATCGAACCCGGGAACCCGGGCGTGGGAAGCGAGAACGCTACCGCACGACCACGAGATGCGGGCATGTGGATTTTCCATTGCCCTTATTCGACAATTCTGTGTATTGGCATATCCTGTCAGATGGAAGTGGATTTCGTCGGTCCACAAATTATTCCACGGCCAATAGTTGTCCACTTCCATGCGAGCAAGAAACTCTAAACCAAAGGTCTCTCTTGCTGGCAGGTCAACAGTAATCAACTCGTGCACATGGGTAATTTTGAATGGATAGCAAAGAATGGTGCTTCCTAAGATTTTTGGCACCATACTCAAGCGTGTGTCCAATGTTCGGGCAAGTGTCCGTGCACTACACATTTGCACACCACACCTCGTCTCCTCCTCCACTGCTGTGGCCACTGCTTCCACTGACGTAGAATCAATCCGTTTCCTCGCTCTACCAGGTTGCTCACCAAAAGAACCCGTCTTTTAACGCCTTTTTTCATACCGTTCAGTGTCCTGAACTTCTGCAGAGCGACGTGGGCAGTCATTATTCATTTTAATACAGCTTTACAAGCAGAGCGTGATCCTGCATGTGAGACAGTCATGGCGAACGTCGCAGACGCGAACGGAGGAGAAGCTGTGTAGCCGGCGTGTTTATATCAACTTCAATGGGTCGTGCGCATGACAGGTGTTTTCATTTGCGTATTCTGACACGTACAGCGCCATCTATTGATCAATTTTCACACTATTTATTTCTTCTGACACACGTTTTCCCCCTTCTCCGATTACGTTGCAATTTGACGTCATTCTGACCAGTTATGTTACTTCTACAGCGTTTTGAAAGCTTAACTTTAATTATAATCACCCTGTACAAGGGCGTAATCAAAAGAAATGACTCCAAATTTTTTCATGTGAACGCACATAAAGCTTTTTTTAAAGAAAACAATTGGAATTAACGTTATACATCTTTCAAATGGTTCAAATGGCTCTGAGCACTATGGGACTTAACATCTGAGGTCATCAGTGCCCTAGAACTTAGAACTGCTTAAACCTAACTAACCTAAGGACATCACACACACCCATGCCCGAGGCAGGATTCGAACCTGCGAGCGTAGCGGTCGCACTGATCCAGACTGAAGCGCCTACAACCGCTCGGCCACACAGGCCGGCTCTACATCTTTATTCTTCACGTCGACACATTTATTCCTCAACTTAGTCACCCCGGCTACGAACACAATTGCCCCAGCGAGAGACCAGTCTTTTTTTGACACGGTCACTGTAGAATGTTTGACTTTTGTTGACGGAGCCAAAACCTGACCTCCGCTTGCACCTTTTCATCACTATCGAACTTAAGTCCTCGACTGTGTTGTTTAAGTTCTGGAGACAGATGAAAACGGATCGGACCAAGTCGGGACTGTATGAAGGTTGATCGATGACAGTGAACCCATGGTGCCGCATAGTTGCAGATGTCACTCCGATCGTGTGTGGTCTGGCATTGTCGCGCTAAAGCAGGGGGGGTGCTACATGCGTAGACGAACTCTTCGAAACTGAATTAGAACACGCTGTTTCTCACACACCGACATAATTACCTTACACACCGCTGTGTTACATGCTATAATTCGGAGCCCTCTAGCGGCAGAGGGCTACAAGTATGTACACATGAAGAATAAAGATGTAGAATGTAAATAACGTTTGTTTCATTTAATGCAGGTTGTTTCAAAAAGGACTATACAACATTAAAAATTCATATAAATTTATTGAAAGACAATATCGAGCAAGGTTCAATGTTATTTTGTAGGGAAACACATCAGTTTTTTTTATATCCTTAAATGAAGGTGTTGTATGTGGCTTCCGTTGGTTATCGGAAATCAATTTATTCCCAAACTCACCGTAGCATTGCAGGTGTGACTTGCTCAGTGGCGGCGTAAATTCTTGCTCTAAGTTCAGATAGGGAAGCCGACACAGGAGGTACAAGCACGATATCCTTTATGAATTCCCATAAAAAAATCGAATGATGTCAGGTCTTGAGAACGTGGGAGTCATGCAATTGGCGCTTCCGGCCAGTCGATTGATCTGGAAAGCCGTCACTAAGAAAATCCCGAACGTCTACCAGGTAGCGAGGTGGTGCAACATCTCGCATGAAGTAAATATTTCGTTCTTAGTCGTTCTCGTCGATCTGTGGTACCAAAAATTGATGTAAAATTTCCCGGTACACTATCCCGTTGATGGTTATCTCACGGAAAAAAGGAGCCGTACACTTTGCTCTTGCTCAATGCACAAAAAACGTTCAGTTTAGGGCTATCACGAGGGTGTTTCAATGTTTGATGTGGATTTTCACTGCCCCAAATCCTATAGTTATGTGCTTTAACCTTGCCACTTAAGTGAAAAGTCGACTCGTCATAAAAGATGATTTTGTCCAAGGTATGCCGGCCGAAGTGGCCGTGCGGTTAAAGGCTCTGCAGTCTGGAACCGCAAGACCGCTACGGTCGCAGGTTCGAATCCTGCCTCGGGCATGGATGTTTGTGATGTCCTTAGGTTAGTTAGGTTTAACTAGTTCTAAGTTCTAGGGGACTAATGACCTCAGCAGTTGAGTCCCATAGTGCTCAGAGCCATTTGAACCATTTTGTCCAAGGTATGTTCACCCTCACGTAATCGATTTAACATATCTGCACAGAAGTTCTTGCGAGCAATTTTATCAGTGTCTTTTATTTACGTTTTCAAATGCATACTGTTTCTCAACACACGCCGAACAGTCTTATGTGGGATTTGCAGTTCTCGAGACGCACACTGGGTCGATTTCGTAGGACTGTTGACAAAACGTTGTCTCTCTCGCTCAACAACGTCGTCATATGTGCTTGGCTGACCTGATGATTTCCCATGTCTTACCGAGCACTTTGTTTCTACAAAACATTTATGCCATTCATATACTGTAGGCCTACTAGGAGGAAATTAGCGTACTTGGTATGGAAATTACGCTGAACTGTTGCCGCCGACTTCCATTCTTCAAACCAAAACACAGCTCGGTTCCAGTGAAGACAGCCATCTTTATCGCAATTACCGCTAGCGCTCCTTACAGTGCGATTTTGCACTAGAGACCAAACTTGATGTATTTCCCTATAAAATTGGTGGTAAGTTCTTATGGGACAAAACTGCTGATGTCATCGGTCCCTAGGCTTACACTCTACTTAATCTAACTTAAACTAACTTACGCTAAGGACAACAGACACACACATTCCCGAGGGAGGACTCGAACCTCCGATGAGGGCAGCCGCGCCAACCGTGGCAAGGCGCCTGAGACCGCGTGGCTGTATTACCCTATAAAATGATGGTTCAAATGGCTCTGAGCACTATGCGACTTAACTTCTGAGGTCATCAGTCGCCTAGAACTTAGAACTAATTAAACCTAACTAACCTAAGGACATCACACACATCCATGCCCGAGGCAGGATTCGAACCTGCGACCGTAGCGGTCACGCGGTTCCAGACTGAAGCGCCTTTAACCGCACGGCCACACCGGCCGGCCTCTATAAAATGACACTACAATTGAAGTATCTGCGCTGTCAGAATAGAAATGTGGTAAACACAAGTCCGAAAACAATTTATGGCCCCACGAAAACGAAACAATAATACAATATCAAAAAGAACAACAGAATCAATCCCAATTGCGTATTGTCACAAATATAAAATAACAAATAATAATAGAAAAGACCCGTCTCTTCACTGGGAGAGATCACAGTAAGACAATTCTACAATGTCAAGAGATTTGTCGAATATACCAAGCCCGTCCGCAAGAGATCGGCCAGCTAGAAGAGGCGTCTGACTGTGGCTGCCGGGGTAGCAGCTCGTAAACTTCCAAACGGTGCGTCGAACTGTCTTTGCCGGCGGTGTGCCGCCCTATATAGCCCGTTTGGCGGATGAATCTGCCGGATGTATTTGCGATCAGGTGCCTGGCGTATCAAAGTAGTTCCTGGGCTAGCTGCGACCTTTGGTGACGGTGTTCTGCAGGCTCCGCGAACGGGTAGCGGTCCCTGCGGCCGTTGGTAGAGAGAGACCTGGTGTTGTGTTGTGTTGTAGCCGCCGGTAATATTTGTGTGACAACACAGACGACGTAGGCTTTCCTGGTGAATGTACGGCCTGTGATGCAAGCATCCCGTTGGACGTGAATTGAGATGCCGATGTAGTAGGCACTTCAATGTATGAAGTGGGAAGACACAGCAACAATCACCTCTGTTGGGTTTTCAGTCCTGAGACTGGTTTGGTGCAGCTCTCCATGCTACGCTATCCTGTGCAAGCTTCATCATCTCCCAGTACTTACTGCAACCTACATCCTTCTGAATCTGCTTAGTGGTAGGTACTATGAATTTTCAAAGTTGTAAAGTCCTTTTTGAAACACCCTGTAAGCTTCAAGGGACACATTACTTTTCAGCACTTCCTCATGTACTGCATTTTCCTGTTCTTGTTTTGATTGTAACAGATGTTCAAAATTAAATCTGGCTCGTACACGTTTGGTGCTTAGTATCTATGCATCTGGCAACAACCGTCCTGGGTAACAAATCTGATTAATATTTCATCCATTGTTGCCTGGAACTGTTCACACAGATTTTCTTTTGAAGTGTCAATGCATGAAATAATCAATCCTTGTTGCGTGTGATCCGCCTATGCCAATATATAAAAAAAGTGTTAATTTTAAGTGTTAGCTCCCCAAGGAAAAATGAACTGAATATATTGTGACAGAAACAAGAAAAGTGTAATTCAGGACAAACTTTTAAACAAAATTAATTTCCGTTTTATACTTCATACACTCAACTGCTAAAGAAACCGCTATAACCATGCGCATTCAAATAGAAAGGGACGTAAACATGCAGAATACGGCGCTGCGGTCGTCAACGCCTATACAGGGTGGTCCATTGATCGTGACCGAGCCAAATATCTCACGAAATAAGCGTCAAACGAAAAAACTACAAAGAACGAAACTTGTCTAGCTTGAAGGGGGAAACCAGATGGCGCTATGGTTGGCTCGCTAGGTGGCGCTGCCATAGGTGAAACGGATATCAACTGCGTTTTTTAATATAGGAATCCCATTTTTATTACATATTCGTGTAGTACGTAAAGAAATATGAATTTTTTGGTTGGACCGCTTTTTTCGCTTTGTGACAGATGGCGCTGTAATAGTCACAAACATATGGCTCACAATTTTAGACGAACAGTTGGTAACAGATAAGTTTTTAATTTAAAATACGGTACGTAGGTACGTTAGAACATTTTATTTCGGTTGTTACAATGTGATACATGTACCTTTGTGAACTTATCATTTCTCAGAACGCATGCTGTTACAGCGTGATCACCTGTAAATACCACATTAATGCAATAAATGCTCAAAATGATGTCTGTCAACCTCAATGCAATTGGCAATACGTGTAATGACAGTCCTCTCAACAGAGTAGTTCGCCTTCCGTAATGTTCGCACATGCATTGACAATGCGTTGACGCATGTTGTCAGGCGTTGTCAGTGGATCACGATACCAAATATCCTTCATCTTTCCCCACAGAAAGATCCGTTGAACGTGCGGGCCATGGTATGGTGCTTCAACGACCAATTCACCTGTCATGAAATATGCTATTCAATACCGCTTCAACCGCACGCGAGCTATGTGCCCGACATCCATCCTGTTGGAAGTACATCGCCATTCTGTCATGCAGTGAAACATCTTGTAGTAACATCGGTAGAACATTGCGTACGAAATCAGCATACATTGCACCATTTAGATTGCCATCGATAAAATGGGGGCCAATTATACTTCCTCCCATAATGCCGCACCACACGTTAACCCGCCAAGGTCGCTGATGTTCCGCTTGTCGCAGCCATCGTGGATTTTCCGTGTCCCAATAGTGCATATTATGCCGGTTTACGTTACCGCTGATGGTGAATGACGCTTGGTCACTAAATAGAACGCGGGCAAAAAGTATGTCATCGTCCCGTAATTTCTCTTGTGCCCAGTGTCAGAACTGTGCACGACGTTCAAAGTCGCCGCCATGCAATTCCTGGTGCATAGAAATATGGTACGGGTGCAACCGATGTTGATGTAGCATTCTCAACACCGACGTTCTTGAGATTCCCGATTCTCGGGCAATTTGTCTGCTACTGATGTGCGGATTAGCCGCGACAGCAGCTAAAACACCTACTTCGGCATCATCATTTGTTGCAGGTCGTGGTTGACGTTTCACATGTGGCTGAACACTTCCTGTTTCCTTACATAGCGTAACTATCCGGCGAACGGTCCGGACACTTGGATGATGTCGTCCAGGATACCGAGCAGCAAACATAGCACACGCCCGTTGGGCATTTTGATCACAATAGCCATACATCAACACGATATCGACCTTTTCCGCAATTGGTAAACGGTCCATATAAACACGGGTATTGTATCACAATGCAAATACCGTCCGCACTGGTGGAAAGTTACGTGATACCACGTACTTATACGTTTGTGACTATTACAGCGCCATCTACGTATCACAAAGCGAAAAGTGGTCCAACTAAAACATTCATATTTCTTTACGTACTACACGAATATGTAATAAAAATGGGGGTTCCTATTTTAAAAAACGCAGTTGGTATCCGTTTGACCTATGGCAGCGCCATCGAGCGGGCCAACCATAGCGCCATCTGGTTTCCCCCTTCAAGCTAGACGAGTTTCGCTCTTTGTAGTTTTTTCGTTTGATGCTTATTTCGTGAGATATTTGGCCCGGTAACTATCAATGGACCACCCTGTCTAAGAGAACAAGTGTCTGGCGCAGTTGTCAGATCGGTTACTGCTGCTACAATGGCAGGTTATCAATATTTAAGTGACTTTGATGGTGGTGTTATAGACGGCGGACGAGCGATGGGATACACCATCTCCGAGGTAGCGATAAACTGGGGTTTTCCTGTCCGGCCATTTCACAAGTATACCGTGAATATCAGGAATCCAGTAAAACATCAAATCTCCGACATCGCTGCGTCCGTAAAAGGATCCTGCTAGAACGGGACCAACGACGACCGAACAGAGTCGTTCAACGTGACAGAACTACAACCCTTCAACAAATTGCTGCAGATTTCAATGCTGGACCATCAACAATTGTCAGCGTGCGTACCATTCAACGAAACATCATCGATATGACCTTTCGGAGACGAAGGCCCACTCGTGTACCCTTGATGATTGCATGACACAAAGCTTTATGCCTCACCTGGGCCGTCAACACCGACGTTGACCCGTGGATGACTGGAAACATGTTGCGTGATCGGACGAGTCTCGTTTCATGAATCCATGGATCCTGCATGTCAACAGGGGACTGTTCAAGATTGTGAAGGCTCTATGATGGTGTGGGGCTTGTGCAGTTGGAGTGATACAGGATCTTTAATACGTCTATGTGACAGGTGATACGTACGTAAGCATCATGTCTGACCACCTGCATTCATTCATGTCCGTTGTGCATTCCGACGGACTTGGACAGTTCCAGCAGGACAATCCGACACCCCATGCGTCCAGAATTGCTACAGAGTGCCTCCAGGAACACACTTCTGAGTTTAAACACTTCCGCTGGCCACCAAGCTCCCCAGACATGAACATGATTGGGCACATCTGGGATGCCTTGCAACGTGCTGTTCACAAGAGATCTCCACCCCGTCGTGCTGTTACGGTTTTAGGGACAGCCCTGCAGGATTCATGGTGTCAGTTTCCTGCGGCACTACTTCAGACATTAGTCGAGTCCATGCCACGTCATGTTGCGACACTTCTGCGTGCTCGCGGGTGCCCTACATGGTATTAGGCAGGAGTACGTGTTTCTTTGGCTCTTCAGTGTATTTATGAGTGATAAAATATGAAGTATTATCTTATTTAAAATAAAAAGTGTTTTCGAAACTAGAACATCAGAAAGGAAATCCTTACGTCGCGCTTAATGCAGAAACTTTGTTTTCATCTACGCTACGCATTAAAAGGCTTTCCGGTTCGAGAATGTTCAGTTATGGAAGCTTTATTCAGGGATTGTAATTCTGTACTACCTTCCAGAGTAAATTCTAAATTTGATCACGTATATTCAGCTTCCCGTCAGATTAATGAAGAAAAAAAATGCTTGGAAATTTGTGGTAAGGTCTTATGGGACCAAACTGCTGAGATCATCGGTCCCTAAGCCGACACACTACTTAATCTAACTTACGCTATGGACAAAACACACACCCATGCCCCAGGGAGGATTCGAGCCTCCGACGGGGGGGAGCCGTAGGGACTGTGACAATGCGCCTCAGACCGGGCGGCTGATTAAAGACTATGTGAGATTCACTGCTGCATTCGTCATTTATATTGTGACCGGGAAGTTGGGAACGACTCCAAAGAAACCCGCTGAGGCTGGATTGACCTCCATGGGCGAACAGAAAGAGAAAGAACGAGGAGTGGAAACGTTGAAATGGCGCTACTGATGAACAAAGTCCAACGAGTAATCCAGAGAGAGAAAACTTGTGATGTAATTAAAGCAAGAGTCAACGGTGTGTTACGACGAGATGATAGCGAAGCGAAAACAACACCCAGTCAGGTGTCGCTGTGCGGCGGGACTGCAAACTCTAATTGGCTGGCGGAATGGTGTGTGGCGCCGCGGCCGCTGACGCTAGTGCTCTCTGCCTAACGGCCGAGGTCCAATTCCACGCTCTCGGGTGCGGTTTCAAAGTCGCCGGGCTCCCGGTTTACGGCAAAAGGGCTCGTATGTCAGATCTAGTGCCCTCGGTATCAGCTTAATCCAAATGTCAGGTTTTCAAAGACATATACTCCGAAACACAGCCAAATGATGACAGTGTATCAGAAACTGATTGGTTTATAAAGCTGCATGTAAACAAGGAGTCAGCTGAATGTCAGTTTTGTGGTAACACAGGCGCAATAATTTCTAGGCGCATGTAAGTAATATCGCACTGAAAGCATTGCCAGACCATCCAACCTCGACATAATAAATGAACAGACTTTATAGGCATGAGTCGACATATGTAAGTTCGTCTTAATGTACAGTCGCCCTCAAAAGTATCCGAACGACCTGAATTGCATTTCGCCTGATTCGCACGCAGCCCACATAACGCAGCTGTCTAGCAGGTCCTCTAATGGCTCCTTGGCACAGTCGTTTGACTATTGAAAATGGCTCCAACAAGTCACCACTAGAAAACACTACTCTGTATCGCAATAACTACGATACTACAAATATCAGGGAACACCTTATCACAGGTAAGCCTGTCCTTAAGGCTTGTAAGCTCACATTTATTACAATAAATGACATACCTGAAATGTTACCACTCTCATTATTACGTTAGATAGGTAATGCACGTAGTAAGTTCATCGTATTCATGATTTCCTCTTCAAAGTAACATACCGTACTTATTATTTAACACAAAATGACATTAAAAATTTAAGTTATTCACGAGCATCTAGTTGAGAATATGTATGAACTTCAAATGATACGACGAACCGTCTCGTTCTGCATATGGATTCAAACCCAGGTCATGCAGACTGAGGAAAGATTCCGTGACTGACGGAAATTAACAGTCATTCCTGATTAGGCTTACAGAGAGTGATATACCTCGATTTTAGACAGTATCAATTAGCAAATACTAACATTAAATTATATAACGCAAACATTTTTAACGGACCCGAATTCCTACCCAGTTAACGAACTACGAGAGATGTTAAATATTGCTTCTTAACAAGTAACTTATTTGAAATGCCGTGAGGTAAAGCTTTGTGTTGGACAGGGATTCGAACCCAGAACCTATTCGGATAGATATCGAAGCACAATCAACTGTGGCATATCGCATTTTCTCGGTAGTAGCTAGATGTTTTAACTGAAATGACGAGACGAAACATTATTTTTTTTCCTTCCCAGGACTCCAACCCGGCACCTATCGCTGTTATATTCTAGAGAAAACGAACGTTAAATATGGGTTTGTTGCACCAGCAGCGACATGTGAGCATGTTTGAACTAGAAATAATATGACGAAGAGTTCAGTGCTGACTGGGAATAGAGCCCCACACATATCGTTGTTGACTACACGCAAAGAGACGTCAGCTACCGAATTTTTCTCCACCAGCAGCTCGGAATAACATCTTGTTGAACTTACAGTGATCTCGCAAATAGTTCTGTGTCTCACAGGGAGTCAAAAACGTCAAATATCGTTAGTGTTGGCAACGAATGAAAATACATTAAAATGGAAATTATTATCCACCAGCAGATAGGTGTTCTCATGCCAGATCTTGCTAATACACAATGAAATCTTTAGTGCCGGGCCAGGATTCGAACCCATTCACACGCAATATGTGGAGATGTTGAGGAATCTGCAGTTTTGAACAAACAACAAATTGTAGCCGAGCTGTATTGTCACGAAGGGAACAAATTTCGCGTTAAGGGCGGTCTGAGTTGCATTCCCAGTTCAGAACCAATTTTATCGACATACAGAAGCTCAGATAAAAGATGGAATAAGTGTCCTGTGAGCCTACATAGCGTTTGTTTCGTCACTAGAAATAAATAACTAGTATAAGAAAGGTTACTGGTGATAGAGTTTCTACATGTCGCCACTCCAGACTTTATTGTGGATCAACCTAACGTCTACTTGGTAGAGAAGGAATATCATTTTTAATGTGAATTTCAGACCACAATGCCATTATATCTTCTTCACTTGGTGTAGCCAGAAGGGAATGGAATCTGTCTCTCCCTATCTAAAATCACTGACCGAAATTGGAATCGAACCCAGACCATACACATATACGAGCCTCTCATCAGCCCAACAGACCACCACACCCTCTTCTGAGTAGCTAATTTTTCTATCATTACGCCGTAGTGCCATACTGGCTGAGAATTCTGACACACAGGCTACCTGTATCAATTTGCAGCACGTTCAGCAAATTCATTTACTTGGTTGGCCGAATCACCATGAACTAGCTGCCTCGGCTACCCAGTGCATACATTCAACTTTATTTTGTAATCACCAAAATAAAATCACGTAACTGCCACCAACACAGAACTGCCAACAGTGTAGGATGCAGAAATTTAAATAGGAAGTGTTCCTTTCCACTTGAGCTACTCTATTGCGCTATCTGTTTGTTGAAAACGTCGTCCAGTTCAAAAGAAAACGTATAACTGTTTGTCTCTCATAAGTATTGACCTAGCCATATGCATTATCCCACAGCGCTGTGGAATGCAGAAGTTCCGGAGGAACTGTTTTTGACTTCTGGAGCTGTTACAGCTATGTGTCGGCTAGTAGCGTAATGTTAAGTATCGCGCACGGTAGGTAAGATGTCGCGAGTTCGAGCACATTCACTGCTATATTTTTTTAAACGCAATTCTGCTGTCTGCTAAAGTTATCAATCTAATGGAACTTGTAACATAATTCCCTTCACTTCCTAACCCAAAATAGTCGTATGTGGGAAAAGGGGTAACTTCTGCAACATTTTGTTCATTTCAGGTTTAACAGACAGCCAGACAGTAGATGCATCTCGAAACTTTTGTATTATGTATGGGTAGAGCGCATCGTGCCAAAATACGTCGGAGAAGTATTTTCTACATTAGCTGTCGTCTGATAGTGGCATTTTATTCTTCTTCAAACCTTGTTTGAGAGCTTTAACTCAGAACAAGTTTTGTATGGGCATGTAATAAATAAACCACATGTGCATTTTCAGACTGTTATAGATAACATCAGAGAATTCGCATATATCCTTGATGATTAATTTCTCTCTCATGTTTACTATTGTTTTAACAACACTAAAGGAAACCTTACGAAAATTGTGAACTGTATTATAAGAAATCATGGTTAGTGAATCATTTACCGGCCAAACTCTGCCGCATTTCACTGGTTGGAAGGCAAAAAGCTTACTGACAAATTTCACAGAAGGAAAAGAGGGACGAAATGTCTCCCACTGGAAGGTTATGTTTTATTTAAATGATTACAAAATCGGGTAAAACGAACAGTCAGGTTGTCAGTATAAGCACATTACTGTTGTCAGTATGATGTTGCACTGCCCAGGGCCTGTAATGATAAAGGGCCCGTTTAGGTCAGGCATATTGTATACAGAAGTGGAAGAGAGAGCACCACTAAATTCTAATCCGTATGCATTCCATACACACAGAAATTACTGTTACAGTGTACTTATGGAGCCCAATCAGTGAATTGCGAATTTTCCGGTGAGAAAGAGCACTGGCAAACAGTCTTCGTTACATTAGGTTACTTAATCTGGTGTCACTCTGAGCTAGAATTTATGGTCAGCGACTAAGCGTAAGGTCAATGAGTCCGATGCGAATTTTGCAACTGTGAAATACTTTCCTACATTATAGAAGCGAATATTAAATTTTAACTAATATTGCGAAAATTTTGTACTTGGATACTTATAATGAAAATCTTTCTGTTTAGTGCAAAGGAAAACAATTATTTTCTAAAACATTGTCTGTCATGCACAACTTGAAACATGTCATGTCGACCAAATCATATGGAAGAACTGACAGCGACGTATATCAGTAGGCAGTAAGATCTCTTGCCTTTGGGTTTGGCAGTACTCGATAGCCATTTCTAGGCGCAAGTAAATGAAGAAAGGCACCGCGTTTTCGTTATCAGGTAACGTCTTCATCAACTACTTTAGTTTTAAAGTAATCTACGAGTAGTTGCAGATGTTTGATATTAACCTGAAAAGGATTCCGTAGACAGGGAAGGAACCGTGATGGGTTCGTATCTCTGTCACAGAACTTCACATTATGCACTTCATCTTTAAATGCATGCACACTTTGTTACTTCAGACTAGAGGTATATCAGACATTTTTCGTGGTTAATTAACAGGGACGAAAGGGTCTTGACAGAAGTCCCGGTTTACTACAAAAATTGTCGTCTTTTATTTTCAAGGTTAGATTTGGTTACTGATATTGGCAAAAACGTTGGTAATTCATGACTCTTCATGGCTCGTCATCAATATGATATGATTAAATTAGATTACATTAGATTAATTCTTGTTTCATAGATCATGAAGACGATTATCGTAATGATGTGGAACGTGTCATTTTAATGAAAGAGTTCTTTACATACCATGATTCAATTTCTTTACATTTTTTTACTCTCTCTCTCTCTCTCTCTCTCTTTCTTCATTCTTTTTGATTTTTATCTCTCTCTCTCTCTCTCTCTCTCTCTCTCTCTCTCTCTCTCTCTCTGTCACACACACACACACACACACATTCTTTTTTTTATTATTTGTTTCTTGTGCTCGACTATCGGCGAGGCACGAAAGCGTCTGTGAATGAATTTCTTTGTTTTGAGTACACTTACGAAAGAAATATAAAAACAACTATGAGAGTTACTGATTTATGATGCTTAGTTTGCAGTCAGCTCTGAGTATTATTAGTAACTACACTCTGTGGTGTCACTGCCAGACACCACACTTGCTAGGTGGTAGCTTAAATCGGCCGCGGTCCATTAGTACATGTCGGACCCGCGTGTCGCCACTGTGTGATCGCAGACCGAGCGCCACCACACGGCAGGTCTCGAGAGACGTACGAGAACTCGCCCCAGTTGTACGACGACGTTGCTAGCGACTATACTGACGAAGCCTTTGCTCTCATTTGCCGAGAGACAGAATAGCCTTCAGCTAAGTTAAGGGCTACGACTTAGCAAGGCGCCAATTGTATCAGTGCATGTATCTTACGAGTCTCATTTGTATAGTCAAGAGAGATGTACCAAAGGAAGCATTAAAAGTTAAGTATATTCCACAGCTACGTATTTTCTTTATAGCAGTCATAACTTATCCTGTTCCAGACTTGACGCCAGTCGGCGTGTGTGTACGCGTACCTTTCGGCTTCCTCCTCAGTGTGGCGTGACTAGCTTGTTACGCCACAACACACTCCAGTCCCTAAACCTAGCTACAGAAATGCGAATCAGACGCATTACGTATTCCAAGCCGTTGCAGCTGCGACTTGGAGACACCAGCTATGGTCACTTCCCAGCTCGCTGTAAGATCACATCGGTTCGTCATATTCCTGCTGGTATTGTAACTGAGATTTGGCAACAAGGCAATGTATGTTTGGCAACTCTGTGATCGACGAGTTACTTCCTGGTGTGCAAGGAATTAAGCCTCAAAGTTCACTTGATTTTACTTGTTATTTCCATTGAATAATCTGAGTTGTTACAGCTTGGGGTGTAACAATAGATTGTAAATTTACGGTTTTCAGCCCAGGAAAGTCGTTGCACGTGGAAATCGCAACAAATCTCGTCCTTCAAATAGCGGTTTACGAGTTCTTGCCACTATTGGTCTCGTAAGAGGAAACTAAGACACACATTTCTTCGCCAGCTGTGTGGTAACGTGCTGACCTGTGAAACAGCTTGTGTTATGGTTCACAGTTCCAGCCTCACTGAGTGTAACGTTTTTCATCCCCTCTATGGAAGAGCTACAAACAGTCAGATCAAACATCGATAAGGAAATCGCAAGAAAATACTTTCGGCTCATAGTGCAATGGTGAAAAACTTACAATGCTGCACAGCATGTAACGCCTCTTTCCGCTGCTGACAATCAAATTTTGGGTTTCTAGGAATACATAACTTTCTTTATGAAATGCCACATTGGCATACATCTTGGGTATGACACAGCATACCAATTAAACACAGACCCAATCAAAATCTAAGTAAGTAGTATTTTACCAAGTCGTGTCGATAGAGGCACGCTTGTGTACAGATACTCAGTTTTATTAAAACAGACTTTCGTCGTAAGGTTATTGTGGGTAGTTTTATTACATTTCTTATAATACAGTTCACAATTTTCGTAAGGTTTCCTTTAGTGTTGTTAAAACAATAGTAAACATGAGAGAGAAATTAATCATCAAGGATATATGCGAATTCTCTGATGTTATCTATAACAGTCTGAAAATGCACATGTGGTTTATTTATTACATGCCCATACAAAACTTGTTCTGAGTTAAAGCTCTCAAACAAGGTTTGAAGAAGAATAAAATGCCACTATCAGACGACAGCTAATGTAGAAAATACTTCTCCGACGTATTTTGGCACGATGCGCTCTACCCATACATAATACAAAAGTTTCGAGATGCATCTACTGTCTGGCTGTCTGTTAAACCTGAAATGAACAAAATGTTGCAGAAGTTACCCCTTTTCCCACATACGACTATTTTGGGTTAGGAAGTGAAGGGAATTATGTTACAAGTTCCATTAGATTGATAACTTTAGCAGACAGCAGAATTGCGTTTAAAAAAATATAGCAGTGAATGTGCTCGAACTCGCGACATCTTACCTACCGTGCGCGATACTTAACATTACGCTACTAGCCGACACATAGCTGTAACAGCTCCAGAAGTCAAAAACAGTTCCTCCGGAACTTCTGCATTCCACAGCGCTGTGGGATAATGCATATGGCTAGGTCAATACTTATGAGAGACAAACAGTTATACGTTTTCTTTTGAACTGGACGACGTTTTCAACAAACAGATAGCGCAATAGAGTAGCTCAAGTGGAAAGGAACACTTCCTATTTAAATTTCTGCATCCTACACTGTTGGCAGTTCTGTGTTGGTGGCAGTTACGTGATTTTATTTTGGTGATTACAAAATAAAGTTGAATGTATGCACTGGGTAGCCGAGGCAGCTAGTTCATGGTGATTCGGCCAACCAAGTAAATGAATTTGCTGAACGTGCTGCAAATTGATACAGGTAGCCTGTGTGTCAGAATTCTCAGCCAGTATGGCACTACGGCGTAATGATAGAAAAATTAGCTACTCAGAAGAGGGTGTGGTGGTCTGTTGGGCTGATGAGAGGCTCGTATATGTGTATGGTCTGGGTTCGATTCCAATTTCGGTCAGTGATTTTAGATAGGGAGAGACAGATTCCATTCCCTTCTGGCTACACCAAGTGAAGAAGATATAATGGCATTGTGGTCTGAAATTCACATTAAAAATGATATTCCTTCTCTACCAAGTAGACGTTAGGTTGATCCACAATAAAGTCTGGAGTGGCGACATGTAGAAACTCTATCACCAGTAACCTTTCTTATACTAGTTATTTATTTCTAGTGACGAAACAAACGCTATGTAGGCTCACAGGACACTTATTCCATCTTTTATCTGAGCTTCTGTATGTCGATAAAATTGGTTCTGAACTGGGAATGCAACTCAGACCGCCCTTAACGCGAAATTTGTTCCCTTCGTGACAATACAGCTCGGCTACAATTTGTTGTTTGTTCAAAACTGCAGATTCCTCAACATCTCCACATATTGCGTGTGAATGGGTTCGAATCCTGGCCCGGCACTAAAGATTTCATTGTGTATTAGCAAGATCTGGCATGAGAACACCTATCTGCTGGTGGATAATAATTTCCATTTTAATGTATTTTCATTCGTTGCCAACACTAACGATATTTGACGTTTTTGACTCCCTGTGAGACACTGAACTATTTGCGAGATCACTGTAAGTTCAACAAGATGTTATTCCGAGCTGCTGGTGGAGAAAAATTCGGTAGCTGACGTCTCTTTGCGTGTAGTCAACAACGATATGTGTGGGGTTCTATTCCCAGTCAGCACTGAACTCTTCGTCATATTATTTCTAGTTCAAACATGCTCACATGTCGCTGCTGGTGCAACAAACCCATATTTAACGTTCGTTTTCTCTAGAATATAACAGCGATAGGTGCCGGGTTGGAGTCCTGGGATGGAAAAAAATAATGTTTCGTCTCGTCATTTCAGTTAAAACATCTAGCTACTACCGAGAAAATGCGATATGCCACAGTTGATTGTGCTTCGATATCTATCCGAATAGGTTCTGGGTTCGAATCCCTGTCCAACACAAAGCTTTACCTCACGGCATTTCAAATAAGGTACTTGTTAAGAAGCAATATTTAACATCTCTCGTAGTTCGTTAACAGGGACAATAGGAGCTGGGTAGGAATTCGGGTCCGTTAAAAATGTTTGCGTTATATAATTTAATGTTAGTATTTGCTAATTGATACTGTCTAAAATCGAGGTATATCACTCTCTGTAAGCCTAATCAGGAATGACTGTTAATTTCCGTCAGTCACGAAATCTTTCCTTAGTCTGCATGACCTGGGTTTGAATCCATATGCAGAACGAGACGGTTCGTCGTATCATTTGAAGTTCATACATATTCTCAACTAGATGCTCGTGAATAACTTAAATTTTTAATGTCATTTTGTGTTAAATAATAAGTACGGTATGTTACTTTGAAGAGGAAATCATGAATACGACGAACTTACTACGTGCATTACCTATCTAACGTAATAATGAGAGTGGTAACATTTCAGGTATGTCATTTATTGTAATAAATGTGAGCTTACAAGCCTTAAGGACAGTCTTACCTGTCTTTAATGTTAGTATTTGCTAATTGATACTGTCTAAAATCGAGGTATATCACTCCCTGATATTTGTAGTATCGTAGTTATTGCGATACAGAGTAGTGTTTTCTAGTGGTGACTTGTTGGAGCCATTTTCAATAGTCAAACGACTGTACCAACGAGCCATTAGAGGACCTGCTAGACAGCTGCGTTATGTGGGTTGCATGCGAATCAGGCGAAATGCAATTCAGGTAGTTCGGATACTTTTGAGCGCGACTGTACCTGGAAGATAAACGATTCGAATGACAGCGAGGCGACCACACAAACTGCTTGAATATTTTTACTGCTGACGGAAACCACAGTTTTCCAACTGAAATCTTTACACTGTAACAATCACAAGAGATGTTTTTTCAGTAACACAGTCACATTCTTCTAGGCTGCAATTCACACAAAAATATGTGTTTCAATGTTCTTTAAAGTTATGCTCAACTTTTACATACGTGGTTATTTTTCCTTTTTCCGTAGTGATGCTTCATGAAGATGATCATAGCCTGTAAGTACTTACATTTACCTTCTGAGCCCTTGTAATTACTCGGTACTCAGAGAGAAACAGAACTTCTGGATTCTGCATATTTTACAAAGAGCGAATAGCTCCTGATGACGTCATCTCAAAATGTGAACACGTCCCAACAGTATCGCTGCCTGTCTACTTTGCTCAATACATGGACGAAAAACTGATTTTTCATCGTCAGGTGTGCATATGAATCTGTGTCACGAGGGTGAAATGGTCCCATCTCGCACCTATGGTCAGTTGAAATTCAGGGAAATGCAAATTACTGTATGTGATTATTATTGCCCTGGAGACCACATTTTGGGACGTTCGGTTGCGTGATGCAAGCGCGTCTTTGAGATGATGAGGTGAGATGATTAAAACACAAACACTAAGACCCCGAACGAAAAAATTCTTCGAACGAGCCGGGAATGGAACCCGTGACCCCGCGATCTAGGAACAACGACGCTAATCACGTTTCTTTTCTCTTTCCTTTTTTTTAACGCCTCCATGCTCCCTTACGGCTCTTCATTGCTATCATGAAATGAACTTTCATCGGTCACGCTTCAGCGCCATTCATTGTTTCTATATGTGCATTTCCTCATAACGAAGTAATAATATAGAATGAGATTTTCACTCTGCAGCGGAGTGTGCGCTGATATGAAACTTCCTGGCAGATTAAAAATGTGTGCCCGACCGAGACTCGAACTCGGGACCTTTGCCTTTCGCAGGCAAGCGCTCTACCATCTGAGCTACCGAAGCACGACTTACGCCCGGTACTCACAGCTTTACTTCTGCCAGTGTCTCGTCTCCTACCTTCCAAACTTTACAGAAGCTCTCCTGCGAACCTTGCTGAACTAGCACTCCTGAAAGAAAGGATATTGCTGTCCGCGTCCAGTCCCTGCTGTCGGAACTGGGGTCATTCCCTCTTCTGCCTCCCTTCCGGGTCCGTGCACCTACGCCTCCCTGGTGTTTGCCCCGGCCGTCCGTCCATCTGGACTTGGCACAGGGACCCAAGGACTCGGTTCCGCCTGTGGCCCTCCGTCGCCGTTTTCTTGCGCTCCTCACCTCATTTTTGGGCTGTGAGGCTGTCTACACTGATGGTTCCCTGGTTGATGGTCGCACTGCCTACGCTTTTGCTCACGCTGCCCATGTTGAGCAGCGCTCCTTGCCGGCCGGCTGCAGTATTTTTACTGCAGAGCTGGTGGCCATACTGCGCGCTCTTGAGCATATGCGTTCCTGCTCAGGTACGTCCATCGTCATCTGCAGTGACTCCCTGAGCAGCCTCCAGGCCATCGACCGCTGCTATACCTCTTCTCCTCCGGTGTCCTCTATTCAGGAGTCTGTTTCCGCAATTACCCGTTCTGGTCGTTCGGTGGTCTTTGTTTGGACGCCAGGTCACGTTGGCATCCCGGGGAGCGAACTTGTTGACAGGCTGGCCAAAGGGGCGATCGACGCCCCAGCTTTGGAGATCGGCCTCACGGCTCGCGATCAGCAGCTGGTGTTGCGCCGTAAGGTGCTTGGGATATGGTCTGTTGAGTGGCGTGGCATGACAGCCCCGAATAAACTGCGGGCTGTCAAGGAGACGACCGATGTGTGGCGCTCCTCCCTGCGGGCTTCTCGCAGGGACTCTGTCATCCTGTGTCGGCTCCGCATCGGCCATACCTACCTGACGCACGGCCATCTTTTGCGTCAGGAGGATCCCCCCCTGTGTCGGTGTGGGTTCCGGCTGACGGTCGCCCACATTCTGTTGGAGTGTCCCCGACTGCGCACCCTCCGGCAGTCTTTTAATTTCCCGGGCACTTTGCTCTTGGTTTTATGTGACGATGCCTCCATGGCTGATGACGTTTTAAATTTTATCCGTGGTGGTCCTTTTTATGGTTCTATTTAGGGAGGTCCTGCACCTTTCCCTTTCTGTGTCTCTTGTCCTCGAGTCTCTCATATTTGGTTGCAGATTTTAGTGTGTCGTAAGATGGTTGACTCTTTCCCTTTTTTTTGTTCTCGTGGTCAGTCAACCAGTCTTCGGCCATCATCTTTTCTTCTGTTTCTTTCTGTCTGGTGTTCATCTGTACTCTTCTTGTCTGTAGTGTTCGTTGCCTAATTTGTGTTCTTTCAGTTCCTGGGGGGGAGTCTCCTTCCCCTTAGGGTTTTACCTGCTCCGCGAATTTATGTCTCGCCTGTTTTTGGAATGGGGGACTGATGACCTTAGCTGTTTAGTCCCCCTTAAACATCCCAACAACCACCACCAGGCTGTATCAATTCTCGTGCGTTCAGATAGCGTGCGTTCGACAACTCAGTGATGGCTAGTCGGCGGCTGAATATATTCCACGCTGATCCACAAATAAACTTCACGCGAGCGAGTCCAAGTTTTCGCACTTATGGTAGGAGGCTGTTGCACTGTGCAGTTATTCGTTCGTCGGAATTTTGTCATTGACCATCAGATACCGTAGTGACTGAGTCCGTGAGTGAAGGAACGTCTGGTGAATATTTCGCCCAAAATACTGTCCAGTTCACCGGTAGTTCCGTTTCTTCAACGGGTTTCCAGGTGCGGTGTTTGTGATGATTTTGTATCTCTTCTTATTAAGAAGCTGTGAGGTGTTTTTAAAAAATATTTCCGGATGTGCTGGTACTCAGGAGGAATCGTTGCGAGGTGTGTTAGTGGTACTAGGCTGGTTCGTCTAATGTTGATTATGCGACTGAGAAGAAGGCATGCGCGTTGATGCTGTATTTCTTTTGTCATTCTGTTGATGAGGAGCTTTGCGCATTAGTGTCGAACGCTGATTAACCCAAAGCAGCCCCGCAACGAAGGCAGCGTGAATACCATGAAGTGTATCATGAAAATTTTATCACGGAGGAGAAACCAGCTGAGTGCCCGATGAATATTCGCCGCATCTGCGTCACCGCTAGACTACGCGCTGCGGACGAAATCCATTGAGTGTGCCGTGATGAAGCATCGTTCCATGGGCGTTGGCTCGTCGCAAACGTGTACGTCACTGGTGCTGAATACAGTGTTTTTCCACCGTTCGAACAGTTGCCCGACATATTACGGGCCTTAAGGGACACGATACACACTCGACTTGCAGTAAGCCAGGTCGTCTTCTACGTTGCTCTTAGAGGACTAATCCTGACCGCAAATCGTAATACGCATCGTACTTGACACTTCTCCATATTGTGGCCGAATTTCCCAAGACAGCGGTGGTGTCCGGAAGGAGGAGATACCACTCTCACGTGTAAAGGAAGATCGCTACCGCTCCAGTTCCTGCAGTAAGGGAAACACGAGAATCTTCTCGAACAAATTCCTCTGCATTAGTTCCTTATTGGGGAGATACACCCCATAAAAAGCCGAACTAAGATTCATGTCCAGGTTTTCATTTGAATTCAAATAAAGAAATAAAGGTACAGCAAAACAAATATACTTACAGTACTAGACGACAAACACAATTAAACGCCATCGAATAATGAAGAGTGCGAAAAAAGTACATGGTCCTGCTGTTGTTACCAAATAAATGTGCTTAAAATTTGATCAACTTAAAATAACAGTATTAACAGCAACGATATTGATCAGTTACCTGACTCACCAGTCTTGAAGCAACATGTTGGTTCAAATGGCTGTAAACACTATGGGACTTAACATCTGAGGTCATCAGTCCCCTAAACTTAGAACTACTTAAACCTAACTAACCTAAGGACATCACACACATCCACGCTCGAAGCAGGATTCCAACCTGCGACCGTAGCAGCAACATATTGGTTAGGCATTTTGTTCTTCTAAAGAGGGTGTGACCTCATTGATCTGCTGTGATTCATGCAAACTGGAGAAAACTTATTCACAATATGTGAATGGTGTAACTAGTCCATAGGCACCCCAGCATGCTTTCTGTCAGAACGCTGGGGTTAGAATCTAGCATACATCTATAGGTAAATGCTGATCTCCTTCAGACACTACAGTGCAGTTCTGTGGTAAATGAGTGGCGTACTCGTAACTGCCTCTGTGGCCGAAGCACAAGGAAGGTGTGGATTTATGGAGGCAGCGGATGACGGAAATGGCGGAGGGGCACTCAAAGGGCACCTTCCTCCAGTGTAGGCCTAAGGGTCACCCCTCCTCTTCTGGCATTTACGCGGGAAGCGTTGGCCCGGTGACCTTCGCAATGGGGGCAAAATTGAAGTTGTTACGAGCGCGTAGCCCTTTCTCTGCATTTATTTTACTGGGTGGAAAAGAATGCTAAGAGACTAGGCTATATCACTGTTGCTTTTATTTTGTTATTGGCATTATCGTTATTATTATTATTGTTGTTATTGCCATTTTTGTTATTATTATTACTACAAAACTGAACTAATTTAAAGATATTGTTAGCAGAAGTTAAAACAGTAGAAACGATATTACGAGAAGAAGAAACAGAAACACACGAAACAAAGAAATATCGAGAAATAGATATACCATTCAAAGCAGTAACATCGTCTAATTTTTGAAGTCAGCCAGTATTAACAGAAGAAAGGTATATTTCATAGTTACTTCACAACACGTATAGTTTTGCGGGAACTGAACTGTAGGTAATCAGTTACTCGACCGAACAGTTGCTTTGAAAACCGTAGTTCCTTACAGAGCAGTTAATAATGAACGTGGTACTGGCGGAAATTCCACTAACAATGAAGCATAGCTGAACTGGTTACTAGACGGCAAACGTTTGGAAAATACACTTTAAGACAAAACAAAAAGTAGCACCACGAAGGACCTATCCGTATCTGACCGAAATCGGAAGATGTGAAGTACATGTACAGATAAACAAATGATTACAATTACAGCAAAATTGGACCATTTGTTCAAAAGAAAAAGCTTCACAAATTGAGCAAGTCACTAACGCTTTGGTCCACCTCTAGCAATTATGCATGCGGGTATTCGGTTTGGCATTGATAGGTAGAGTTGTTGGATGTCCTTATGAGAACTATTGTGCCAAATTCTTCGCACATAGCACTTTAGATCGTCAAAATCACGAGATGGTTGGAGGGCCGTGCCCGCAATGCTCCAAACGTCCTCAATTGGGGGCGAGATTCGGAGACCTTGCTGGCCAAGGTGGAGTTTGACAAGAACGAAGACAAGCAATAGAAACTCTTGCTGTGTTCGGGCGGGCATTATCTTTCTGACTCATGAATCTAATTTTTTATCAGATTTTTTAGTTAATGAGTTCATTCGTTAGTAAGCAGAATGTCTGGTTAGTTAGTTAGCTAGTCAGATGATTTGTTTAATAATTAGAAGTTGTGTGGCGTCATGATCACGAAACAAACAAAACTTATCCGAATCTGCGGAAAAAATTAATATTTGGGTCAACATCTGTAAAACTCTTAATTCCTCTCATTCAAACCCCACCTTATGGGAGAGAGGGAGAGTATTAGTTTTAGTGAATCAAAATTTATGAAGGAAATAAGTATTTTCTATTTATCCGTAACCATTTTCCACGCAAAAATGAGAACATGTATTTTCACGAATTTCAGCGCCAAGTATGAAAACAAATGTTTAAGACAAAATGTACGTAGTTTTTTATGTAGAATCTGATTCTGCAATAAAAAATCGGGGTTCCCATTTGAAATTTTTGTTGCCTCCCGCCCCACCCCCAGGGGGCTGGGGTGGCGGGCTAATTTTAGCACCAGCAGATGTCCCCCTCGAAAATAATCAACTTTTGATTCTACACATTTTTTCGTGTGAAGCTTATTTTTAGAGTTATTCTGGTTTGTCAACTTAAAGTTTACACCCAGTATAATGTCCCAGCTGCGGGATCTACGTAGTGTCTGTTTTTACGAAGAAACAGACACCACGCATTCATATAATTGATAAGACAGGCAGGACAATGGATCCACTTTCTTCAGTGCGAATGTACGAAAGACATCCGACCTCCTATGGGAATCTCTGAGTAGCGAACGGGAGTGTAATGGACAGAGACTGCGGATAGGTTGCGCTTGGTGGGGGTGTGGATCGGCCCTGATGCGTGCCGAGATAGTCCGTGGAGTTGTGATAACACAGTGTCCCGGACGGCACATTTGTTACCGCATCTGCCTAGTAAGCAGGAGACCCCGGGTTCGAATCCCGGTCCGGTACACATTTGCACTCGTCGCCGCCGATTCCGCTTAATGTCCCACTACAGCCGATAGCAGTGTTCCCCCTTCCATTTACATCACTCCTGATTGTCAGGCCGTATGACGGGTGACTGTTAGGTCGGTATTCCACCGCTATCCGGGGCGTCTCCAGACACGTATTCGACCTGGAATCTCACTGACTGGAGTAGGATTGCCTTCAGCGATGAGTCCTGCTTCGAAATGAGCCCACATGACCGCCTGAGGATGACATTCAACGACTCTGTCAATCAGTGCCAAGCCGGGTAACTTCTTGCATAAGAGCCAGAGGGGGACTAACGTGTTACTCACTTGCTTAATTTAAGAAGCTCTTTCTGCTGAATAAATCGTTCATTTTTTCTGAAATTGTAGTTATTTGTTTGTACTGCGCGTCTGCCGATTTCCGTCCCATACGAATAATTCCTTCTTGGGGCGTCGTTTCTTTTTCTTTTTTCTTAGAGTGTATGCGTATTATTAATTGTTTCTTCCTTTATTTTTATCTTTTTCTTGTCTTCCTTTTCTCCAGCAGTGCTTTTATTGGAAAGAAATAAAACAGTGTCTTGCTAGAGGCCTGAGAATGCCTTCTACTGTTTATTGATGAAGAGTGTAAGTTTTATATATAACAACTATGGTTATGAAAATTAATAAATCAGTTAAGAAGCCTAGGAGAGTATTTCTGCTAGAAAGAGCAGACAAGCAGTTGTTAACATCTCACTTATACTGTGAATTGAAATTCGTTAATTCCAATAACATAGACGTAGAGGAATTATGAACAAAGTTTAAGCAGACTGAAAATGGTGGTCTGAAGAATTATGGGCCTAGTAAGTCGATTAAGGACGGTAAAGACCCATCATTGTTTAATAAAGAGATGCGGAAAATGCTGAAGAAGCAGAGGCTGTTGCACTCTCGATTCAAAAGAGAACACGCAAATGACGGCAAGCAAAGGTTAGTAGAGATTCGTATGTCTGTGAAAAGATCTATGCGCGAAGCATACAACTACTATCACCGTCATATGTTAGCAAAAGATCTGGCAGAGAACCCGAGAAAATTCTTGTCCTATGCAAAGTCGCTAAGTGGGTCTAAGGCTTCCATCCAGTCACTTGTTGCCCAGTCTGGTGTGGCAGTTGATGATAGTAAAACGAAAGCCGAAGTTTTAAATTTCACGTTCAAGAAATCGTTCACAGAGGAGAATCGTACAAACAGTCGTTTGACCATCGAACAGACTCCCGTATGAACGTCATAGTAATAAGTATCCATGGTGTATAGAAAGAACTGGAGGATTTGAAAACAAATAAGTCACCAGATCCGGATATAATCCCAACTCGGTTTTCAAAGAGTACTCTACGCCTTTAGCCCGTTACTTAGCTTGCATTTATCGTGAATCTCTTGCCCAGCGCAAAGTCTCGAAAGACTGGAAAAATGCGCAGGTGTCTGTTGTGTATAAGAAGGGCAAAAGAACGGACCTGCAAAATTCCTGATCAATATTCCTGACATCGATTTTCTGCAAAATTATTGAACATATTCTTAGTTGGAATATAATAAATTTTCTTGAGACTGAGAGGCTTATCTCCACGAATCAGCATGGTTTTAGAAAGCATCGCTCGTGCGAAATTCAGCTTGCCCTTTTCTACCATGATATACTACCAACTATGAATGAAGGACAACAAGCAGATTCCATATTTCTATATTTGCGGAAAGCGTTCGACACAGTGCCCTATTATAGGCTGTTAAAGAAGGTACGAGCATATGGAATAGTTTCACAGGTATGTGAGTGGCTCGAGGACTTCTGAATTACAGATCACACTCTGTTGTCTTCGATGGCGAGTGTTCACCAGAAATAGTAGTATCGTCAGGAGTGCCCCAAGGAAGTGGGATAGGACCTCTGTTATTCTCTATATACATAATGGATTTGGCATACAGGGTGGGTAGCAATCTGCGGTTGTTTCCTGGTGATGCTGTAGCGTACGGTGAGGTGTCGACGTTGAATGACAGTAGAAGGATACGAGATAACTTATAGAAAATTCTTAGTTGGAGTGATGAATGGCAGCTACCTCGAAATGTAGAAAAAAGTAAGTTAATGCGGATAAGTAGGAAACACAAACCCGTAATGTTGGGATACAGCATTATTTATTTTTATTTTTTTAGCAGTGTCCTACTTGAGAGAGTCACTTCGTTTAAATATCTAAGCGTAACGTTTGCAAAGCTATATGAAATGGGACGAGCATGTGAGGATTGTGATAGGAAACGCGAATAATCGACTTTAGTTTATTGGGAGAATTCTAGGAAAGTGTGGTTCATCTGTAAACCTCATATAAGACACTAGTGCGACCTATTCTTGAATACTGCTCGAGTGTTTGTTATCCACACCGGGTCGGATTAAACGAAGACATCGAAGTAATTCAGAGACGGGCTCCTAGATTTGTTACCGATAGGTTCGAGCCGGCCGGGGTGGCCGAGCGGTTCTAGGTGCTACAGTCTGGAACCGCGAGACCGCTACGGGCGCAGGTTCGAATCCAGCCTCGGGCATGGATGTGTGTGATGTCCTTAGGTTAGTTAGGTTTAAGTAGTTCCAAGTTCTAGGGGACTGATGACCTCAGAAGTTAAGTCCCACAGTGCTCAGTCAATTTGATAGGTTCGAACAACACTCAAGTGTCACGGAGATGCTTCGGGATTTCAAATGGGAATTCCTGGAGGGAAGGCGACGTTCTTTTCGAGGAACACTAGCTAGAAAATTTGGAGAATCGGCATCTGAAGTTGATTGCAGAACGAGTCTCTTGCCTCCAACATACATTGCTCTTAATGACCAAGAAGATAATATATTAGAAATTAGGGCTCATACGGAGGCATATAGACAGTCATTTTCTATTTTGTGAGTGGAACAGGAAAGGAAATGACTAGTAGTGTGTGAGGTAAAGGACGAGTTGCGGCGCCCTGGAAATATTCTGAGTTGGGTGTTGGTGCGGCCACACTGTGCGCTCGGTAAGCCGGGGCCCGGCAGCAAAGACGTGATGCCGAACGTTAGCCGGCCAAGAGGCGTAGCCCCAGCGCATGGCCGAGCGCGAGGCCGGGAATTCCATGGTGACGCTGTATCAATGAAAGAGACTCGGGAGTGCCAAAGATGGCGGACTTTGTGATACCTTAATGGCAGACATTTCACAGTTCGTATAGAAATTAATAGTAGCCAGATGAATCATGATACCTCAAAGAGAAACATGTACATCATTATTGTTTGCACGACAATTCTGAAGGTGTAATCAGATTTTCAATATCTTTATTAGTTTAAAGTTTGGTATCTGACGGTAAATTATACAAGTAACACCCACCAACGAATTTCCAAAATTTAAACGCTTCATCCGATTTTGTCGATCGACCTGTGTTTAGAAAGCTATTACAGCCATGTAACTAAAATAGTACATGAGTTATTGGAGGTCAAAGCAGCAGATTACTATCGATCGCGTCAGGCCATACGTACTCCACAGCTAAACGAAAAAACGGTAGCAGCATGCTTATAAATATATTTATTCATCTGTGTCTTTGTTCATATCCGATACATACTATTCATGAAGAAATTGGTTAAATATTTACTGTGTTTTAGAAAGCACAGAGACATTAGGCTACTGGCCTACCTTTTGTTCTATTACTTTGATATATGTTTATTTAATTTGTTTAGGTATTTAATAATGTGTGTTAGAGCGTGATTATGGTCCAGCCATATGAGTATTTAGTTAATTTCAAATTATTTAAATATAAATCCAGTATTTACAAAGTGTTTCATCATGTTTGTGAATGTGCGTTGGCTTGAAGATACGGTGAGAGCGCTCTAGCCAATCACAGCGCTCGTGAATGCGGAGACTGGATGAAAGTGGGAGAAAAGTATCGTTTCCGGAGAGGACAGGGCTGTTCTGGGTAGTACGGATGGGACACGGGAGGTGCTGGACGCGGCGGCGTGACGGACGGAAGGTCGCGGGAAGTCTTTGAGAGTGTGGAGCGGTTTACGCGTGGTCGCGAGGAGCAGAAATACTTCGGAGTGCCGACTTGTGTACTTGCGAGATTTCCGTGGCTTCTACAGTGAAGACGTAGTATGCGTTTAGAAGTGGATATCTCGCGAGCTATGTTGTCGTTCATAACTAATTACGTGCAGTAGGAATCTATTGTTTCCCTCCTATTCAACTTATATTTTATTTAATTGCTGGACCATCGACAGCAAAAAGTGTTTGCAGAAATATACGGCATTTCCAAAAGTACTTCTGCTATCTTACTCATCATTTAAAGTCGTTAAAATAGCACCTGCAGATTTTATTTAATTGCAATCTTTCATTTATAAATTTCTATATTAATTCGCAATTGCCGAGTCACAGAAACCTTCAACCGTTCTATTCATGTGTATATCCTTATCATATACTGTAGACTCAGCAGTATTTGGCCTGTAATGCGGCAGCTACGTATCCCAGCCCCTAGACAACGAAACAAGTCAAAACTTTTAATATTTCAACTCTGAGTCAGAGGGTACGTAGTTTCGGGCCACCTCATTCCATATTGTTTGAAAGCCCGGAGTGATACGGGGTACCCTCTACCACGCGCCATATGACATGGATGTTGATGTAGATGGCAAGCAATCCTGGCCTTACATTTAAGCAAGTTAGTGCCTGCCCGCATACGGCGAGAGTTTCTACGGCTTCTCTTCGTGCTTACCAAACCACACCTTGGCCGCAAGGTACCCGGATCTCTCCCAAGTTGAGAGAGTTTGGAGCGTTATGGGCAGGGCCCGCCAAGCAGCTTGAGATTTTGATGATGAAACGCGTCCATTGGACAGACTTCGGCAGGAAGACGTCCAATACCTCTGTCAATCAATGCCAAACTGAATAACTACTTTCATAAGAGCCAGAAATGATCCAACGTTTCATTGACTTGCTCAGTTTGTGAAGCTCTTAAATAAACCATCCAATTATTCTAAAATTGTAATCATTTGTTTGTCTGTACATATTTATCCATTTCCGTCCCAATTCGAGTACTTCCTTCGTGGTGTTGTTTTTTTTCTTAGAATGTAAATTACGATTGCCTTTACCATTGACGACCTTTTTTCATGCTTGTTAACATGTCATTTTCTGTTACAGTCCATCCATAAGTTTTAAAATAAAAACATATTTATACGTATACATTACAACCAGCTCATAATATTAACAACTGAATTCTAATGTGGAGTTAACGAATAGTCAAGTTCCAGCTATTGCTCCTTACAGTTATCTCTGTATGCAAAGTAAGAAAGTACGTCTCTGATGAGTGATGGTATAACATTTCTGAAGTGACAGTGCAAACAAAAAAATGGTTCAAATGGCTCTGAACACTATGGGACTTAACATCTCAGGTCATCAGTCCCCTAGAACTTAGAATTACTTAAACCTAACTAACCTAAGGACGTCACACACATCCATGCCCGAGGCAGGATTCGAACGTGCGACCGTAGCGGTCGCGCGGTTCCAGACTCAAGCGCCTAGAGCCGCTTGGCCTCACCGGCCGGCACATTGCAAACAAATTTACAGTAAAGAGCACATGTAACATTTTTTTTCTACTCTGCTCGTACTGAAAATGATTTTACTCTTAAAAATTCATTTTTTTAACAGCGCCTTTTCTGGAAAACAGTTTTATCAGTAGCAAAAAAGCAATTTAATCTGCCTCGCACTTAATCTGTTGCCATGGAAGGCGTTTCTGCTCTTCACTAACACCAGGAATTCTCCTTCTGAACGTCATGGTGTGGAACCATCGAGACACGTATTCAAAAAAATAAAAGACGACACTGCAAATTCTTTTTTATATATTATCAAAAGTCGCAGCTTTCTTGATGCCTTCATTTATAGACGAAATATTAAAAAAAATAAAGCCTTCAGTCACGACCGTCATTTTATTTCAATACATGATGTGTTTCGAGCCCTAGGGGCTCATCTTCAGGCGCTCAAAATGCATCATGCATTCAAATAAAACCACGATTGTGACTCAAGGTGGTTGTTCAAAATGTGTGTGAGTTCTTAAGGGACCAAACTGCAGTGGTCACCAGTCCTTAGACTTACACACTGCTTAAACTAACCTATGCTAACAAGGGAACCTCCCCATCGCACCCCCCTCAGATTTATTTATAAGTTGGCACAGTGGATAGGCCTTGAAAAACTGAACACAGATCAATCGAGTTGTGTGGAACTATGAAAAAACTAAGCAAAATATACAAACTGAGTAGTCCATGAGCAATATAACCAACATCTAGGATAGCGTGAGCTCAGCAGCGTGGTGGTCCCGTGGTTAGCGTGAGCAGCCTGGGAACGAAAGCTCCTTGGTTCAAGTATTCCCTCGAGTGAAAATTTTTAATTTTTTATTTTCAGACAATTATTATCTGTCCGTCCAATGCGATCACTTTTTTGGGAGTGATTATCACATCCACAAGAAAACCTAAATCGGGCAAGGTAGAAGAATGTTTTCACCCATTCGCCAAGTGTACAAGTTAGGTGGGTCGACAACATATTCCTGTCATGTGACGCACATGCCGTCACCAGTGTCGTATAGAATATATCAGACGTGTTTTCCTGTGGAGGAATCGGTTGACCTATGACCTTGCGATCAAATGTTTTCGTTTCCCATTGGAGAGGCACGTCCTTTCGTCTACTAATCGCACGGTTTTGCTGTGCGGTCGCAAAACACAGACACTAAACTTATTACAGTGAACAGAGACGTCAATGAACGAACGGGCAGATCATAACTTTGCGAAAATAAAAAAAGTAAACTTTCCGCTCGAGGGAAGACTTGAACCAAAGACCTCTCGGTCCGCAGCTGATCACGCTAACCACGGGACCACTGCACTCCAGAGCTCAGTCACCTTGATGTTGCCTATCTTGCACATAGACTACTCAGTTTGTATATTTTGCTTATTTTTTTTCATAGTTCCACACAACTTCTTCCTGTTTTCTCGATTGATCTGTGTTCAGTTTTTCAAGGCCTATCCACTGTGCCAACTTATAATTAAATCTGAGGAGGGTGCGATGGGGAGGTTCCCTTGTGAGAACAACACACACACACACACACACACACACACACGCACACACATGTCCGAGGGAGGACTCGAACTTCAGGCGGGAGGGGCCGCGCAGTCAGTGACATGGCGCTTCTAATCGCGCGGCCATTCCGCGCGGCCATGGTGGTGGTTGTTGTTTATTTTACGAAAGTTATACAGTAGCGCAAGAAACACTGACACCAATGGATAAAATTAAGAACTATTCAAAGAAGTTTATCTCAGTTTATTTTCTCAATTACGGCCTGTAACATCGTTAGACTGATTCTCCATTCGTCTCTGCTTCCCTAATATACAGTCCTTACAGCATCATCCACTGAAGCGCCAAGAAACTGGTATAGGCATGCGCATTCAAATACAGAGGTATGTAACTAGGCGGACTACGACGCTGCGCTCGGCAACGTCGATATAAGACAACACGTGTCTGGCGCAGTTGTTAGATCGTTTACTGCTGCTACAATAACAGGCTATCAAGATGTAAGTAAGTTTGAATGCGCTGTTATAGTCAGCGCACGAGCGACGGGACACAGCATCTCCGAGGTAGGGATGAGGTGAGGAATTTCCTGTACGGCCAAATCACGAGTGTACCGTGAATATCAGGAATCCGGTAAAACATCACATCTCCGACATTGCTGCATCCGGAAAAATCCTGCAAGAACGGAACCAACGACGACTGACGTGCAACACTTCCACAAATTGCTGCAGATGTCGACGCTGGACCATCAACAATTGCTAGTGTGCGAACTGTTCAACGAAACATTATCATATGAGCTTTCTGAGCAGAAGGCCCACTCGTGTACGCTTGATGACTGCACGACACAAAGCTTTACGCCCCGCTTGGACCCGTCAACACCTTCATTGGACTGCTGATGACTGGAAGCATGTTGCCTGGTCGGATGTGTCTCGTTTCAAATTGCATCGATCGGATGGATGTGTTCGGGTATGGAGACAACCTCATGAATCCATAGACCCTGCGTGTCAACAGGAGACTGTTCAAGCTGGTGGAGGCTCTGTAGTGGCATAGAGCGTGTGCAGTTGGAGTGATATGGGATCCCTGATACACTATGTCATCAAAAGTATCCGGACACCTGGTTGAAAAAGGCTTAAAAGTTCATGGCATCCCCCATCAGTAATGCTGGAATTCAATATGGTTTTAGCCACCCTTAGTCTTGATGACAGCTTCCACTCTCGCAGGCATACGTTCAATCAGGTACCGGAAGGTTTCTTGGGGACAGGCAGCCCATTCTTCAAGGAGTGCTGCACTGAGGAGAGGTATCGATGTCGGTCGGTAAGGCCTGGCACGAAGTCCGCGTTCATAAACATTCCAAAGGTGTTCTATAGGATTCAGGTCAGGACTCTGTGCAGGCCAGTCCATTACAGGGATGTTATTGTCATGTAATCACTCAGCCACAGCTTATGAGCAGCCGCTCGACCATGAAACCCAAGTTTTCTCACCTCCCGCCTAACTGTCATAGTACTTGCAGTGGATCCTTATGCAGTTTGTAATTATGCCTATTACACATTACGACCCTCTTCAACTGTCAGCGGTCTCTGTCAGTCAACAGACGAGGTCGGCCTCTACGCTTTTGTGCTGTACGTGTCACTTGACGTTTCTACTTCACCATCACGTCGGAAACAGTGGACCTAGAGATGTTTGGGAGTGTGGAAATCTTGCGTACAGACGTATGACACAAGTGACATCCAATCACCTGACCACGTCCGAAGTCCCCATTCTGCTCTCTCTCTAATGACTACTGAGGTCGCTGATATGGAGTACCTGGTAGTAGATGGCAGCGCAATGCACATAATATGAAAAACGTATTTTTTGGGTGTTTTGTGCACACTTTTGATCACATAGTGGATCTAGGAGATTATTGTGACCGACACAGTGAGATGCCTTTGATACGTCGCAGAAAATACCAACCGGGGCTGTTTTGTAATTTACTGCTTGCAAAATCTCGTGAGTGAACATGTGAATGGCACTCTTAGTAGAGAAACTCTTCCAAAATCCAATCTGTTAACCGCTGTGGATATTATTCTTGCTCAGGGGAGGTAATAAACTAAAATACATCAGTTTCACAAAAACTTTCGAAAATGATGTCCGTAGTGAGACAGGTCGGTAATTACTGACATCTCTACTACCACCTTTCAACGCAAACATGACACCATACTACCACAGATCCATTAGAGTGACCTACACTTAAGACAGGACTCACATTTCGCGAAGAAAAGGTGCCATCGTGCACGAAGGACATAGAAACATGAATCTGTCCTTCTGGGTCTTCCAGTCAATAATGCTAGACGACGTTTTCATTCTTTCCATTTTAGTGCCCATATCAGTCAGAGATTCATTTCAGTACGATTTAGATACGTACGAATCAAAGACGTACACTTTCCACCTAATAAACTACCAATAGACACCGGCTCGTTGTAGTCACAATTGTACACAGTTCAGCAGTATTGTACTTATCGAGGTACGTAATCAACGTAAGTAGCTATACAGACCACCGTAACTAAATTACCAACATCGAGAATGTGTAGTGTAAAACCTGGTCCCGTGTCTCGAAACAGTAGGTAGCCGCAGAGCAGGTAGTGGATCAACCGGGGCGACAGGCCTGACCTACGTGACCTGTCACGGATGAAGAAGCTTTCATGCAGGCCATCAGATTCTCTCGTTGAGCGGGACACAGTATAGTCAGGTACAGAAAACAAAAGTACAACGGAGTTTCTGAAAGGGAAATGGAACAGTGCGGAAGGTGAAGGCCTCGCTACGCTCGGAGCGGGCGTTGCGTGCTTCCGTGTGGCGCATAGCGACAGAGCCGCGCCGCAATTCCAACTGCACGCAACGTTCAGCTCGCCATCAGATTACTACAGGTCGTGCGCCAAGGCGGCCTGTCCCTTACAGACCACGCGCTCGTGCCCTATCTCAAACTGCGCGGCGCTTTCATTTCGCACCGATAAGACTTTCATCGTTTGATGCATCCATTTAACGTTAATCGACATTTGTGCCTGAGACGTAAAAACATGTTATTTTCCAATCACGTGAAAAAGCACAGTATACCTTTTAAATTCCGTTGATCTACATGTGCGCATAATCCGCAAGGAGGTGCGTACTGTAGGTACTTCGTAGCAATATTATTTATCTTGTAGATGCCATATTGGAAAATGGCACGGTTCAAATGGTTCAAATGGCTCTGAGCACTATGGGACTTAACATCTATGGTCATCAGTCCCCTAGAACTTAGAACTACTTAAACCTAACTAACCTAAGGACATCACACAACACCCAGCCATCACGAGGCAGAGAAAATCCCTGACCCCGCCGGGAATCGAACCCGGGAACCCGGGCGTGGGAAGCGAGAACGCTACCGCACGACCACGAGATGCGGGCAAATGGCACGGAAATCAGCTACTAAGAAGAAACTGCGTCACAAGCAATCAGCAAATTCCTGTCTGTATATATGTTACGGGCCAACCCGATTTTAGGATTAATTAGTTTCACCTAGGTCAAACTCGTTCATCCTGTTACCGATAGGATAAAACAGTTTAGCCTAGGTCGAATCGATTTATCCTAGTTAGAATTCACATCCTTTAGGATAAACTGGTACGTCCTAGTCTGAACTAATTTTGCCTAGTCGGAACGCATGTCGCTGCCTGTACGAACGGGGAATCCCAGAATCATCTCTGGTTCGCCCCTCGCGCCTCTCAATCGCTCGTCGCTCGCACTGTTCTTTGTTTTGAACGGTATTTTGCATCGACGAGTGCGCGTTTTAAGTTGCTGGTTACGTTTAAAAGATTTTGTTATAATCCTGGTATAATTATTGTGAGGCGTTTCATCATGGATGAGCCTTCGTTTAGTAGATAGGCCAATCAAAAGCCATGGAGAGAAAAGTTTCTGGAGGAAATTTTGCAGAGTGAAAAAAAAGTCTTCTCATTACAATGTGTTATCAGTAGACGAATATGCGAATTTGGTTAAACAAGTAGAAGACGCAGAAAAGTTGGAAAGAGGAACGTCATTACAAAACAGAAGACTGAAACGATTTGCTGTATTGAAAATTGGTGTTGTGAAAAAACTCATGGCACGGTGTGAAGAGAATATAAAATACTTTGTTCCACCTGATGAACATTATGATGTGATTGAAGCAGCTCATGTAGCTGTGGGTCATGGTGGTCGCGATAGGATGTTAGCCGAGACATCAAAAAAATACGCCAATGTCACAAAGGAAATGATTGACGTGGCTTATCATTTGAATGACATATTCCTAACTGTAGGGGCGACGTGCATTCTTCAATCTGATAATGGCAGAGAATTTGTCAGTAATGTTATAAGTGAACTCGCAAAGCTTTGGTCATAACTGAAAATTGTGCATGGAAAAACAAGGCACAGCCAAATTCAGGGTTCTGTTGGACGTGCCAACCAAGACATTGAAAATATGATAAGTTCTTGGTTAAAGGACAACAATTCGATGAAGTGGTCGGAAATATTAAGGTATGTCCAGTTCATGAAAAATCGAACTTACCACTCTTGCTTAAAACAATCACCTTAAAAAGGAATACTGAACAGTACGAAGACAGTGATGATAATAACATTGTGAAAATTAACACAAACGACATTCAAAACGCTAGAAAAATTGGGACAAAAATTTAAAAAAACAAACTAAAAGAATGAAAGCTTCCTCTGACAAATCCCATCCACCAGCTGACATTGGAGACAACGTAACCGTAGCTATTCCAGATGTAAATAAAGGTAGAGGTGACCTTCGAAACATTATCGGAGTAATACTTGAAAAGACTGATGAGGGCCTCTACAAAGTTGGCACCAAACATGGCGTACTTCAAAAACATTATTGCAAGTATAATTTTATTAAAATTTTCCATAATTTTTTGTAATAAAACATTGTAAAATATTTGTTTTAATTTTTTTAAACTGCTTTCTACGTCTGCGTTGAGAAGTTTTTAGATGTGGGAGATATTAACCATAATATTGAAATATCTTTAAGGACTGCAGCCACAAAACATTGTGTTGGATCAGGGCAAGACTTCGTGAAATGCAATTGCATTATAAACTGTACAACAAACAAATGCAATTGTAAAAAAAAATAAAGTACCTTGCAATTCTAAGTGCCACCAACGTAAATAAACAAATTGCAGATAAGGTGATTTCTGTGGATGGATATATGTAAGTTGATCTGGTGATGGATGTGAAATTACTAATTAGTTAATAAATAACTTTAATGAATCATGTTGACTATTTTATTTCTATTTCTTTATTCAGTTTACTTTGAAAAGCTTGTAGAAGATACAATCTATGTGAAAGTAGTTCAGACTAGGAGGTACCAGAATGAGATTTTCACTCTGCAGCGGAGTGTGCGCTGATATGAACACAGTTTTAATCTGCCAGGAAGTTTCATAGGAGGTACCAGTTTATCCTGAAGCATGTAAATTCTAACAAGGCTAAACCGATTCGACCTAGGCTAAACTGTTTTATCCTATCGGTAACAGGATGAACGAGTTTGACCTAGGCGAAACTAGTTCATCCTAAAATCAGGTTTGGTCGGTAACATATACACCTGCCTAATATCGTGTACGGCACCTGTGAGCACGCGGAAATGAAGCAACACGGCGTGGCAAGGACTCGACGAATGTCTGAAGTACTGCTGCAGGGAACTGACACCATGAATCCTGCAAGGCTATCCATAAATCCGTAACAGTAAGAGGGGGTGCAGATGTCTTGTGAACACCACGTTGGAAGGCACCCCAGATATGCTCAATAATGTTCATGTCTGGGGAGTTTGGTGGCCATCGGAAGTGTTTAAGCTCAGAAAAGCGTTCCTGGAGCCACACTGTAGCAATTCTGGATATGTGGCGTGTCGTATTGTCCTGCTGGAATTGTCCAAGTGTGGCGGAATGCACACTGGTCGTGAATGGATGCAGGTGATTAGACAGGAGGCATACGTACGTATTACCTATCAGAGTCGTATATAGACGTACACTATGTGATCAAAAGTATCCGTACACAAAAAAAACATATGTTTTTCATAGCAGGTGTATTGTGCTGCCACCTACTGCCAGGTAATCCATATCAACGACCTCAGTAGTCATTAGACATCGTGAGAGAGCAGAATAGGGCGCTCCGCGGAACTCACGGTCTTCGAACGTGGTCAGATGATGGGTGACACTTGTGTCATACGTCTGTACGCAAGATTTACACACTCCCAAACATCCCTAGGTCCACTGTTTCCGACGTGATAGTTAAATGGAAACGTGAAGGGACACGTACAGCACAAAAGCGTACAGGCCGACCTCGTCTGTTGACTGACAGAGACCGCCGACCGCTGGAGAGGATCGTAATGTGTAATAGGAAGAATTACAAACTGCATCAGGATCCACTGCAAGTACTATGACAGTTAGGTTGGAGGTGAGAAAACTTGGGTTTCATGGTCGAGCGGCTGCTCATAAGCTACACATCACGCCGGTAAAAGCCGAACGACTCCTCGTTTGGTGTAAGGAGAGTAAACATTGGACAATCGAACAGTGGTAAAACGTTGTGTGGCGTGACGAATCATGGTACATAATGTGGGGATCCGATGGCGGGGTGTGGGTACGGCGAATGCCCGGTGAACGTCATCTGCCAGCGTGTGTTGTGCCAACAGTAAAATTCAGAAGCGGTGGTGTTATGGTGTGGTCGTGTTTTTCATGGAGGGGGCTTACACCCCTTGTTGTTTTGCTTGGCACTATCACAACACAGGCCTTCATTGATGTTTTAAGCACCTTCTTGCTTCCCACTGTTGAAGAGCAATTCGGGGATGGCGGTTGCATCTTTCTGCAAGATCAAGCACCAGCTCATAATGCGAGGGCTGTGGCTACACGACAGTAACGTCCCTGAAATGGGCTGGCCTGCACAGAGTCCTGACCTGAATCCTATGGAACACCGGAAAGCGGACTTCGTGCCAGGCCTTACCGACCGACATCGATACCTCTCCTCAGTGCAGCACTCCTTGAAGAATGTGGGCTGCCTTCCCCCAAGCAACCTTCCAGCACCTGATTGAACGTATGCCTGCGAGAGTGGAAGCTGTCATCAAGGCTAAGGGTGGCCAACATCATACCGAATTCCAGCATTACCGATGGAGGGTGCCACGAACTTTTAAGTCACTTTCATCCAGGTGTCCAAATACTTCTGAGCACATGTGAAAATTGAAGTTTCATGGGATTGATGTTATAGCCAACCAATGGATAATATCACATCTAACCAAAAGCATGCAGTTAGTTGTACTTAGGAATTCAACCATTGTAGCCTGGGGACATTATTCTGACTGGACAGAAATCACGTATGGCGTCCCTTAGGCTCAACCTTTGGTCCGCTGCTGTTGCTGTTATCGTAACATGTAAAAGGTGGTGGGCAGGAATTACTAATTCACATATGTATATTTGATAATAATAATAATACTAGTAATATTATTTATTATTACACATTTTTGCCTCCAGGACAGTGTTTAACCTAAGTGTTACATGATAATTCATTTTTTCCTCATTTCTTTCTTCTTTTTACCTTTCAAAACCTCTTCATTGGTTGGCTGTGTCCATGTTTCCTTCGTTCCGTCCATATTTTGCCAGTTTTATTATTTTCTTTTACTTCAGATTCCGCGATCATAATTTTGTTTCTGAAGTTTTGTCTTTCATTTATCATTTCAATACTGATCCCTGCTTGTTTTACGTCTTCTATTTCTTGAAACTAATTGGGTTTTTTGGTTGAACTGTTTTGCTCCATCAAAAATCCTCTTTGTGAGTCTGTTGTTGTTCATTCTATGTGTGTGTCCATAGAACGTTAGTTGACGTTTTCTGATCATGTCTGTAAGCCTGTCTGTGAGTTCATATAATTCTTTGGTCGGTCTCTTCATCCACATATCATCTCTATGTACTGTTCCAAAAAATTTTCCGAGGATTTATTTTCTATTTTTTTCTGTCTCTGTGATGCCTAATGCTCTTATTGGAGTCGTTTCTGATGCGTTGAATGCTTCTGGTAGTACAACAGTACTGTAGTGGCTGAGTTTAGTCTGTCTTGAAATATCTCTTTTATTGTATTCCATCCACGTCAGTTTGCACGCATCCTGAAGTTTATCTGTCCTGTGTATGTTGCATATCTTGTTTGATCCTCCTATTTGTAAATATTCCCCAAGACATTTGAGTTTTTACACTCTGTTAAATTTTCCGTATTTTTTGTACATGGCTTGGTTGTTCCTGTTCCTTTTTCCCATGTATTGCGTCTTCACATGCGATATCTGTAGATCTGTTTTTGCAGAAACTTCATGTAATCATTCCAGTGCTTCTTGTGCTTCCTGTCTATTGTTGCTGAGTATTTTCTGGTCATTTGCAAATTCCATGCATTTCGTGATCGTCTTATTTGCACACGTTCTCCCTAACTGAATTCCTTTTACTTTTTCTTCTCATTTTTTTGATAATTTTGTCAAAGACAATTTTTAATAAGAGCGGTGAGAGACCATCTCCTTGTCTGACCCCTGCATGTGTCTCGAATGGGTCTGAGGTTTCTCCCATAAATTTTATTTTGGATATGGTGTCTGTAAGTTTCTGTTGTATGAGTGTCCTAGTTTTTCAGTCTATTCCATATTCTTTAAATGTGCCAAAGAGAACCTGCTTCTCTACGGAGTCGTAGACCTTAAAGTCCACAAATGTCACTACAGTGCTGTTCCTCTGTCTGATCTTCAGGAGTGTTCACTTTTTCCAAATTTGTTCAGTACAGGACCCTCCTTTTCTGAAGCCTGCTTGGTATTCACCTATGATTGTATCAGCTTGTGGTTCTAGTCTGTTGAGTAATGCGTTGGAGTGAATTTTGTAGGTGACCGGTAAACATGAGATACCTCTGTAGCTATTAGGGTCTGTCTTGCTATTTTTGTCGCGTGGGTGAATCAACGCGCATTTCCATTCCTGTGGAATTTTCTCTGTATTCCATATTTCTGTAAGAATTTCATGGATTTCCTTTGTGACGGTTTGCTCTTTGAGTCTCGGAGATAAATCCGCCTTCTCCTTGGGTTCTGTTGTTTGTTAGTTGTTTTATAATCTCCTCTATCTCTGTTGCTGAAGGCGGCTTTGAATCTGGGTTTGGTACTGTTTTCGTGAAGTGTAATTTTTCTTTAGGCTTTTCGCAAATGAGGAGTTCATCAAATTAATTTGTATGAGTTTTGCAGTTTTTTAGTACTTGTTTCCAGAGATCCGTCTGTTCTTTTGAAGCAGATATTTGGAGGCTGATAACCCTTTACAATTTCCCTGAAAATTCTGTACACATTTCTCGTAGTAATAATAATAATAATAATAATAATAATAATATAGAAAAACTGAGAAAAGACATCGGACAGTTAACACAATTTATAAGAAATGAAATATCAGACAAAAAACGAAAAAGGTTAGGTAAAATCTCACAACAAGAAGCAATAGAGCAATTAGATGAAAAGAAGCAAAAATTACAAGCTTTGGCGAAACGACTTAGAAGATACAAAAAAAGTGAAAATAGAAGGAAACAAAACCAAACATTCAACACAAACCAAAAGAAATTTTACCAAACAATAGATAACACACACATAAAAATAGACAATCCACCAAACATAAGAGACATGGAACACTTCTGGAGCAGCATATGGTCAAACCCGGTACAACATAATAGGCATGCACGGTGGATACAAGCAGAAACAGATACATACAAGATGATACCACAAATGCCTGAAGTGATAATTTTGCAACATGAAGTCACCCGAGCAATTAATTCTACGCACAATTGGAAAGCCCCTGGAAATGATAAAATAGCAAATTTCTGGCTAAAGAAGTTCACCTCAACACATTCACATCTAACTAAATTATTTAACAGTTACATTGCAGACCCATACATATTCCCTGATACACTTACACATGGAATAACTTATCTGAAACCTAAAGATCAAGCAGACATAGCAAACCCAGCTAAATATCGCCCCATAACATGCCTACCAACAATCTACAAAATATTAACTTCAGTCATTACACAGAAATTAATGACACATACAACACAGAACAAAATTATAAATGAAGAACAAAAAGGCTGCTGCAAAGGAGCACGAGGATGTAAAGAGCAACTGATAATAGATGCAGAGGTGACATATCAAGCTAAAACTAAACAAAGGTCTCTACACTACGCATACATTGATTACCAAAAAGCTTTTGATAGTGTACCCCACTCATGGTTACTACAAATATTGGAAATATACAAAGTAGATCCTAAATTGATACAGTTCCTAAACATAGTAATGAAAAACTGGAAAACCACACTTAATATCCAAACAAATTCAGATAATATCACATCACAGCCAATACAGATTAAGCGTGGAATATACCAAGGAGACTCATTAAGTCCTTTCTGGTTCTGCCTTGCTCTGAACCCACTATCCAACATGCTAAATAATACAAATTATGGATACAATATTACTGGAACATACCCACACAAAATCACACATTTGCTATACATGGATGATCTAAAACTACTGGCAGCAACAAATCAACAACTCAACCAATTACTAAAGATAACAGAAGTATTCAGCAATGATATAAGTATGGCGTTTGGAACAGACAAATGTAAGAAAAATAGCATAGTCAAGGGAAAACACACTAAACAAGAAGATTACATATTGGTTAACCACAGCGACTGCATAGAAGCGATGGAAAAAACAGATGTCTATAAATATCTAGGATACAGACAAAAAATAGGAATAGATAATACAAAGATTAAAGAAGAACTAAAAGAAAAATATAGACAAAGACTAACAAAAATACTGAAAACAGAATTGACAGCAAGAAACAAGACAAAAGCTATAAATACTTATGCCATACCAATATTGACCTACTCATTTGGAGTAGTGAAATGGAGTAACACAGACCTAGAAGCACTCAATACACATACACGATCACAATGCCACAAATATAGAATACATCACATACATTCAGCAACAGAAAGATTCACATTAAGCAGAAAGGAAGGAGGAAGGGGTTTTATCGACATAAAAAACCTACACTATGGACAGGTAGACAATTTAAGAAAATTCTTTCTAGAACGAGCAGAAACTAGCAAAATACACAAGGCAATCACTCATATAAATACATCGGCTACACCACTGCAATTTCATAACCACTTCTACAACCCTTTAGATCACATAACATCAACAAATACGAAGAAAGTAAATTGGAAAAAGAAAACACTACATGGCAAGCACCCGTATCATCTAACACAGCCACACATCGATCAAGACGCATCCAACACATGGCTAAGAAAAGGCAATATATACAGTGAGACAGAAGGATTCATGATTGCAATACAGGATCAAACAATAAACACCAGGTATTACAGCAAGCATATTATTAAAGATCCCAATACCACAACAGATAAATGCAGACTTTGTAAACAACAAATAGAAACAGTAGATCACATCACAAGCGGATGTACAATACTAGCAAATACAGAATACCCCAGCAGACATGACAATGTCGCAAAAATAATACATCAACAGCTTGCCTTACAACATAAACTTATAAAACAACACGTTCCTACATACAAGTATGCACCACAAAATGTACTGGAGAATGATGAATACAAATTATACTGGAACAGAACCATTATAACAGATAAAACAACGCCACATAACAAACCTGACATCATACTCACCAATAAAAAGAAGAAATTAACACAATTAATCGAAATATCCATACCCAATACAACAAATATACAAAAGAAAACAGGAGAAAAAATTGAAAAATACATCCAACTGGCTGAGGAAGTCAAAGACATGTGGCATCAGGATAAAGTTGACATCATACCAATTATACTATCAACTACAGGAGTCATACCACACAATATCCACCAATACATCAATGCAATACAGCTACATCCAAACATATATATACAATTACAGAAATCCGTAATTATTGATACATGTTCAATTACCCGAAAGTTCCTAAATGCAATATAACATGTACCGTACAGCAAAAAGGAAGTGACGCTTGATAAAGGTCCGCGTCACTCCATTCTTAACCAGACTTCTAAAAAGTCTGAGAAAGTAAAGAAATAATAATAATAACGACACTGCTAACCAACTGGAAAATGATTTAAATCCGAATAGAGGTGTTTTGCAGGATATGCTTCCTGCAACCACCCTAGAAGGAAAACAAAGACAGAGGATGAGATGGTCAGATGAAGTTAATCGACACCTCATGTTCTGTTATTACCAAGCAACAAACCTAGGAACCAACACAACTGGATACAGATCACAAGTATACACAACATTTATTACCAGATACCCAGAATTAAAATTTTTAACAGAACAACGATTAGCTCATCAGATCCGTGTAATAATCAAAAATAACAGGATACCCCAATCAGAATTAGAAAACATCAAACAACAAGTACAACAAATACTGGAACAAAATAATGTGCAATCAGAAGAAGAAGAAAATACAGTAATGGACTCAAACATCCCAGAGCAAACAAACAAAGAACAACACGCATCAATTAAACAATCAGAGGAAAACGAAATCTTAAGACAGCCACCAGAACAAGCACAAATAGAACACGAAGTGACACACATGTTAGATATAGAAGAAAAATTTCAGCTGACATATATAGAATACAAAGACACAAATACAGACATTAGACCATTCTTGCATAGACCGCCAAATAACCCACAAGTCGAAACAACAATAAAAACTATCAACACAATCATACACAACAAAATATATGAAAACACAACTATGGAAGAGTTACAACTACTGGTTTATATAGGAACACTCACTACACTAAATATACACACTAGGCAGAGATCAGAACCAACCAACACACAGAAGAAACCCACAAAACCAGCATGGCAACATAGGCTACAGATCAGAATAGAAAAACTGAGAAAAGACATCGGACAGCTAACACAATTTATAAGAAATGAAATGTCAGAAAGAAAACGAAAAAGGTTAGGTAAAATCTCACAACAAGAAGCGATAGAGCAATTAGATGAAAAGAAGCAGAAATTACAAGCATTGGCCAAACGACTTAGAAGATACAAAAAAAGTGAAAATAGAAGGAAACAAAACCAAACATTCAACACAAACCAAATTTTACCAGACAATAGATAACACACACATTGAAATAGACAATCCACCAAACATAACAGACATGGAACACTTCTGGAGCAACATATGGTCAAACCCGGTACAACATAACAGGCATGCACGGTGGATACAAGCAGAAACAGACACATACAAGATGATACCACAAATGCCTGAAGTGATAATTTTGCAACATGAAGTCACCCAAGCAATTAATTCTACTCACAATTGGAAACCCCCTGGAAAAGATAAAATAGCAAATTTCTGGCTAAAGAAGTTCACCTCAACACATTCACATCTAACTAAATTATTTAACAGTTACATTGCAGACCCATACACATTCCCTGATACCCTTACACATGGAATAAGTTATCTGAAACCTAAAGATCAAGCAGACACAGCAAACCCAGCTAAATATCGCCCCATAACATGCCTACCAACAATATACAAAATATTAACTTCAGTCATTACACAGAAATTAATGACACATACAACACAGAACAAAATTATAAATGAAGAACAAAAACTCTGTTGCAAAGGAGCACGAGGATGTAAAGAGCAACTGATAATAGATGCAGAGGTGACATATCAAGCTAAAACTAAACAAAGGTCGCTACACTACGCATACATTGATTACCAAAAAGCTTTTGATAGTGTACCCCATTCATGGTTACTACAAATATTGGAAATATATAAAGTAGATCCTAAATTGATACAGTTCCTAAACACAGTAATGAAAAATTGGAAAACTATACTTAATATCCAAACAAATTCAAATAATATCACATCACAGCCAATACAGATTAAGCGTGGAATATACCAAGGAGACTCATTAAGTCCTTTCCGGTCCTGCCTTGCTCTGAACCCACTATCCAACATGCTAAATAATACAAATTATGGATACAATATTACTGGAACATACCCACACAAAATCACACATTTGCTATACATGGATGATCTAAAACTACTGGCAGCAACAAATCAGCAACTCAACCAATTACTAAAGATAACAGAAGTATTCAGCAATGATATAAATATGGCTTTTGGAACAGACAAATGTAAGAAAAATAGCATTGTCAAGGGAAAACACACTAAACAAGAAGATTACATATTGGATAACCACAGCGACTGCATACAAGCGATGGAAAAAACAGATGCCTATAAATATCTAGGATACAGAAAAAAAATAGGAATAGATAATACAAATATTAAAGAAGAACTAAAAGAAAAATATAGACAAAGACTAACAAAAATATTGAAAACAGAATTGACAGCAAGAAACAAGACAAAAGCTGTAAATACTTATGCTGTACCAATATTGACCTACTCATTTGGAGTAGTGAAATGGAGTAACACAGACCTAGAAGCGCTCAATACACTTACACGATCACAATGCCACAAATATAGAATACACCACATACATTCAGCAACAGAAAGATTCACATTAAGCAGAAAGGAAGGAGGAAGGGGATTTATCGACATAAAAAACCTACATTATGGACAGGTAGACAATTTAAGAAAATTCTTTATAGAACGAGCAGAAACTAGCAAACTACACAAAGCAATCACTCATATAAATACATCGGCTACACCACTGCAATTTCATAACCACTTCTACAACCCTTTAGATCACATAACATCAACAGATACGAAGAAAGTAAATTGCAAAAAGAAAACACTACATGGCAAGCACCCGTATCATCTAACACAGCCACACATCGATCAAGACGCATCCAACACATGGCTAAGAAAAGGCAATATATACAGTGAGACAGAAGGATTCATGATTGCAATACAGGATCAAACAATAAACACCAGGTATTACAGCAAGCATATTATTAAAGATCCCAATACCACAACAGATAAATGCAGACTTTGTAAACAACAAATAGAAACAGTAGATCACATCACAAGCGGATGTACAATACTAGCAAATACAGAATACCCCAGCAGACATGACAATGTCGCAAAAATAATACATCAACAGCTTGCCTTACAACATAAACTTATAAAACAACACGTTCCTACATACAAGTATGCACCACAAAATGTACTGGAGAATGATGAATACAAATTATACTGGAACAGAACCATTATAACAGATAAAACAACGCCACATAACAAACCTGACATCATACTCACCAATAAAAAGAAGAAATTAACACAATTAATCGAAATATCCATACCCAATACAACAAATATACAAAAGAAAACAGGAGAAAAAATTGAAAAATACATCCAACTGGCTGAGGAAGTCAAAGACATGTGGCATCAGGATAAAGTTGACATCATACCAATTATACTATCAACTACAGGAGTCATACCACACAATATCCACCAATACATCAATGCAATACAGCTACATCCAAACATATATATACAATTACAGAAATCCGTAATTATTGATACATGTTCAATTACCCGAAAGTTCCTAAATGCAATATAACATGTACCGTACAGCAAAAAGGAAGTGACGCTTGATAAAGGTCCGCGTCACTCCATTCTTAACCAGACTTCTAAAAAGTCTGAGAAAGTAAAGAAATAATAATAATAACGACACTGCTAACCAACTGGAAAATGATTTAAATCCGAATAGAGGTGTTTTGCAGGATATGCTTCCTGCAACCACCCTAGAAGGAAAACAAAGACAGAGGATGAGATGGTCAGATGAAGTTAATCGACACCTCATGTTCTGTTATTACCAAGCAACAAACCTAGGAACCAACACAACTGGATACAGATCACAAGTATACACAACATTTATTACCAGATACCCAGAATTAAAATTTTTAACAGAACAACGATTAGCTCATCAGATCCGTGTAATAATCAAAAATAACAGGATACCCCAATCAGAATTAGAAAACATCAAACAACAAGTACAACAAATACTGGAACAAAATAATGTGCAATCAGAAGAAGAAGAAAATACAGTAATGGACTCAAACATCCCAGAGCAAACAAACAAAGAACAACACGCATCAATTAAACAATCAGAGGAAAACGAAATCTTAAGACAGCCACCAGAACAAGCACAAATAGAACACGAAGTGACACACATGTTAGATATAGAAGAAAAATTTCAGCTGACATATATAGAATACAAAGACACAAATACAGACATTAGACCATTCTTGCATAGACCGCCAAATAACCCACAAGTCGAAACAACAATAAAAACTATCAACACAATCATACACAACAAAATATATGAAAACACAACTATGGAAGAGTTACAACTACTGGTTTATATAGGAACACTCACTACACTAAATATACACACTAGGCAGAGATCAGAACCAACCAACACACAGAAGAAACCCACAAAACCAGCATGGCAACATAGGCTACAGATCAGAATAGAAAAACTGAGAAAAGACATCGGACAGCTAACACAATTTATAAGAAATGAAATGTCAGAAAGAAAACGAAAAAGGTTAGGTAAAATCTCACAACAAGAAGCGATAGAGCAATTAGATGAAAAGAAGCAGAAATTACAAGCATTGGCCAAACGACTTAGAAGATACAAAAAAAGTGAAAATAGAAGGAAACAAAACCAAACATTCAACACAAACCAAATTTTACCAGACAATAGATAACACACACATTGAAATAGACAATCCACCAAACATAACAGACATGGAACACTTCTGGAGCAACATATGGTCAAACCCGGTACAACATAACAGGCATGCACGGTGGATACAAGCAGAAACAGACACATACAAGATGATACCACAAATGCCTGAAGTGATAATTTTGCAACATGAAGTCACCCAAGCAATTAATTCTACTCACAATTGGAAACCCCCTGGAAAAGATAAAATAGCAAATTTCTGGCTAAAGAAGTTCACCTCAACACATTCACATCTAACTAAATTATTTAACAGTTACATTGCAGACCCATACACATTCCCTGATACCCTTACACATGGAATAAGTTATCTGAAACCTAAAGATCAAGCAGACACAGCAAACCCAGCTAAATATCGCCCCATAACATGCCTACCAACAATATACAAAATATTAACTTCAGTCATTACACAGAAATTAATGACACATACAACACAGAACAAAATTATAAATGAAGAACAAAAACTCTGTTGCAAAGGAGCACGAGGATGTAAAGAGCAACTGATAATAGATGCAGAGGTGACATATCAAGCTAAAACTAAACAAAGGTCGCTACACTACGCATACATTGATTACCAAAAAGCTTTTGATAGTGTACCCCATTCATGGTTACTACAAATATTGGAAATATATAAAGTAGATCCTAAATTGATACAGTTCCTAAACACAGTAATGAAAAATTGGAAAACTATACTTAATATCCAAACAAATTCAAATAATATCACATCACAGCCAATACAGATTAAGCGTGGAATATACCAAGGAGACTCATTAAGTCCTTTCCGGTCCTGCCTTGCTCTGAACCCACTATCCAACATGCTAAATAATACAAATTATGGATACAATATTACTGGAACATACCCACACAAAATCACACATTTGCTATACATGGATGATCTAAAACTACTGGCAGCAACAAATCAGCAACTCAACCAATTACTAAAGATAACAGAAGTATTCAGCAATGATATAAATATGGCTTTTGGAACAGACAAATGTAAGAAAAATAGCATTGTCAAGGGAAAACACACTAAACAAGAAGATTACATATTGGATAACCACAGCGACTGCATACAAGCGATGGAAAAAACAGATGCCTATAAATATCTAGGATACAGAAAAAAAATAGGAATAGATAACACAAATATTAAAGAAGAACTAAAAGAAAAATATAGACAAAGACTAACAAAAATATTGAAAACAGAATTGACAGCAAGAAACAAGACAAAAGCTGTAAATACTTATGCTGTACCAATATTGACCTACTCATTTGGAGTAGTGAAATGGAGTAACACAGACCTAGAAGCGCTCAATACACTTACACGATCACAATGCCACAAATATAGAATACACCACATACATTCAGCAACAGAAAGATTCACATTAAGCAGAAAGGAAGGAGGAAGGGGATTTATCGACATAAAAAACCTACATTATGGACAGGTAGACAATTTAAGAAAATTCTTTATAGAACGAGCAGAAACTAGCAAACTACACAAAGCAATCACTCATATAAATACATCGGCTACACCACTGCAATTTCATAACCACTTCTACAACCCTTTAGATCACATAACATCAACAGATACGAAGAAAGTAAATTGCAAAAAGAAAACACTACATGGCAAGCACCCGTATCATCTAACACAGCCACACATCGATCAAGACGCATCCAACACATGGCTAACAAAAGGCAATATGGCAATATATACAGTGAGACGGAAGGATTCATGATTGCAATACAGGATCAAACAATAAACACCAGGTATTACAGCAAGCATATTATTAAAGATCCCAATACCACAACAGATAAATGCAGACTTTGCAAACAACAAATAGAAACAGTAGATCACATCACAAGCGGATGTACAATACTAGCAAATACAGAATACCCTAGAAGACATGACAATGTAGCGAAAATAATACATCAACAGCTTGCCTTACAACATAAACTTATAAAACAACACGTTCCCACATACAAGTATGCACCACAAAATGTACTGGAGATTGATGAATACAAATTATACTGGAACAGAACCATTGTAACAGATAAAACAACACCACATAACAAACCTGACATCATACTCACCAATAAAAAGAAGAAATTAACACAACTAATCGAAATATCCATACCCAATACAACAAATATACAAAAGAAAACAGGAGAAAAGATCGAAAAATACATCCAACTGGCTGAGGAAGTAAAGGACATGTGGCATCAGGATAAAGTTGGCATTATACCAATTATACTATCAACTATAGGAGTCATACCACACAATATCCACCAGTACATCAACGCAATACAGCTACATCCAAACATATATATACAACTACAGAAATCCGTAATTATTGATACATGTTCAATTATCCGAAAGTTCCTAAATGCAATACAACATATACCGTACAGTTAAAAGGAAGTCACGCTTGATCAAGGTCCGCGTCACTTTCCATTTTTAACCAGACCTAAGGCCTGAGAGAGAAAAGAAGATAATAATAAGACTCATTGTTGAAAGGCATAATTAGTGGGACCATGGTAACAACACAGGCAAATAGTAACCGAGTTTGGACATTATTCGCAAAGCATGTTGCTAGTCCTACTGGTAACGTAGGCCCCTAACGAAATGTAATGTACCTGAACGAGGCAGGAACAATAGTTGGTACTAATCTATGGGACCACTGGAGGAGGCTACAAAGGAAACAGGTTTCGCATGTAGTAGATGAAGTGGTGTGAATAAATTCACGCCCACGACGTGGAAAGAGCTTCTTTCAAAGCTGACCAATCTTCCATTTATATGATTGTAGTATGTAAGTGCAAATATTTTCTAGAAGACCCGCTGCATTCGCTGTTGACGATTAAGATGCCAGATACCATACCACCTGGACTACATTTACCAAATAAAAAACATCTGCCTCGACCCAGGATCGAACCATCGACATCCTGCATTCTAACGCAAAACTCTATCCACTGCACCAACTGTAGTGCACAACTACAACGCGCTGTGAGAGGTAGTTATCATTCATGTGGTTACACTGTTGCTAGATTGCCACTATTTAATGTCCTTTTCCTGCCGGATGTATTCACCAGATGAAATTTTGTGAGAGACCTTTTTTTTTTTATCGCTGGCATGTGAGGAATCGCATTGCGAAGCCCGAGTGCGCGAATTTCGCTTCACCCTGTATATACAGACACAAGAGACGAATAAAAATTTGTACAAAGGGCGAGATTCGAACCCGGGTCAGCTACTCACTAGCAGATGCGCTGTGCAGGGAGGAGTAGTAATTAGCCCATCTGCCAAGTGATCACGTGACTCTGGTTTGAATCGCTGCCTTGGTACAAATTTTCATTCGTCACTTCAGTCTGCATATATACGTCATAGATGTTTGAGACTTGTAAAGCTCTCTGGAACCATACAGTTCCATTTGTTTACTTACTTTTTTCCATATGTCTCTTCCCTTATAGGAAGAAGAATGCATGATGACCAACACGACGATGTCCGTGAGCACTTTTGACACTGCTGACACCCCACGGACGATTGAACCCTTCTCTAAGGACATCGTGGGCCTCCAATCCCACTGAACATGATCATACACCTTTGGAGTGTAGCGCGACAGAATTTTTGCTCTGACATACAGGATGGAACTACTAGGGACCGTTAAAACACTTTCAACGAAATTTGAAAGTGATACTAAGCAGAAAAGGATGTCTACGCTTTTTCAACCCTGTTGTTTCGCGCCGTCCTGTGGTGTGATCATGGAGTGATGGTTGGGGGTCGGGTGAGAAGACGGGGTTGCGCGACATTGACGCATTGCGTGAACACTGCGGCAAAAATCTCGTTATGCCTCGTGTACGGAGGAGAACGCCATCCAGTGTGCGTCGGAACTGAGCAGCAGCAGGATCAACGATGACGTTTAAATTTGCGCTACATTGCTGCTTTCGTTGTTTGGGAACCTTCGACTGTCATTCGAATATGGAATCCATAGTTTCAGGACGGCAATACTCAACGCCATGCGAGAGTCAAAGAACCGCGCCAGAGAGAACAAACGTACTGGTTGCTTGGCCGTGCGGAATCGAACAGGTACGTGACGTACCACTAGTCGGGAAACGGGCTTATGTGCGTTCATTTATTTACAAACATAGCCCGTTTCCTGATATATTAATGGGCCCTAAGCCGTAAAGCACTCCGTCATCAGACCACAAGTGGCCCACCGGGACCATCCGACCGCCGTGTCATCCTCACCGAGGATGCGGATAGGAGGGGCGTGTCCTAAGCCGTAATTACAATTACTATTTTTCTACATCTGCAGTGTCTTCCACACTACTGGCTATTAAAATTGCTACACCAAGGAGAAATGCAGATGACAAACGGGTATTCATTGGACAAATATATTATACTAGAACTGACATGTGATTATATTTTCACACAATTTGGGTGCATAGATCCTGAGAAATCAGTACCCTGAGCAACCACCTCTTGCCGTAATAACGGCCTTGATATGCCTGGGAATTGAGTCAAACAGAGCTTGGATGGCGTGTGCAGGTACAGTTGCCCATGCAGCTTCAACACGATACCACAGTTCATCAAGAGTAGTGACTGGCGTATTGTGACGAGCCAGTTGCTCGGCCACCATTGACCAGACGTTTTCAGTTGGTGAGAGATGTGGAGAATGTGCTGGCCAGGGCAGCAGTCGAACTTTTCCTGTATCCAGAAAGGCCAGTACAGGACCTGCAACATGCGGTCGTGCATTACCCTGCTGAAATGTAAGGTTTCGCAGGGATCGAATGAAGGGCAGAGCCACAGGTCGTAACACATCTGAAATGTAACGTCCATTTTGTGGGGGTGGTCAATGAGAAAAGTTTTCGTAAAAACCTCACCCCTTTGATACGAAGATTTATACGAGATATCCTATATGTTAATTCATGGTATAAGTTATCTCCACTCCAAATTTCATCCAAATCCGTCCAACTGTATCAGCGTAGTAGAGTAAGAAACATACCAACACACACAAAAACTTTCTTATATATATATATATATATATATATATATATATATATATATATATATGTGTGTGTGTGTTATATGTGTGTGTGTGTGTGTGTGTGTGTGTGTGTGTGTGTGTGTGTGTGTGTGTGTGTGTGTAGGGGTGAGGTTTTTACAAAAACTTTTCTCATTGACCACACCCACAAAATCATGAAAGGAAAAAGTTTTATCGTTTGCCGCATTTCCTCTGTTCCTGATATATATATATATATATATATATATATATATATATATATATATATATATATATATATATAGCTTTTCAAAAATAGACTTGTCTGATCTTTTCTTACACCACATGTTTCTCAGTAATTTCAGAGATTAACTCTTCCTTTGGTGTACTGCACTACGTATGTTCACCATTTGTCAGAGCTAGCGCCCCTTCTATATTTAACAGATTCGTATCTACATCTACATCTATATCCATACTCCGCAAGCCACCTGACGGTGTGTGGCGGAGGGTACCCTGAGTACCTCTATCGGTTCTCCCTTCTATTCCAGTCTCGTATTGTTCGTGGAAAGAAGGATTGTCGGTATGCCTCTGTGTGGGCTCTAATATCTCTGATTTTGTCCTCATGGTCTCTTCGCGAGATATACGTAGGAGGGAGCAATATACTGCTTGACTCTTCGGTGAAGGTATGTTCTCGAAACTTTAACAAAAGCCCGTACCGAGCTACTGAGCGTCTCTCCTGCAGAGTCTTCCACAGGAGTTTATCTATCATCTCCGTAACGCTTTCGCGATTACAAAATGATCCTGTAACGAAGCGCGCTGCTCTCCGTTGGATCTTCTGTATCTCTTCTATCAACCCTATCTGCTACGGATCCCACACTGCTGAGCAGTATTCAAGCAGTGGGCGAACAAGAGTACTGTAACCTACTTCCTTTGTTTTAGGATTGCATTTCCTTAGGATTCTTCCAATGAATCTCAATCTGGAATCTGCTTTACCGACGATCAACTTTGTATGATCATTCCATTTTAAATCACTCCTAATGCGTACTCCCAGATAATTTATGGAATTAACTGCTTCCAGTTGCTGACCTGCTATTTTGTAGCTAAATGATAAGGGATCTATCTTTCTATGTATTCGCAGCACATTACGCTTGTCTACATTGAGATTCAATTGCCATTCCCTGCACCATGCGTCAATTCGCTGCAGATCCTCCTGCATTTCAGTACAAATTTCCATTGTTGCAACCTCTCGATACACCAAAGCATCATCTGCAAAAAGCCTCAGTGGACTTCCGATGTCATCCACAAGGTCATTTATGTATATTGTGAATATCAACGGTCCTATGACACTCCCCTGCGGCACATCTGAAATCACTCTTACTTCGAAAGACTTCTCTCCATTGAGAATGACATGCTGCGTTCTGTTATCTAGGAACTCCTCAATCCAATCACACAATTGGTTTGATAGTCCATGTGCTCTTACTGTGTTCATTAAACTACTGTGGGGAACTGTATCGAACGCCTTGCGGAACTCAAGAAACACGGCATCTACCTGTGAACCCGTGTCTATGGCCCTCTGAGTCTCGTGGACGAATAGCGCGAGGTGGCTTTCACACGACCGTCTCTTTCGAAACCCATGCTGATTTCTACAGAGTAGATACCTAGTCTCCAGAAAAGTCATTATACTCGAACATAATACGTGTTTCAAAATTCTACAACTGATCGACGTTAGAGATATAGGTCTGTAGTTCTGCACATCTGTTCGATGTCCCTTCTTGAAAACGGGGATGACCTGTGCCCTTTTCCAATCCTTTGGAACGCTACGCTCTTCTATAGACCTACGGTACACCGCTGCAAGAAGGGGGGCAAGTTCCTTCGCGTACTCTGTGTAAAATCGAACTGGTATCCCATCAGGTCCAGCGGCCTTTCCTCTTTTGAGCGATTTTAATTGTTTCTCTATCCCTCTGTCGTCTATTTCGATATCTACCATTTTGTCATCTGTGCGACAATCTAGAGAAGGAACTACAGTGCAGTCTTCCTCTGTGAAACAGCTTTGGAAAAAGACATTTAGTATTTCGGCCTTTAGTCTGTCATCCTCTGTTTCAGTACCATTTTGGTCACAGAGTGTCTGGACATTTTGTTTTGATCCACCTACCGCTTTGACATAAGACCAAAATTTCTTAGGATTTTCTGCCAAGTCAGTACATAGAACTTTACTTTCGAATACATTGAACGCCTTTCGCATAGCCCTCCTCACACTACATTTCGCTTCGCCTAATTTTTGTTTGTCTGCAAGGCTTTTGCTATGTTTATGTTTGCTGTGGAGTTCCCTTTGCTTCCGCAGCAGTTTTCTAACTCGGTTGTTGTACCACCGTGGCTCTTTTCCATCTCTTACGATCTTGCTTGGCACATACTCATCTAACGCATATTGTACGATGGTTTTGAACTTTGTCCACTGATCCTCAACACTATCTGTACTAGAGACAAAACTTTTGTGTTGAGCCATCAGGTACTCTGTAATCTGCTTTTTGTAACTTTTGCTAAACAGAAAAATCTTCCTACCTTTTTTAATATTTCTATTTACGGCCGAAATCATCGATGCAGTAACCGCTTTATGATCGCTGATTCCCTGTTCTGTGTTAACTGTTTCAAATAGTTCGGGTCTGTTTGTCACCAGAAGGTCTAATATGTTATCGCCACGAGTCGGTTCTCTGTTTAACTGCTCAAGGTAGTTTTCAGATAAAGCACTTTAAAAAATTTCACTGGATTCTTTGTCCCTGCCACCCGTTATGAACGTTTGAGTCTCCCAGTCTATATCCGGCAAATTAAAATCTCCACCCAGAACTATAATATGGTGGGGAAATCTACTCGAAATATTTTCCAAATTATCAATTGGCTCTGAGCACTATGGGACTCAACTGCTGTGGTCATAAGTCCCCTAGAACTTAGAACTACTTAAACCTAACTAACCTAAGGACAGCACACAACACCCAGCCATCACGAGGCAGAGAAAATCCCTGACCCCGCCGGGAATCGAACCCGGGAACCCGGGCGTGGGAAGCGAGAACGCTACCGCACGACCACGAGATGCGGGCTCCAAATTATCCTTCAGGTGCTCAGCCACAACAGCTGCTGAGTCAGGGGGCCTATAGAGACATCCAATTACCATGTCTGAACCTGCTTTAACCGTGACCTTCACCCAAATTATTTCAGATTTCGGATCTCCGTCAATTTCCATCGATACTATTGCACTTCTTATCGCTATAAACACGCCTCCCCCTTCACTGGCCAACCTGTCTCTGCGGTATACATTCCGAATCTGAGTTTAGGATTTCATTACTGTTTACACAGAGTATTTTCGCCTGTGTAAATATCTGGGTGATATAACAGTCACGGCATCTTCCCGCCGGGAAATTCTGCAGACCTTGCGTAAACTATACACTGTCACATAAAATGCAAGACTAAATGTAAGGTCGTGCTGAATTTTTAGTATTTACGAAGAGTAAACCAATGTCCGCAGCCACAGTAAAGAAAATTTTTATCTAATTGTAACGACGATAGCGGTTCTATGACCGATATGCTGTAGTACCATTATGAACGGAGATTTTCAACTACTGTACAAAATTCTTATCAAAGACAGTGTTATACAAGTATAAGTTATATTGGAAAATTATGAGTGTCCGTCGACGGGTGGGGCAGTAAAGAGAGCCACAGTAAAGCTAAGTATTGGCCAGAAAAGTTAACTAATTATAAAAGTATGTAATAGAACATTCATTCGTATATTCGACTCTCAAAATGTTTTCTTTCTATCACTTCAGATTAAATAAGTATATAAAAAATTTAATACGTCACTGGACGACAGAGAAACTTTTTTGTGTTCATTCCTTGTTATCTGATCAGAAGATTATGGAAAGACATTTTGGAGATATGCTTCTGGTTAAACTCTGTGCACCATACAAGTCGTTTGTATTTTTTACGAAATGCTTAAATGCGGGCTTAGACTTGGTTCCTTCAGTACTAGATGGCATATCGGGCAACAAATTTCCTCCAGTGAACTGCATCAGCTGCCAGGTTATCATTTTCGTCCAGATTCATGTAAATGCTGTAAAGATCATTTGAAAAAGTTCGTTTCCAGGTGTTACGAGGTATTTTTCCGTATCTGTTCTACAACAGTGGTGATTTGGGGATTCTTCCATCTTTCATATGTAGAACATGTCCCACAACCTTCATTCTGTTTTCAGGAACGATTTTGTACTGTTTGACATCGACCATGCCTTCTCAGCACTTCATCATTTGAAACGTGTCCGCGATAACTGATCTCCAAACTTCGGCTCAGTCATCGTTCATGAAAACATGGAGCTTTTTTGCTGATTTTGCTGAAATTTTCCAAGTCTCACGTGGCCATAGGTTGGATAGTAGAGGAGTACAGGCAAAGCTTTTTGGATGTACGAGTACTTGTGGAGACTAATTGCCGTATGGATCGTGTTCGTTGGAAGACTGCAGAATCTTTCCCAGTCATGCTGCTGATGTCGGCATCTACGTTCCGGTTATTACAGATAAGTCTGCCGAGATGAATATCGTTCAACATCTTTTAGTACAATTCTGTTGCGCTAAGGTTTGAGTAGATACATTTCCACCCATTTACGCACATTGTTTTTGTCTTACCACTACATATCTGTAGCCCTTCAGCAATGGCCATTCCGTCTAGCTTGGTAGACATTTGGTTGTAAACTTCGTGGCGTTTCTGTCAGAAGAACGACATCGTCAGCAAAATCCATATCCGTAAGCCTAGATTGCTCATTTCAAAGTATGCCCGTGTTGGAGGTGTCCATAGTTTCCATAGTTTTTCTTCTTATGAAACCTGCGACTATTATGCAAAGGAATAGTTACAAAATACATCATTGTCTGACGCCTGTCAGAGTACAGGAGAATGGGGCCTTCGTATCTTCTGTTCTAATACAGCAATATGAGTCTATATACAGATTTTTGAAAACATCAATGATATGATCAGTAATTCAGTTTAGGCTTACAATATTCCACAATGATTCTAGGTGTATAATACCAAAAGCTTTCTTAAAATCAACGAAGTTTAGGTACAACGAACAGCTGGATACTATGGACACCCCACTTCGGAAGCCAGTCTGTTCATCTCGTAGTCGACAATCTCCTGCTTCTTGTAACCATATTTAGAAGTCAGAAATAAACCATGGGAAATGGAAATCTGGTTGGAGGGACGGAGATTTTAATTCCATTACTCCGAAATACGGATTTTTGTTCTAAACATACTTCCGACGGTTACAACACCGTAGATGCATTTCCTTGTTGCATACATGGAGCTATCTCGAAAAAAAATGACGGAAAAAATCAGATGAACGCATCAAGATACATTAAATACGGAGAAACACTTACAAAGAAGAGGTAAACCCTCTGGGAAGGAAGATCGTTCGCGAGCTTAGGTGAAAGTAGACGCTCAAAACAGTAGTAAATAATTTAACAAACTATCTGGATTACGCTGTAATTTTTAGGAATGTAATTTACTATATTTACTGAAATAAATGTTCATAAGTTTTTCATCACTTTCTTTAGATAAGTGATTAAATATTCTTTTTTTCATAAATAATGCTACTTGGGTCACGTCTGTGCAAGAGTTGATTTGAAGCAACCTCACCAATTTGAGTGTCGGTTTCGGTACTTATTTCAGTAAGCAGCAGCTCAAAGAGATTGTATAGATCCCATACCTGACCTTCACACATCGAAAAAAGGTGGTTATATGTGATCGAAGCCGGGACCTCTGGGACCGTAGCCAGCTATGCCTACCATTGCATGAAATTGGAAATCAAGTTGTTAAACAGTCTCACAAAACACTAAAAATTCGAAAGCGAAGAAAGTCTTCTTAAAAATGTTAATGCTTCTCAAGGGTGTATATGAAGAAGACTTATACGTATTGCCTTGATCGTAGGATGAAGATGAAACACACTGGCGTGCCTTATAATCGATCAATTCACATTTCTTTGGATATCTCCATAGCTGGGTTTCGTGTAAAGTATGGCCGAGGCGCGCTATTGACCCACCGCGCGCGACACTGCGTGGGCAGCATTGACGAACACGTGGCCGATCTATTCCAGACTTGTTCTTCATTTATTTATCTACGGTCTGGATGAGATCCACACCGCGGATTCAGGACTTAGTAGTTTCCATTCTGGGTCCTGTCATCATAAACTATATATCCTGCTGCTATCTCGAGTCAATTCCGGTAACTGTGGGTGCCCTTTTCTGAGACATCTGATTGCTTTGCCAATATCTGTCCAGTCCAGAAACAATGTTTTAAATTAACAACCACATTCGGCAGTTTCAGACTTGGAATACTTGGAGGTTCGTCAGTCTCATATTCCCGGAACCGTCAGCTCTCTCTAAGTAACAAATACCACACCCTCAAACACTGGCCAGATCGCACATTCCATAACTGGCCAGCTTTCACATTCCATATAAAATAAAGTCAAGAAAAGATACTGCCCTTTCCCCTATAGAGGAGGTGCCTAACCGATTACATAAGCTCGTTCTCCGAATAAAGTCCTGTCGATCCAGGAGACTTTCAGCTCTGTTTCATAGTTAATGAAGTAAACAGGTAATCTGTTTCTTAGTAACACGTATTTGCCGAATTTAAACTCTTAGTTTTTGTCGAGTCCCTTCTACAACGTAGCCATTAGACTCAGGCTCTTGCTAGGATATGAGAAAGACTGAAGAGAGATCCAGTGGATACATCATCTTTAAGTTTCTACGTAGACGTCATGATATTAATTATATTTCCTTCATTCTTCTAGATTAAAAAAGGAAACCCTAGATAAAGCTATGCTCACAATCATGTTTTTGTTTTTCAGTCATTTTGAAAGCATGAAACTCTTCATAGCTAAATACACAATACTCTAAATTCAACATTTTTTTAAAAATTTGTTGGCTTTTCGAACTTGCCTATATAGCCATCTTAACATTGTAAATGTTTTAGTACAGTTTGTTTCCACAATTCAGAGTATGCGTTACTTTAGGTCGTATCCTAATTCGAAGTTAAACAGGCTTAACAAAGGACGGCTTCCGACATGAAACAAGTTTTACATCCACAGTAAACTGAAACAAATTCAACTATGAGCTTACTATATATGTTGGTTCTACTCGGTTTCAACATTCAGGTTAGACATACCTCATTTTCTTTTAAGGTTTGAAATTGGAAATTTCTGGTAAGTTCTAATGGGACCAAACTGCTGAGGTCATCGGTCCCTAGGCTTACACACTACTTAATCTAACTTCAATTAGCTTACGCTAAGGACAACACACACACACACACACACACACACACCGATGTCCGAGGGAGGACTCGAACCTCCGACGGGGGCAGCCGCGCGAACCGTGGCAAGGCGCCTTGACCGCGCGGCTTAAGGTTTGAATTATTTTTAAAACGTGTTATGTAACTCCCTGTTTCAAGGCTTCCGAATGTACAAATGAGATACTGAGATGGTCCCCCACACAATTTATGACATTAGTGACATTGTGCCTCTTTTATTTTAACCAAGATATATCGACTCTGATAATCCCAACATACTACTGGCAGGTGATTTCACAGGTCAGAAAAAGTTTGAATCTGTATTACGAATCGATAATAGTCTATCATGAATATAACACGAAAGGCGTTATATATATATATATATATATATATATATATATATATATATATATATATATATAGAGAGAGAGAGAGAGAGAGAGAGAGAGAGAGGGGGGGGGGGGGGGGGGGAGATTGAACTAATATTAGATATCTTCGAATCAAAACTGCGACCACTGTTCATTCACACTTGAGCATGTTCCCCTAAGCATGTTCTAGATTACATTGTTCAAATGGCTCCGAGCACTATGGGACTTAACTTCTGAGGTCATCAGTCCCCTAGAACTTAGAACTACTTAAACCTAACCAACCTAAGGACGTCACACACATCCATGCCCGAGGCAGGATTTAAACCTGCGACTGTAGCGCCTAGAACCGCTCGGCCGGCCTAGATTAAATATAAACTCTTCCACTTAATCATTTCGTTCTTGACACGGTATTACACACACGCTTAAAGTGGTCAAGAAACGCGAGGAAGTACGAGTTAGGCTTCTTAAAACTGTATTTGACGCTTCTTATCATGTAAAATCGTAATAACTAATTTTAGAAAATAATTCATTGATTCGTATTTCTCTACTGTAATTTGTGACGAACGCTAGAAGTAGGTCATATTTATGAAGTCTTGCCGGCCGCGGTGGTCTAGCGGTTCTGGCGCTGCAGTCTGGAACCGCGGGACTGCTACGGTCGCAGGTTCGAATCCTGCCTCGGGCATGGGTGTGTGTGATGTCCTTAGGTTAGTTAGGTTTAAGTAGTTCTAAGTTCTAGGGGACTTACGACCTAAGATGTTGAGTCCCATAGTGCTCAGAGCCATTTCATTTTATGAAGTCTTTTCCGTGTAATGCTCGCCATAAATTTTTGAGCGGGACACGTGACACAGTTCCTGTCTATGATAACATAACTTCTTCACGCAGTTATCCATGATCCCTTCTTTCCTCAATAAGCAGTACTCCACATTTTTCTAATCATAAATAGCATATTTAAAGCAATAAATTCAACAGGTGGCTTTACTTTTTTTTAAATTCTCAACAACTTTCAGCTTCTTCTCTCTAAGATCCGTTACCAGCCTACCCGCCCCCCCCTACCCCCCCCCCCCTCCGACACACACCGAAGTATTATACGAACTATGGCAAAACCTGTGTCTAAACATTAACAAAATTACGCACGTACACAGAAAACCATTCACACCGAAGAAACAAACTGGTATAGGCATGCGTATTCAACTACAGAGGTATGTAAACAGGCAGAATACGGTGCTGCGGTCGGTAACACCTATACAAGGCAACAAGATCCAGGCGCAGTTGTTAGATTGGTTCAAAATGGTTCAAATGGCTCTGAGCACTATGGGACTTAACATCTGCGGTCATCAGTCCCCTAGAACGTAGAACTACTTAAACCTAACTAACCTAAGGACACCACACACACCCATGCCCGAGGCAGGATTCGAACCTGCGACCGTAGCAGTCGTGTGGTTCCGGTCTGAGCACCTAGAACCGCTAGACCACCGCGGCCGGCTGTTAGATTGGTTACTGCAGCTACAATGACAGATTATCAAGATTTAAGTGAGATTGAACGTGGTGTTATGGTCGGCGCAAGAGCGGTGGGACACAGCAACTACGAGATAGCGATTAAGAGGGGACTTCCCAGTACGACCGTTTTACGAGTGTACCGTGAATATGAGGAATCCGGTAAAACATCAAATCTCCAACATTGCTGCGATAGGGAAAAGATTCTGCAAGAACGGTACCAACGACGACTGAAGGGAATCGTTCAATGTGACAGAAGTGCAACCCTTCCGCAAACTGCTGCAGATTTCAGTGTTGGGTCATCAACAAGTGCCAGCGTGCAAACCATTCAACGAAACATCATCGATATGGGCTTTCGGAGCCACAGGCCCACTCGTGCACCCTTGATGACTGCACAACGAAAAGCTGTACGCCTCGCCTGGGCCCGTCAACAGCGACATTGGGCTGTTGATGACTGGAAACATGTTGTCTGGTCGGACGAGTCTCATTTCAAATTGTATCGAGCAGATCGACATGTACGAATATGGAGACAGCCTCATGAATCCATGGATCCTGCATGTCAGCAAGGGATTGTTCATGCTGGTGGAGACACTGCAATGGTGTGTGGTGAGTGCTGTTGGAGTCACATGGGACCCCCGATACGTCTAGATACGACTCTGACTGATGACGGGTGCGTAAGCATCCTGTCTAATCACCTGCATCCATTCATGTCCGTTGTGCAATCGACGGACTTGGTCAATTCCAGCACGACAATGCGACACCCCACACGTCCAGAATTGCTGCAGAGTGGCTCCAGGAACACTCTTCTGAAGTCTAAACACGTCCGCTGAACATTATTGAGCGTATCTGGGGTGCCTTGCAACGTGCTGTTCAGAAGAGGTCTCCACCCCTTCGCACTCTTATGGATTTATGGACAGCCATGCAGGATTCATGGTGTCACTTCCGTCCAGCACTACTTCAGACGTTAGTTGAGTCCATGCCACGTCGTGTTGCGATACTTCTGCGTGCTCGCGTGGGCCCTACACGATATTAAGCTGGTGTACCAGTTTGTTTGGCTCTTCAGTGTAATTTATTACGGGTATGTGTAATGTGACTGTGGAAAAGGATCACAGCGTGCTCAAGAATAGCTTGTAGTTTAACTGCGGTTGTCGCAATTGTAACTGATGCGCTTTGTCTTCACAGACAAGATTCTATTTTTTGCCGGTTGATTTATCTTGTATCGTAGTTTAGCTTTAATATCTTTTATCTCTATAACTCCTGTAAGTTGTACACATTTTAAGGGTACTCATATCTTCCGTAAAACTCATACCTTGCACTGCTTACGATACGTGACGGTACATTACGCTCTGTCAATATTTTCGACGCATCTTTTCCCCTGGTGTGGAAATGGAAGAGGATGTAGATGAAGATGAAATGGGAGATACGATACTGCGTGAAGAGTTTGACAGAGCACTGAAAGACCTGAGTCGAAACAAGGCCCCCGGAGTAGACAACATTCCATTGGAACAACTGACGGCCTTGGGAGAGCCAGTCCTGACAAAACTCTACCATCTGGTGAGCAAGATGTATGAAACAGGCGAAATACCCTCAGACTTCAAGAAGAATATAATAATTCCAATCCCAAAGAAAGCAGGTATTGACAGATGTGAAAATTACCGAACTGTCAATTTAATAAGTCACAGCTGCAAAATACCAACGCGAATTCTTTACAGAAGAATGGAAAAACAATTAGAAGCCGACCTCGGGGAAGATCAGTTTGGATTCCGTAGAAATGTTGGAACACGTGAGGCAATACTGACCCTACGACTCATCTTAGAAGCTAGATTAAGGAAGGGCAAACCTACGTTTCTAGCATTTGTAGACTTAGAGAAATCTTTTGACAATGTTGACTGGAATACTCTCTTTCAAATTCTGAAGGTGGCAGGGGTAAAATACAGGGAGCGAAAGGCTATTTACAATTTGTACAGATACCAGATGGCAGTTATAAGAGTCGAGGGGCATGAAAGGGAAGCAGTGGTTGGGAAAGGAGTGAGACAGGGTTGTAGCCTCTCCCCGATGTTATTCAATCTATATATTGAGCAAGCAGTGAAGGAAACAAAAGAAAAATTCGGATTAGGTATTAAAATCCATGGAGAAGAAATAAAAACTTTGAGGTTCGCCGATGACATTGTAATTGTATCAGAGACAGAAAAGGACTTGGAAGAGCAGTTGAACGGAATGGATAGTGTCTTGAAAGGAGGATATAAGATGAACATCAACAAAAGCAAAACGAGGATAATGGAATGTAGTCGAAATAAGTCGGGTGATGCTGAGGGAATTAGATCAGGAAATGAGACACTTAAAGTAGTAAAGGAGTTTTGCTATTTGGGGAGCAAAATAACTGATGATGGTCGAAGTAGAGAGGATATAAAATGTAGACTGGCAATGGCAAGGAAAGCGTTTCTGAAGAAGAGAAATTTGTTAACATCGAGTATAGATTTAAGTGTGAGGAAGTCATTTCTGAAAGTATTTATATGGAGTGTAGCCATGTATGGAAGTGAAACATGGACGATAAATAGTTTGGACAAGAAGAGAATAGAAGCTTTTGAAATGTGGTGCTACAGAAGAATGCTGAAGATTAGATGGGTAGATCACATAACTAATGAGGAAGTATTGAATAGGATTGGGGAGAAGAGAAGTTTGTGGCACAACTTGACTAGAAGAAGGGATCGGTTGGTAGGACATGTTCTGAGGCATCAAGGTATCACCAATTTAGTATTGCAGGGCAGCGTGGAGGGTAAAAATCGTAGAGGGAGACCAAGAGATGAATACACTAAGCAGATTCAGAAGGATGTAGGTTGCGGTAGGTACTGGGAGATGATGAGGGTTGCACAGGATAGAGTAGCATGGAGAGCTGCATCAAACCACTCTCAGGACTGAAGACCACAACAACAACAACATTTGTTGCTACACTGGATGTGGTCATGTCGCTCGAAGAACTGATGACAGGTGGTCGCAATAAATATTTTACTGGAGTCCAAGGTATCGCAAAAGACCGAGGGGAAGACCAGGGGACAGATGGGACAGAGACTTACAAAAGACAGCTGGATTCCATTGGCAACGAGAAACTCAACGTCGGCAGAAATGGAAGAACCTGCTGAGATCCTGTGTTGCACGCAAAATGAATAGGCCACATCAACACATGATTCAACTGTCTGATGATGGTCACGATGTTGATTATAGAAAAGCGTGTTTTGTAATTACAAATCACTAATAATATTACATTTCGAAAAATCCTTATCGTGATAAATAATTTTCAAATTGCAAATTTAATATTGCAAATATAATATTTTTGCACAATAATCATGGGTCCATTCTCCACACATAATAAGCTAAAAATATTTTGTTGGGTGCACTAATTTGGAGTAGCGGTCATCACACTCATTGCAGAATCTGCCGTCTTCTTCGTTACATGAGCTCCCTTGTCGCACTTTTTTTTTATTTTTTTATTTTTTTGGTGTGGCTGTCTATGAGTCAGAACAGCACTGACAGTTTGCTTCCGCTCATGGATAACATTTAGCTCGCCAGCTTTGGGAACGGTGTAATATTTTGTGAGCTAATGTGAATTTCTGGCTATGATGTGGAAGGACCTGCTCTTGAAGATGAAACTGAAGCAATGTCACAGATAGTCCTATCATTAACATTGTTCTCCCCCTGAAGCACATAATTTGCCCTTTCAGTCACTTTTGAACGAACAGTCACGGCCGAAGCAAAGTTTTTCTCATCAAATACTCAGGGTGCCGCGCGGGAAGTTCACTATGCTAAAACATCATGAAAGAGATAGTACTGAAGCTATCGATTTCTTTTCTCTTTACGTAGAGGTACTTTTAAAGCTACATTTCATTAGGTTTTGAAACTGATATCCTGATGTTGGCCTTCTTTCTGCTCAATGCATTTTGTGAGTCGAAATCGGAAGTTTTGGTCCACTTTCTTCAGCATGTCTCTGTCTGTGTTGGCAACAACAGCACGAACATTGTTCTGGAAATTTGTGATAAGTTCTTATGGAACCAAACTACTGAGGTCTTCGGTCCCTTCGGTCCTTACACACTACTTAATCTAACTTAAACTAACTTACGCTAAGGACGACCCAACTCCCATGCCCGAGGGAGGACTCGAACCTCCGACCGGGGAAGCGGCGCCGACCGTGACAAGACGCCTCAGATCGCTGGCTACCCCGCTCCGCAACATTGTTCTGTAGCTCACCCAGAATCCAGAGACGATTGGTATACACCGAGGATTTAAGATATCGCCATAATAAAAAGTCGCAAAGGGCTAAATCTGGCGAGCGTGCTGGCCACTGAAGATCGCCCCTCAAACAGATGAAGTGTTCACGCAAGAGAGTCATTGACTTCCGTGCTGTGCAAGCCGTGGCGCCGTGTTGTTGGAACCAGACTTCGTCCTCGTCTATTTCCTCACGTTTTGGAAGAAAAAACTCTCAGTTATCAGGACATAACGCTCACAAGTGACTGTAACTGCACTATCGTCGCCGGCCGGGAAGGCCGAGCGGTTCTAGGCGCTACACTCTGGAACCGCGCGACTGCTACGGTCGCAGGTTCGAATCCTGCCTCGGGCTTGGATGTGTGTGATGTCCTTAGGTTAGTTAGGTTTAAGTAGTTCTCAGTTCTAGGGGACTGACGACCTCAGAATTTAAGTTCCGTAGTGCTCAGAGCCATTTGAACCATTTTTTTTTTTTTTTTTTTTGCACTATCGTCCTCTTCGAAAAACCTTGGGTTAATACTGTCAGTTTTGGATAATGCACTCCAAACTGTCACACGTTCCGTATTCAGACGTTGCTCATGAAGTTCTCGGGGATTTGAGTCACTCCAGTATCGCATGTTTTGTTTATTCTTGCTTGCAGCCAAATGAAAATGTCCCTTGTCGCTGAAGAACACAAGGGTGTCATGAGGCAGGTTTTTGTCAAGGCTTCACATGCATCTTTTCGTGAAACAAAATCGTGTGGATTAAGTGTGTGCACAACTGTCAGTTTGTACGGATGAATTTTCAAGTCTTCATGAAAATTCGTCGTGCGAGCAGAAATTACAAGAGCAGCTGCATATTTGCATGCAGGTCGCATGGGGGTAATGCAAAATCTCTACGTTTCCTGGTATCTTTGTGGTTCTAGAAAATCCTGGTTTCCTTTTCTGCGGACTACCAGTATCCAAAAACTTGTACAGCCACAGAACAATCGATTTTCGATCAGGAACACGACCTGCATGCGCGATAATAAACTGTCCCCTGAATGTACACTGGGTTGCGATTACCGTACGGCAATTGTAATAGTAAGTCGCGACGCGAACACGCGCGCCCTTCTCTCTCGTCCACTGCGTGATCCCTACTGAACTAACCTTTTTTAAAGGTTAGGTCTCGCCCTTTCGAATGAGCTCAACCCCACACTACAATCAGTAACGGCCTTTGTGTGGCCTCCGTTTCAAATTAGGAAGTTCCCGTGCCACCTTCATTGAATGGCCAAATACCGGTCGCCATGAATCATGCTAAGGTATTAGCTGAGGAACTCTTGAATTGCCCAAAAACATACATCTCAAAAGGCTCTAATTTATGACATGTGTGCGGTGAAAACTACCAAAGAACAATTCAATTTAATATGACCATGTCCAATTCTACTAGTGTCCAGGTGAGACAGGCGATTGTCCAGAAGGAGCGAGGCAAACCTATCTTTGGCGACACTCGCATGGTTTAGAAAGTGCCTCATGAAACACTAAAAATCCTGTTCAGATATCCAATCAGATTTATATTAGAACTTCGTCTTTCTGGTGGTGGATTTGAAAGGAAGTGTAATTCAAGTCTCTTGCTGGAAAAAAACTCAGAAATGATGGTAGTGAATTGACACTTGCAATAGTAACAGTTAACATGGTGCTTCTCACTGCAGAAGTTACGGCTTCAACCTGTTTAGCGCATTTTCGTGCATTAATCTTCATTGGCTCTTGAACTGCTGCCACTGCAGTCTGACCAATATTGTAGACAGTTTGAGACTGGAATTTCTTGCGAAAACCTTCATAGACACTAGAAAGATTGTTGAAAAAGATTTTAATGTTGTTATCTATTGAAACTTGTTGCTCTACTTTGGCTCGTTCGATGTGGGTGCGTGTGGACAGCAACTTTCTGCGCTTCAAAAATGGTGACGTCCAGTCACGTGGTACACTTTCAGTTTCATTCCAATCAACTGGAAATTTTATTTTGTTTTTGATGGCATTTAGCATTCCGGCAAGCAAGTTTCCTTACATCTTTCCTAAACATGGCGAAGTAAGTACTAGTGTCAGAATAACGTCGCAGGGAAGTGTACCCTGTGCAAAGATTTAGAGGTTAGTATTCCCACGGAACATTATGTCTCCGCCACCACAACATCTGGACCAAGAAAGCGATCGTTTTATACAATGCCGGTCGTATCTTCACACGGCGATAGCTGGGAACTCGTAATGCACCTAGGAATATTATCGAACATGATTGCTGTAGCGAGAGAATATTCTGTAAATGGACTGGCTTCACCGTTCCTTCGACTTAAATCCCATCTAGCACGTCTGGGATACGTTGGGCAGACGTATTTCGGCACGTCTACCTCTTTTCAACCGCGCTAGTGGACGAATGGAACATCCTACAAGAAGAACTCCTTACAAGCATTGTGGCCAGCTTTGGGGCACGCAAGTCGACGACATTCTACGCCACGTTTTGTTGCTTCTCATGGCAAACCATCCTGGTCTAACATTTCAACAAGATAATGCCCGCCCGCACACGGCGAGAGATTCTACTACTTGTCTTCGTGTTGGCAAAACCCTACCTTGGCTAGGAAGGTCGCCGGATTTCTCCCCATGGAGGAACGTTTGCAGCGTACTGGTCAGGGCCCTCCAACCATCTCAGGATTTTGAGGATCTGACCCGCCAATTGGACAGAATCTGGCACGATATTCCCCAGGAGTCATTCTGCAACTCTATCAATCAGTGCCACGCCGAATAACTTCTTGCATAAGGGCCAGAGGCCGATCAACCCATTATTGTCTTGTTCAGTTTGTGAAGTTCCTTCTCTTGAATAAATCATACAATTTTTCAAAAATTTTAATCATTTGTTTGTCTGTACACGTACATTACATCTACCAATTTTCGTCCCATTTGGGTAATTCCTTCGTGGTGCGGGTCTGTTTTTGTGTTTGAGACGAAAGAAAATGTAATGACTGCTGTGTGTTGGATGATGGCTGGTGTACAGTTGTTTATAACTAGACCTAAGCCAGTGTCCTCGGATAGCAGTCCACAGTATCTAACTCAATAATGGCAAGTGGCATTATTGACTATGATTTCTACATCGATATTCCGCAATCAACCTTACGGGACTTGGAGGAGGGTACCCTGTACCACTCATAGTAGTTTCCTCTCCTGTTCCACTCGCAAAGAGAACGAGGGAAAAATGACTATATGCTTCCGTATGGGCCCTAATTTCTCATACCTTATCTTCGTAGTCCTTACAGGTATTGTATGTTGGGGGCAACAGAATCTTTCGGCAGTAAGCTTCAAATGCAGGCTCCCTAAATTTTCTCAGTAGTGTTCCTCCAAGAGAACGTCGCCTTCCCTTCAGGGATTGAAATTTGAGTTCTTGAAGCATCTCCGTAACACTTGTGTGTTGTCCGAACCCACTGGTAACAAATCTAGCAGCTCGCCTCTGAATTGCTTCGTTGTCTTCCTTTAATCCGGATCCCAAACACACGAGCAGTACTCAAGAATAGGTCGTACTAGAGTGCTACATGCCATCTCCTTTACAGACGAATCACATTTTCCTGGAATATTCCCAATAAACCGAGATCAACCATTCGTCCTTCCCGCCGCAATCCTCTCACTCTCGTCCCATTTCTTATCGCTCTGTAACGTTACCCCCAAATACTTAAACGACATGACTGTGTCAAGCAGGACACTAGTAATACTATATTCAAACATCAAATGTATGTTTTTCCTATTCATCCGCATTAAATTACATTTTTCTATATTAAGAGCTAGCTGCCGTTCATCACACCAACTAGACACTTTGTCTAAATCATCTTCTATCCTCCTACAGTCACTCAACGTCGACATCTTACCGTAGACCACAGCATCATCAGCAGACAACCGCAGATTCCTGCCCACCCTGCCCCAAATCTTTCATGTTTATAGAGAACAACAGCTGTCCTATCACACTTCCCTGCGGCACTCTTGACGCTTCCACTGTCTCTGATGAACACTCGCCATCAACAACATTCTGTGATCTGTTACTTAAGAAGTCTTCGAGTCACTCACATATCAGTGAACCTATTTCATATGCTCGTATCTTCTTCAATGGCCTACAATGAGGCACTGTGTCAAACGCTTTCCGGAAATCTAGAATTATGGAATCTGCCTGTTGCACTTCATTCATGGTTCGCAGCATATCATGTGAGAAAAGGGCAAGTTGAGTTTCGCAGCTGGCCGGAGTGGCCGAGCGGTTCTAGGCGCTTCAGTCTGGAACCGCGTGACCGCTAGGGTCGCAGGTTCGAATCCTGGGACATGGATGTGTGTGATGTCCTTAGGTTAGTTAGGTTTAAGTAGTTCTAAGTTCTAGGGGACTGATGACCTCAGCTATTAAGTCCCATAGTGCTCAGAGCCATTTTTTTTTTTTTAGTTTCGCACGATCAGTGCTTTCTAAAAACATGCTGATTCGTGAAAGTAAGATTCTCGCTCTCATGAAAATTTATTACATTCGAAATGAGAATATGTTCAAAGATTCTGCAGCAAATCGATGTTAGAGATATTGGTCTGTAACGCTGCGGGTTCGTTCTTTTGCCATTTTATAGTCCACTGACATAATTCTTTCACTCTCAATTTCTGAAATCAAGGGGACACTGTCTCAATAAGACCATGCCTAGTAAAGCAGAGCGGCATTCAATCCAACCTTCGAGATGAATGCAGCTTTACTTTAATCCTCAATGGCAGAACTATGACAGCTGTACCCGGTACAACAGAGCCAGTCATTGCAGCAATCCACGCGAGCCAGATACGAGGGTGTGCTGAATAGTAATGCCTCCGATTTTTTAAATGTGAAAACTGTTAAAACAGCCGTTATTAACATTCGACATCTTTATTATTCCCGCTTGAATGGTTCAAATGGCTCTGAGCACTATGGGACTCAACTGCTGAGGTCATAAGTCCCCTAGAACTTAGAACTACTTAAACCGAACTAACCTAAGGACAACACACACATCCATGCCCGAGGCAGGATTCGAACCTGCGACCGTAGCGGTCGCGCGGTTCCAGACTGTAGCGCCAGAACCGCTCGGCCACCAGCGGCCGGCTATTCCCGCTTGACTCCATCCAACTGTAATCTGTTTCCAAAACTTACAGAACGCACTCTGACAGTGATGAAGCGATGCAAACAGAGATGTGGATGTGGTTCCATCAACTAAGTCATCAACTAAGACAAAAATTCTACAGTAACGGTATCAACAAACTGTACTCTCTTTGGGAGAAACGTATTCGTCGCCCGGCTGATGTATTGATAAATCAATATGTAAGAATGAACCGTAAAGATGGAGAATGTTAATAACGTTTGTTTTATTTAAAAAGCTTTAAGAGTTTTCACATAAAAAATTCGAATGCATTTCCTTTTAGTACGTCCTTGTAGATACCTGACACAGTGCACTCAGGAACGAAGAGAGTAATTCCGTATGACACACACAGACTTACGACAATAGATGTGGGCTACAGATAATGAAAAACCCTAGAAATAAACGAAAGATAGTGAACAGATTAGCAAGCGTGTAGCAAAATATAACAAATAGGTTGTTGTTTACAGTTTTTGCTCCTTCTTAACAGCTGGGTGGACAATGTAGCGTGTGGATGTTCCAAGGTAAAGTAGCATTAGTAGGTGCTGTTTTGTGCACAGTCCGCACCCAGTACGTTATCAACTGCAAAATGCCATGCATACGAGATAAATCGACCTTTTTGCGTGGTAAAACGTCTCTCAGTACCGCAGTCCACTGAGAACACAGGCCACGAGGTGTTCCACACGTCCCGCTTCTATTTCTGACGCCAAGGAAAAGGCAAAGATTTATTTAAGCTCGGTGACTCTTCCGTAAGATATTTTTTTAAAGGCATGAGACACTTCGCTCGCAGCATTCACCTTAGCTGTCGCATCTTAATTCCTCAAGAGCTGAATTAATATGCATAGGTCATTAATATAAACAGTGTCGTCCTCTTTCCAGGACCCAGCAATTTTCAGCCGAGTCTTTTGAAAAGTTGAGCGATGTATTCAGTGCAAGATCAAAGCAGTGTCCGGTCTGAATGAGGTGCCGCCTTAGTAGTTGTCACAGACGCCAATGGAACTATTTCTGTGGTAATGTCCCAGTTCACTAACAGACGTAAACACAAGGATACATTCGAATGTTGAAACGACTTTGGCGAAAGGAGGTTGTCGCTACAGACACATTTTGTGATAATACCTCACTCAGTGGGGAGGGCATGCGCTGTATTGTGAATGTAATTAGATTTACAATGTGCGCTTTCCGAAGGAGCTCTTCCTACATTCTACTGCATGATTATAAGACGAATATATGCAGTAGAAAGTACAAAATGTTTCAAAACCAGACTATGTCTCGATCAACTTGATACGTCCAACAAGCAGCGGCGTTCACTGTTGTTTAAGTGCTTAAAAACAAAGGAATGTAACAATTTATCACAGTGGATTTACATGTCATGATTCTTCAAATATACTACTTTTTTCCCTGTAATAAGTGGATTTACACAGTTACGCAGGCCCATAGGAATTTCTTATGATACCGTCATGAGAGTCCTACGTTCTAGTAGGAAAAATCACCTTCATCGCTTAAGCTAGTAAGGTATCTCCTTTCGATGAAGTAAGCGGTTCAAAAACTGAAAAGAAATTTAGTCTGTAAACAAAAGGTACGGTTGTCTATCTTGCAATTTTCCGAAGTTCCATCATAATTTTTGTATGATTTTTTTTTTCAATGCGCATCACAGTTGTCATAATAATCATCTCTTTGTGGCAACTGATAAATTGTAACGATGGTCTGTCCAGTTAAAAGTGGTGTGTTACCACTGACTAAAAATGCAAGTAACGTTTCAATTATGTGCGAGGCTGTAGCATTTCAGTACTGGTGACCTCTACAGAGGTTGCTAGACGACTTTGATAGCACACCCTTTCAGTTTGCTGCGTTCTGTTGGAAGGAAACCATATTATATACTCATATAAAGTCTAACATTTGTACTCATGAAATAATTTTTAACGATGAATATTTGAACATTAGTTACTCATATGTACTGGACTGTATGATTATGCTGACGTTTAAGGTATGTAAAAACACGTATTGTACCCATGAAATATATTATAATTCTTTTGTGACATTCGACTTATATTTACAAATGTGGAAGTACAATGCAATTTTATCTTTGTTAACACCATAAAAATCTATTGAACATGCCTGGGATACATTGAAAAGGCTGTTTATGGACGACTTGACCATCAACCCCTCTAAGGGATCTACGCCGAATTGACGTTGAGGAGTGGGACAATCTTTACCAACAGTGCCTTGATGAACTTGTGGATAGTATGCCATGACGAATACAGGCATGCATCAATGTAAGAGGACGTGCTTCTGGGTCTTAGAGGTACGGTGTGTAGAGCAATCTGGACCACCACCTCTGAAGGTCTCGCTGTGTGGTGGTACAATAGGCAATGTGTGGCTTTAATGAGCAATAAAAAGGGCGGAAATGATGTTTATGTTGATCTCTATTTCAATTTTCTGTACAGGTTCCGGAACTCTCGGAACCGAGGTGATGCAAAACATTTTTTGATGTGTATATATCCAAGCGGAAGCCACGTCCTTATCTATCGACGAGATAAGTGTCTCTTGTCTTGCAGCGTAAATTATCGCAAGAGTTTGGGGACATGAGTAACAACCCATTTATTTTAAAGTCTAACGAGGAAAGTTTTTACGTTCCATCGAGCACATCCGAATGAAGTTTTGGTTACAGGACACTTACGTACCTCTCAATGTTCTGGTGAGAGTCGTTTTTCTGCATTTTTGCAAACGTACTCTAGATGTCACTACAGATGTCGTTGTAGAACCCAAAAGCAGCGCAGATATATGAACTATACATTCAAGTAAGGACTTTACGTAAAAAACCCAAAACAATATGAATGACTACAAAACGCACGATGAAGAAAAGCTAGTTGATCATGTGGCATAACTACACATTGTACCCTGATCAGCCACAACATTATGACCACCTACTCCAAAGCGTTTTGGTCCACTTCTGGAACGCAATTCAGCAGTGATTCTGCGTGCCATGGATTCGACAGGTACTTGGCAGGTTCTCAGACGCTCGTGGCACCAGATGCCTATGCCAGGTCACACACTTCCTATAATTAACGGGAGGTTAGTTTGTGGGCGCGGAGCTGGTGCTCGATAGCGTCCTAGATGGCTTGCATCGGATACAGATAAGCCGAATTTTATGGCCAATACATCAACGTGAGTTTAGTATAATGCTTCTCAAACCACTGGAGCTCTATTCTGGCCTTGTGGCACCGATAGTTACCCTGTTGGAAGATGCCATCGCTGTTGAGGAAGGAAGCCGTGCCGAGTAGCCGCTCGGTCTAGGGGGTCTTGTCACGGTCCGCGCGGCTTCCCCCGTTGGAGGTTCGAGTCCTCCCTCGTGTGTGTGTCCACAGCGTAAGTTAGTTTCAGTCAGATTAAGTAGTGTGTAGGCTTAGGGACCGATTACCCAAACAGTAACATAAGATCTTACCACAAATTTGTTGAGGAAGACATCAAGCGTAAGGGGTTGTAGGTGGTGTCTAATAATGCTCGCGTAGTCCACAGCTGTTATGGTGTCTTCGATTACTCCTGTAGGTCCCATAGAAGCCCGGGTGAATGTCCCCCATAACATAATACTGCTCCCACCGGCCTGTCTCCGTGGCGGGTTCCATGTTTCGAGCACCCGTTCTCCTGGATGATGGTGCATCCCGACACGACCATCGACCTGGTTTAACAATAAGCGAGATTCATCCGACCGGGTAACACGATTCCTTTGGCCCATTGTGCCCGTGCCCACTGTAATTCTAATTGATGATGTTGTTGGGTCAGGGTGGGAACACGTAGGGGTCCTCTGCTGCGGAACACCATGCTCAACACTGTGCACTGGACGGTGTGCTCCGAAACACTGGTGCCTGCGCCATCTCTGTCGTCAGATCAGCCACAAATCGTCGCGTATCCTCGCTACCGGAAGACATTTTGAACATTTCCTGTAACAAAGTGTTTGAAGTCACGCTGGTACGTTCTGTTGCTGTGTGTTTCCATTCCATGATTAATGTAATTTGAAGAGAAGTAATAAAATGAGCTCTAAGATGGAAAGTAAGCGTTTCCGTACACATGTCCACATAACATATTTTCTTTCTTTGTGTGTGAGGAATGTTTCCTGAAAGTTTGACCGTACCTTTTTGTAACACCCTGTATAGTTCCACAGATGAATGTAAATGACCGCCGGCCGCTGTGGCTGAGCGGTTCTAGGTGCTCCAGTCTGGAACCGCGCGACCGCTACGGTCGCAGGATCGAATCCTGCCTCGGGCATGGATGTGTGTGGTGTCCTTAGGTTAGTTAGGTTTAAGTAGTTCTAAGTTCTAGGGGACTGATGACCTCAGATATTAAGTCCCATAGTGCTCAGAGCCATTTGAACCACTTTTTTTGTAAATGACCGAATGCATTTTCATTATAAAGAATGTCACGCAGTTTAGGCTGCATCTTCCTGGAACATAGTTTAAGAAATTCAGTTGTTCTTTTGGCGTATGTCTGATATTGCCTGAAGAATTACGCGCCCATAGGTTGTGCTTATTTTGTTGTTGTAGGTGGACTGATTTTTAAAACCGCATCTTTCCCTCCAGAGACTTACAGTAGTACTTGTTCATCCATGTCCAGAGCAGGAGCCACAAAATAGTAGTGACTTTGTCGGCAAATGTGGATTCAGAACTGATAGGAAAAATTCGGAGTAGGAATTAAGATCCATGGAGAAGAAATAAAAACTTTGAGGTTCGTTGATGACATTGTAATTCTGACAGAGACAGCAAAGGACCTGGAAGAGCAGCTGAACCGAATGGACAGTGTCTTGAAAGGAGGATATAAGATGAACATCAACAAAAGCAAAACGAGGATAATGGAATGTAGTCGAATTAAGTCGGGTGATGCTGAGGGAATTAGATTAGGAAATGAGACACCTAAAGTAGTAAAGGAGTTTTGCTATTTGGGGGAGCAAAAGAACTGATGATGGTCGAAGTAGAGAGGATATAAATGTAGACTGGCAATGGCAAAGATAGCGTTTCTGAAGAAGAGAAATTTGTTAACATCGAGTATAGATTTAAGTGTCAGGAAGTCTTTTCTGAAAGTATTTGTATGTTGTGTAGCCACGTACGGGAGTGAAACGTGGACAATGAATAGTTTAGACAAAAAGAGAATAGAAGCTTTCGAAATGTGGTGCTACAGAAGGATGCTGAAGATTAGATGGGTAGATCACATAACTAAGGAGGAGGTACTGGACAGAATTGGGGAGAAGAGAAATTTGTGGCACAACTTGACTAGAAGAAGGGATCGGTTGGTAGGACATGTTCTGAGGCATCAAGGGATCATCAATTTAGTATTGGAGGGCAGCGCGGAGGGTAAAAATCGTAGAAGGAGACCAAGACATGAATACACTAAGTAGATTCAGAAGTATGTTGGTTGCAATAGGTACTGGGAGATGAAGAAGCTTGCACAGGATAGAGTAGCATGGAGAGCTGCATCAAACCAGTCTCAGGACTGAAGACCACAACAACAAAAGGAAAAACGTCTTCAGATATTCTTTCGTCACCTTCTCGACCGCCCTTGCATCTACGAATACATTTGGAGGGCACGGTTTTTTCTGTTTCACTTGACACACGGTATACAAAGTTTACATTTGGTTCTTGGAAGAATATATAGATTTTACCTGCCAATTTTCCTTCCTTTTATATAGCACTATCGATCGTGTAGCTGTGTTTTGTACGTTCAGCTGATTACAACGTCGAGACAGTATTTCTCTCCCCTTTCTTGGATTGCGTTCTTTCGGGAGAAAGGTCTTAGTTGAACTGATTCTGACCACAGTTCCATACAGAACCCATTTGGATGTTTTCTGTCGTGATATGCGCATTAACTTCAGCAACAAATGTTTGAGCTCTCTGAATCATCTCTTCTTCATCGTCTTCATCTTTTAGTGCTTAGAGCATAGTTATCCTAAACTCCTTTTTCAGATTAGTAATAATTTCCAGTGACGCAGTATAGCTTGTAAACGAGAGATTTCTGGTTATGTACAATGCCCAATGTTGTAAATTCCAATAATGAACGGGAGAATTGTATTCTCGTGCTCCTTCAAACTTTGCCATTACACTGCTTGATGACGTTGAACTGCAGCGAACGTTTTGCTATGAAAACTATATTGCCTTCTCTTTTATTTACCACATAGTCCAGCAAGCTTTTAATATTACTTTTAGCCATCAGATTTGGAATCTTTTCAGGAGATCCTCATATGTGTGAAGCCTCTCTCGTGATAATCATCCTACATGTTCTCTAGTGTATCGTCACTAAACACGGTGATGACACTTTAGACTTTCAACTTCCTATTAGGAGAAGTTTGGAATTAACTTTCACTGTTTCCAGCGCCTCTTCTCTAACTTGCCGCATCATACCTCTTGCAGTGACGTGTTCGTCATTATCGTTACTAGCATCATGTAAGTAATTATGTGTTAGTGTTAAAACAGAATCCGTTTATAACAGTGATATGATTTTTGCACTAAAACACGCTGTCCAGTCACATTAATGTGACCACATATCAAAAACCTGCCACATATGGTATTTACAGTACTGGCCATTAAAATTGCTACACCAAGAAGAAATGCAGATGATAAACGGGTATTCATTGGAAAATTATATTATACAAGAACTGTCATGTGATTACATTTTCACGCAATTTGGGTGCATACATCCTGAGAAATAAGTACCCTGAACAACCACCTCTGGCCGTAATAACGGCCTTGACACGTCTGGGCATTGAGTCAAACAGAGCTTGGATGGCGTGTACAGGTAGAGCTGCCCATGCAGCTTCAACACGATACCACAGTTCATCAAGAGTAGTGACTGGCGTATTGTGACGAGCCAATTGCTCGGCCACCATTCACCAGACGTTTTCAATTGGTGAGAGATCTGGAGAATGTGCTGGCCAGGGCAGCAGTCGAACATTTTCTGCATCCAGAAAGGGCAGTACAGGACCGTGAACATGCGGTCGTGGATTATCCTGCTGAAATGTAGGGTTTCGCAGGGATCGAATGAAGGGTAGAGCCACGGGTCGTAACACATTTGAAATGTAACGTCCACTGTTCAAAGTTCCGTCAATGCGAACAAGAGATGACCGAGACGTGTAACCAATGGCACTCCATACCATGCCGGGTGATACGCCAGTATGGCGATGACGAATATAGGCTTCCAATGTGCGTTCATCGCGATGTCGCCAAACACGTATGCGACCATGATGATGCTGTAAGCAGAACCTGGATTCATCCGAAAAAATGACGTTTTGCCATTCGTGCACACAGGTTCGTCGTTGAATACACCATCGCAGGCGCTCCTGTCTGTGATGCAGCGTCAAGGGTAACCGCAGCCATGGTCTCCGAGCTGATAGTCCATGCTGCTGCAAACGTCGTCGAACTGTTCGAGCAGATGGTTGTTGTCTTGCAAACGTTCCCATCTGTTGATTCATGGATCGAGAAGTGGCTGCACGATCCGTTACAGCCATGCGGATAAGATGCCTGTGCCGGCCGAAGTGGCCGTGCGGTTAAAGGCGCTGCAGTCTGGAACCGCAGGACCGCTACGGTCGCAGGTTCGAATCCTGCCTCGGGCATGGATGTTTGTGATGTCCTTAGGTTAGTTAGGTTTAACTAGTTCTAAGTTCTAGGGGACTAATGACCTCAGCAGTTGAGTCCCATAGTGCTCAGAGCCATTTGAACCATTTTTTAAGATGCCTGTCATCTCGACTGCTAGTGATACGAGGCCGTTGGGACCCAGCACGGCGTTCCGTATTACTCTCATGAACCCACCGATTCAATATTCTGCTAACAGTCATTGGATCTCGACCAACGCGAGCAGCAATGTCGCGATACGATAAACCGCAATCGCGATAGGCTACAATCCGACCTTTATCAAAGTCGGAAACGTGATGGTACGCATTTCTCCTCCTTACACGAGGCATCACAACAACGTTTCACCAGGCAACGCCGGTCAACTGCTGTTTGTGTATGAGAAATCGGTTTGAAATTTTCCTCATGTCAGCACGTTGTAGGTGTCGCCACCGGCGCCGACCTTATGTGAATGCTCTGAAAAGCTAATCATTTGCATATCACAGTATCTTCTTCCTGTCGGTTAAATTTCGCGTCAGTAGCTCGTCATCTTCGTAGTGTAGCAATTTTAATGGCCAGTAGCGTATGTTCCGTTTTGTTGCCCTTTATGGCAAGCCTCTTGCGCTTACACTTCAGCAAGTGAGAGTCTCAGCTACTTGTCTCCGTGTTTGTCAAACCCTACCTTGGCCAGCGAGCTCGCTAGATCTCTCCCAGATTGAGAACGTTTGGAGCATTATGGACAGGGCCCTCCAACCATTTCGGGATTTTGACTATCTAAAGCAGAAAGTGGACAGAATTTGACACATTATCCCTCTTGGTTAAAGGCGCTGCAGTCTGGAACCGCAAGACCGCTACGGTCGCAGGTTCGAATCCTGCCTCGGGCATGGTTGTTTGTGATGTCCTTAGGTTAGTTAGGTTTAACTAGTTCTAAGTTCTAGGGGACTAATGACCTCAGCAGTTGAGTCCCATAGTGCTCAGAGCCATTTGAACCATATCCCTCTTGGAGGACATTCCATGATTTTGGTATTTAATGGAAACCCGAATAACTGCTTGCATAAGGGCCAAAGGTAAACCAACGCCTTATTGACTTGCGCAATTTACGAATTTCTTAAATAAATCATGCAATTTTCCTGAAGTTATAATGATTAGTTTGTCTGTACATGTTCTTCACATCTACCGATTTCCGTCCCATTAAGATAATTCCTTCGTGGTGTGCCTTTCTTTGTCTTATATTGTATTTTAAAATGAGTGTAATCGATTGTGCTTGTTTAAATTTAACAGAACTTGACATGTACATCATTAAACACGCATGAAATATTGCAGATTTTTGCAGAACTTAACATCTAATAAAAGAGGAATTTTCCAAAACGTGACATCTGCACGACATTCTGTTTTACATCCACTTTAAAGCAAAATTTCCCGGGCTTTACCGTGTACCAGATACCATCAGTAGCCGGCCGAAGTGGCCGTGCGGTTAAAGGCGCTGCAGTCTGGAACCGCAAGACCTCTACGGTCGCAGGTTCGAATCCTGCCTCGGGCATGGATGTTTGTGATGTCCTTAGGTTAGTTAGGTTTAACTAGTTCTAAGTTCTAGGGGACTAATGACCTCAGCAGTTGAGTCCCATAGTGCTCAGAGCCATTTGAACCATACCATCAGTATGTGTTTTGATTGGCAGCAGAACCAACCCTCCCAAAACTGTCCACTAGGATAATATTTTACTCAGGACAGATCTGATTTCATAAACTTGTACGGTAATGGAGATAAATGGAGTACACCAAAATACTCGCCATTACATACGGCTCGAAACATAACGTCACGTGGAGCCAATCAAATTGCTTCTGCTGTAAGACGTTTTTAACAAATTTGGAGAAGAAAAATCAAGGAGCGAAAAACTGCAGACTGACATTAACAATTTTCTCAGACGCATGCCGTTCATAATATAAAAATTCAGTGATGACGGCTATTCTCTTCTTGGATTTTTTGAAGCATCAATAGTTTTCACGACAAACCTACATTATTGTCCATTCAGGAGGTACATTTACGTATATGCCTCCTTACAGGGAATTCTGTGTGGTTGAGAAACACATAGAAAACTAGAGACTATCACACTGCCTTCATAGTACAATGTTGTGTTGATCCACGTGGCACTTGTATGGCACTTGAGAGAGACGGTAAAATCAACGATATGAAATCCATAATCAAGAAAGTCATTTTAAAAAGTTGCCATTCAAAATAAGCGAAGCGCGAATTCTCGTATCCCAGACGGTTGGGAAAAAATCGTGTTGAGTGCAAAGTAAAAAACACGTAATATGGATCTGCAATCTTGGTTGAAGTGCTGAAAAAATTGTGTCACCAACTTCAGAGAAATGTGTAGTGCTGCATTACTAAGTTTAGAAAATAAAATCAGTGCTAAGAACTACTAAAGTATGTTGACAACTGCCCGGATGAAGCAGATGTGTTTTATACAGAAGCTATGGCTGTGAGCACTATGGGACTTAACTTCTGAGGTCATCAGTCCCCTAGAACTTAGTACTACTTAAACCTGACTAACCTAAGGACATCACACACATCCATGCCCGAGGCAGGGTTCGAACCTGCAACCGTAGCGGTCACGCGGTTCCAGCCTGAAGCGCCTAGAACCGCACGGCCACCACGGCCGGCTTATACAGAAGCTGTTCGGGATGGCAGTAACACTGACATTGACAACAATGAAGCTGAATATGGTGGTATATGGATTGTTTAGGATTATTATGTAAGTTAACTTGACGTTATCACAAATGACAGACTATTGGTCATTTTAAAAGAGGATGGTATTGCAGTTGTCCAGTTTCGAAAAAAACTCCTCCCGTTTGAATGTACACTTTGTTGTAATATCTATACAAAAATGTTATTTGGATGAGACAGTTTTTTGTATCTAGTAATTTGGAAAACATATGTCCTTTTAAATTTATATTTCATGCATTACTAAACTTATTTTAAAAAAGGAGTTCCCACAACTTTTACTTTTTGTAAATGTTTAGATTCACCAAAACGGTCCTCAATTCGCTTGTAGGAAAATGAAGAGAACGATAAATAGTATGAGAACAAGGACTTGAGGAAGATGAATGAAACGGGAAGCATACTGATATAATTTTGCACGTAGCATAATGTAACTATCGAAACAGTTGATATAAGAATCAAGAAAGGAGATTATATTCGTGGAAGAGATGTAGAGATACCATCAGTTTTCTGATAAATTATATAATGGTAAGAAAAATTTCGTAAAAAAGATCTTAAATTGCAAAATATTTCAAGGGTCGGAACTCAACTCTTACTATAATTTATTGGATATGAATTACCGATTGAAATTGCGGAAATTGCAGAATTGTAGAGGAGATAGGGCTCAGGTAGGTTGAAAGAACCAGAAGTTGATTAGAGCTTCGTAGGGAGCGTTACTCGATGATTGACGGAAACTGGGGAAAAAAATTACAATCCAAGCGGCATAGGAAGTTTAGAGAGATGAAATAGTCAAGGTAGCAAAGTATCAAGGCCAACGGCCTTGCCGCAGTTGTAACACTGGTTCCCGTCAGATCACCGAAGTTAAGCGCTGTCGGGCTGGGCTAGCACTTGGGTGGGTGACCATCCGGTGTGCCGAGCGCTGATGGCAAGCGGGATGCACTCAGGCCTTGTGAGGCAAACTGAGGAGCTACTTGATTGAGAAGTTGCGGCTCCAGTCTCATAAACTGACATACGGCCGGGAGAGTGGTGTGCTGACCATATGCCCCTCCATATACGCATCCAGTGACGCCTGTGGGCTGAGGATGACACGGCGGCAGGTCGGTCCCGTTGGGCCTTCAGGGCCGGAGTTTAGTTTAGTTTAGTTTTTAGCAAACTATCAAATAGGCAAAAAGAAAAGTCCCAGTAGAAATGCTTGGAAAGCAGGAGATACTTAATTTAACTGATGAAAGGAGAAAATACAAAAACTACAGCACATGAATCAAGAAAAATGGATACAGACATCTAAAAATGAGATTGACAGATAATGGAAACTAGCTAAGCATGGATGGATGTTGTTGCGGTCTTCAGTTCAAAAAATGGCTCTGAGCACTATGGGTTCAAAATGGCTCTGAGCACTATGGGACTTAACATCTATGGTCATCAGTCCCCTAGAACTTAGAACTACTTAAACCTAACTAACCTAAGGACATCACACACATCCATGCCCGAGGCAGGATTCGAACCTGCGACCGTAGCGGTCACGCGGTTTCAGACTGAAGCGCCTAGAACCTCTCGGCCACTCCGGCAGGCTCTTCAGTCCAGAGACTGGTTTGATGCAGCTCTCCATGTTATTCTACTCTGTGCAAGCTTCTTCATCTCCCAGTACCTACTGCAACCTACATCCTTCTGAATCTGCTTAGTGTATTCATCTCTTGGTCTCCATCTACGATTTTTACCCTCCACGCTGCCCTCCAATACTAAATTGGTGATCTTCTTCTAGTCAAGTTGTGCCACAAATTTCTCTTCTCCCCAATTCTACTGAATACCTCCTCATTAATCTTCAGCATTCATCTGTAACACCACATTTCCAAAGCTCCTATTCTCTTCTTGTCTAAACTATTTATCGTCCATGTTTCTCTTCCATACATGTATGGACAAAATGCATGGTTGTAGAAGGCTGTATTTCTGCAGAGAAAATAAATATAACTTATATAACTTGAGGTGCTGCTTGTGCCTCCTACAAGCACTTACTGTTCGTTATTACTAGTGGTAGAATGCAGGATAAGTGTCGTCTTCTTATTATTCAGTACTGATGCCCTCCAAGTTTGCGACTGAACTGGATGGACCATGGATGGCAGGCTGGTGAAATCATCGTTTGCTGTACTGCGTGGCCGCGGTCTGGGGCGCCTTGTCACGGTCCGTGTACCAAGCACTGGAATGTCCTGACCTTTATGGGCAGTAAGTTGCATGCAAAATTTTGTCAACTGTGGCGAGCCCAAATGTTCATAAGTGGCATGAATAAGCAATGTAACCGAAGTGCCAGTGTGTAACTGAAATCGCACAGGACGTCCAGCAATGACTTAAGTTCGCAAACAGTACGTTTGATTGTCATTGCACAGCATTTGGGCAGGTTGAGGGCACATCTCGCATTTTTTCATTACTAGTACTGGTAGCCGGTTTACAAAACACTACATTCACTGAGAGAAAAGGTACTCTGCACTGGCAAGAGGAAACGTGGGTAGAGTTAGTTTTCTGTTGCAAGCACACAGACTGTACATGACGTGGCTTCCCACAAGCAAAGCAAGTCGCGTTCCGCTAAGGGCAATGTTGTCTTTTATGCGTGGGAAAGCAGAGGAGACACGATTTCACAGCAGATATATGCGGTGACGCTTGTTTACTCTGGCCATGGCGCGGTGGTCTATTTGGGCACAGAGGTCGGGCGCAAAGTTGTTTGTCACTTTGCATTCCACTGCAGAAGGTTAAAAAAAATGGCTCTGACAAGGGAACCTCCCCATCGAACGCCACTCAGATTTAGTTAGTAGTTGGCACAGTGCATAGGCCTTGAAAAACTGAACACAGATCAATCGAGAAAACAGGAAGAAGTTGTGTGGAACTATGAAAAAATAAGCAAAATATACAAACTGAGTAGTCTATGCGCAAGATAGGCAACATCAAGGAGAGTATAAGCTCAGGAGCGCCGTGGTCCCGTGGTTAGCGTGAGCAGCTGCGAAACGAAAGGTCCTTGCTTCAAGTCTTCCCTGAGGTGAAAAGTTTATTTTCGCAAAGTTATGATCTGTCCGTTCGTTCATTGACGTCTCTGTTCACTGTAATAAGTTTAGTGTCCGTGTTTTGCGACCGCACCGCAAAACCGTGCGATTAGTAGACGAAAGGAGGTGCCTCTCCAATGGGAACCGAAAACATTTGATCGCAAGGTCATAGGTAAATCGATTCCTCCACAGGAAAACACGTCTGATATATTCTATACGACACTGGTGACGGCATGTGCGTCACATGAGAGGAATATGTTGTTGATCCACCTAACCTATACACTTGGCGAATGGGTAAAAAGATTCTTCTACCTTGCCCGATTTAGGTTTTCATGTGGATGTGATAATCACTCCCAAAAAAGTGATGAAAACCTAAGAGTTTGTCACATAAACTGCAACAAATGAATGAACAGTTTCACAGTCGCACAGTTTTCCCTATGCTCTGTCAAGACATATGTTTTTAATGTTTTCAAATTTTTCCGTGTGTAGACCGGCAAATCTTGAATATGTCCAAGCAAATCTGAACATGTCCTGGAATTTTGGAGAGGGAAGTTGATTGTGTGTGAGTGCCTGAACTTTGATAATTGTCTGAAAATAAAAAAAATTAAAGTTTTCACTCGAAAGAAGACTTGAACCAAGAACCTCTCGCTCCGCAACTACTCACACTAGCCACGGGACCACGGCGCTCCTAACCTTGCACCATCCTTGTTGTTGCCTATCTTGCGCATGGACTACTCAGTTTGTATATTTTGCTTATTTTTTTCATAGTTCCACACAACTTCTTCCTATTTTCTCGATTGATCTGTGTTCAGTTTTTCAAGGCCTATCCACTGTGCCAACTTATAACTAAATCTGAGGGGAGTGTGATGGGGAGGTTCCCTTGTGAGCACTATGGGACTTAAGTTCTGAGGTCATCAGTCCCCTAGAACTTAGAACTACTTAAACCTAGCTAACCTAAGGACATCACACACATCCACGCCCGAGGCAGGCTTCGAACCTGCGACCGTAGCGGTCGCGCGTTTCCAGACTAAAGCGCTTAGAACGCTCGGACACTCCGGCCGTTTCCGAAATCGAAAGAACTTGTAACGAATTGGAGCAATCTGAACTTGAGCCTCGTAATACTTAGTGAGGGGGGAAACAAAAATTTTCAAAAACTAGCAACTCCGGCCTACTAGACGGAAATAACTTCTGAACAAAGCGGAATACTCTTGAGCCGGGACCGAGCGAGGTGGCGCAGTGGTTAGACACTGGACTCGCATTCGGGAGGACGACGGTTCAATCCCGCGTCCGGCCATCCTGATTTAGGTTTTCCGTGATTTCCCTAAATCACTCCAGGCAAATTCCGGGATGGTTCCTCTGAAAGGGCACGGCCGACTTCCTTCCCCATCCTTCCCTAATCCGATGAGACCGATGACCACGCTGTCTGGTCTCCTTCCCCAAAACCAACCAACCAACCTTGAGCCGGCCATTGAAAAAAAAAAGTTTCACAGTACATTGCAGTTGATGGGTAGCACAATGAGCGTTGAAGTGAGCGTAGTACTCATTTCATACCTCCTGTTCGTCATCAAAAGCTCAGAATGGAGGAACGCATGGATGCGGTGCCGTGGATGTGGCGGAGTTGATGCAGCAGCGACTTGTACGTTAATAAGCTGCTGGGCAGTCATCATCACCTATGACATTTGGTGGTTTTGAAACTGAATAAACTACATTGGATCAAAGTCAGTAGCAGTCGGAGGCATAGGGGCAGATGGTGTAGGAGGCGGGTTAGAGGTCATTTTAATGAGAGGAGGGCCGCAACACAGTTATATAAACAATTATACAAAGGTAATAACACAGAGAAATATTAGTGACGGGCTGTGACGGAGTGGCGTAGAGCTAAGGCAGTGTTGGATCTGGAAATCTCGCCGCCGGATGTTGTGTCGGCTACTGGGGGAGTCAGCACCGACACAAACAAGGAACGAGAGAAGTTGCGATGACCAGTAGCAGGAATGCCAAATCATTTGTACACAACTTCAAGATTAATAGAACACCTTATTTCTGCAAAGAAAATAGATATAACTTAAGTTGAGGGGCTGCTTGTGCCTCCTACAAGCAATTACTGTTCATTATTACTACTCACAAAACGCAGGCTAAGTGTCGTCCGCCTACTACTCAGTACTGATGCTCTACAAGTCTGCGACCGAACTGGACCAAGCAGCGAGGTTAAATCAGCGTTGAGAGGGGGCGCTGAACCCTGTCTTCCTGGGGGTGTGGAGCTGCCCACTTTTTCCATTGGCGCTTGAATGAGCGCCTTCTTGATGCCGTTTAGTGGCGGTGCACATATGAGACAGCCAAAATACTCTTAAACTTCAACAAAAATTTAATCATTACAGTTCCACAAAAAGGAAATGCTTACAAGTGTTAATGTTGTAGAACTATCGGTTTAGTACGCAATCGTTGCAGAAAACAGAAGAACATAAAAACCGGTAGTGACCGACCTAGGGAAATACTGTATGTCTTTGGTTCGAAATGGTTCAAATGGCTCTGAGCACTATGGGACTCAACATCTGTGGTCATAAGTCCCCTAGAACGTAGAACTACTTAAACCTAACTAACCTAAGGACATCACACACATCCATGCCCGAGGCAGGATTCGAACCTGCGACCGTAGCAGTCGCGCGGTTCCTGACTGAGCGCCTAGAACCGCTAGACCACCGCGGCCGGCCTGTATGTCTTTGGGTTCGGGAGATATGTAGGATAACACGAGGCAATAGTGACCCCATGACTTACCCTAGAAAATAAGTTGAATAAAAGTAAAATTACATTTTTAGCTTTCAAGATACATTTTGCCAATGTTGACTGCAATTGTACTAGTTGTGCGACATGACAGGGAAACAGTAGCTGACAAGGGAGTGAGACAGAGTTGCATCCTGTTCCCGACATTATTGAATCTGTACATTGAGGTAAGTATCAAGGAAACGAAGGGGAAATTCGGACAATGAGTTAAAAATCAGGTAGAGGAAATAAAAAATTTTGAGTTTCCTGAACACTCTGTAGTTCTGTCATAGAAGGAGGAGGACTTGGAAGAACTGTTGAACGAAACGGATATCGTCTTGAAAACAGGTTATAAGATGAACACAACAAAAGTAAAACAGGAGTTACGGAATGCAGCTCAATTAAATCAGTTAACACCGAGGGAATTCGATTAGGTAACGAGACACTAAAAGTAGTCGATTAATTTTGTTGTTTGGGTTTGGGGAGCAAAATATCTCATGATTAAGAAGAGAAACATTTCCAGAAAAGAGAAATTTGTTGACGTCGAATGCAAAATACACTTGTTATGAAGTCCTTTCTGAAGGTATTTGTCTAGAATGTAGCTCTGTGTGGAAGGGAAATGTTGACGATGAATGGTTCAGATAAGAAGAGAATATAAGACTTTGAAATGTGGTGCTACAAAAGAATTCTGTAGGTTAGATGAGCAGATCTAGTAGCTAGTGTGGTGGTAATGAATCGAAATGGGAAAATAAGAAATCTGAGGCACAACCCGACTAAAATAAGATCTGTAGGCTCGTACAATCTTATATCTTCTCATCTAGTTCCCTGATCCATTCGATCTCTTCAGCTGCTGCGTGATGTATGTCCATTATTGTTCCTGTTCGAAAAGCACAGTCAGCAACGATATGGCCGATTGACTATAAGGAGGCACCACAGTCTCAGTTTGCAGAAATAGCCCATCGCCACTCGTGTATTAGATGACCACATCTGTCTTGTCCGGTTCGAATCTCGTTCATGATCCTCCACTTACGTCTGGGGAAATAGACTCGATGTTTGTTGACTACAGTTGACTGCTCCCACTGGAGTTTCCATGAGTGGTTTACAATCAAAGAGTAGCCAAGAAGGCTCTCTGCTGTGCGGCACGGTGGTTTCCTTGATTTCCAGGACTGGTCTTCTACTTCTGCGGTATCCCTATGAATGGGTATCTCAGGATTCTCCTGAATTTTGTTCTAGACCTTCAGGAGTGCCTCTGATCTTCTTAGAACTGGAGGTAGGATCTTGCTGAGAACAAGAAAGCATAGGGTGTTTGTACTCCAAATGTATCCCGTAATTGTTCGCATTGCCTGATTAGTTGCACGTCTCTCTTCTCAGTGTGAGCACTGTTGGTCGAACACTAGTGGGCAGCTACAGAGTATGACAGGACTAAGGCTGTGGACCTTACACATGAACGTTACCTCCCTATGAGATACCATCAAGTTTTCGAAGAATGTTGTTTCTCGTTTCGAATTTAGCAGCTTCATGTGAAGGATGTTTCATGTAATTTAGAATTCTCTCCATTTAACACTAGTTATTCTGGTGTACTGCAGCAAGGCAAGACTTGTCCTCTGAGTTTAACTTCTGGTTTGTAATTTGCCTTCCTGATGCATGGGTAAAATGCACGGTTTAGTTTCAGGCACCGTTTCTTGAAGTATACATCCAAGACTTCAGGTTTCAGCATCATAAAAAATTGGAGGTCTGGGCTACCAAAAAATGCCATCAGCATAAATGAATTTTCTTGAAGATGTTTCCAGTTCAGTGTGTGTGTGTGTACAGACTGAAAAGGAGAGCCAGAACAGATCTTTGAGATAAACCGTCATTTATTTTAATTCCTTGCTTCTGTCAGAACAAATCTTTAGCTTGTTGTTAAGTAGATCCATAAGTTTACGACGTGGAATAACACTCCTGAATCTCAAAAGAAGACCTTCTCGCCAAACATTGTTTGTATAGATCCAAAAGGGCAACTACACTTACAGATTTCTTCTCATATCAGTTTTCGATATAAGTAGCGAGAGAGAGAATACCTGTCGTTACAGCCTCTCACTGTCTGAATCCTGCTCATTCTACGGCAGGGCAACCATGGAGTGGCAAGCCAATCGTGAAGTGTCTATGAGAGCCGCATAAGCGTGGGGTAGGGGGGGGGGGGGGGGGTCGGCCTGTCTCGACTTTGCTCGGTCCTTCCAGGAACACCTTATTTTAAGCACTTCCGCAGACCACCAAACTCTCCAGACATGAACATTATTGAGCATGTCTGGGATGCTTTGCAACGTGATGTTCAGAAGAGACCTCCCCCCCGCCCCCCCCCCTCGTACTCTTACGGATTTATGGACAGCCCTGCAGGATCCATGGTGTTAGTTCTCTACCGCACTACTTCAGACATTAGTTGCCACGTCGTGTTTCGGCACTTCTGCGTGCTCGCGGGGGGCCTACACGATATCACGCAAGTGTACCAGTTTCTTTGGCTCTTCAGTGTAGTGTGGAGGACATTCACAGGTCCAGTGGCTGCCTGCACAAAAAGATACAGACAAGCGATCTATCGTCACAAGCCTTTAAAAATGAAATGGGAGTACAGAAGAGAGTGATGAAAATTGATAGTATCTATTATGTACTCATATAACCAACAGGTACTACAAACTTGCCATGAAACAATATTAAAATACAATGAAAGGAATGCCCCTAGCTGCGTTCAGGCGTTGATATAAGTCAACGGGGACGGTTGAAAATGTGTGCCCCGACCGGGACTCGAACTCGGGATCTCTTGCTTACATAGCAGACGTTCTATCGATTTTCTTTTTTTTTCGTTATGGTTCGTTGTATTTGATCAGAGCGGAAGTCACATGACATCCGTTAAAATTCGTTGTTGATCCTTTCACTCAGTTTTTTTTATTACAGAGGCCAGCCAGCTCTCTGACCGAACACGCTGAGCTACCGTGCCGGCATCCGCCTGAGCCACCGAGGACACAGAGGATAGTGCGTCTGCAGGGAATTATCTCTGGCACGCCTCCCGTGAGACCCACATTCCCAACTTATTATCCCGCACTATATTCATAGTGCCCCTGCCCATTATACTCATTACTCGCGGCTTTTTGCCGATTCCCGTAAGAGTTCGGGCTCTGTTTGTGCATCCGCTCAGAAGAAGATGGTCAAATGGTCGGTGAGCCTTAACTATATATATATGAAGATGGTATCCGTTCTTTCGGACCGTTAAGGTTATTCTTGTTGTATTCCCAGAAGTGATGATGTCTATTGAAATCACCAAGGAATAAAGCTGGGTGTTGCTGAGATGGTAGTGGAGGATTAGGCCAATTAGTATCTGGGGGTTTGTACACGTTGACTATGGTCATATTTTCTATTGCTACCATACTAATAAAAAATGTAATTTTTAGAGCTTGCCGACAGTAGTTGGTAAGTTGGTTTACGATTCTTGACGTATGTTGGAAGGCCGTTCTTTGATAGTCGTTAGCGGTTATTAATTTAAAGCCTGATATTCTCCATCTGCTCTGTAAATGTTCATCGTCTGCTGTGTGAGTTTCTTGGAGCATGATGACATTGTCTGTAAATTTCTGTGAGAGCTTAGAAAGATATTCACAATTCGATCGGCTTATTCCTTCGATATTAAGTTGACAAATGAGCAAAAATGGTCCAGTTATACGAACTTGTGGATCCTGAAAGGGACCTTCCGACTTCTTGTAGGTCCTTTGACTGAGAGGTCTTTCCAGACAGTTCGGTCTCATTTTATCAATGATGCTTTCTCAACATCACCCGGGTTCACGTGTAGGGTACATAAAGGTTATAACTATGGACGTGAAGCAACGTAGACTCTCAAATAAGAATTCGATTGATATGACGCATTCGCATGATGAGGTATCAAGGAATCGCTAATTTGGTAACGGAGGAAAATTTGTGAGTGTATGAGGGGTGGGAGGGGGGGGCGGTAAAAATTGTAGAGGGTGACCAGACCTCGAATACAGTCAGCATGTTCAGGTGGACGTAGGTTGTGTTATGCAAAAATGAAGACACTTTCACAAGTATGACTAGTGTGAAGATTGAAGAATACAACAACAACATTGTTATCATCATCGGGCGCTTTACCTACACTATTTAATAGAGACCTTCTCTAGACACCTCGACGTGCTGTGGTCTTAAACCGTGGGCTTTGGAGTAAGTGCTGTATTTTCTATGACGTCTATCGATCTTCCATAAAGTCTTCGCCTTACCCTCTTCTTACCTCTTCGAATCTTCCACCTATCTATTCGTCTGATCATATGTCACTACCACATTCAATCTATTTCCTATACATCGTAATTACGGCTTCCACTGTAGTATATTCCTTGAGCGCTTTATTAGTTTTTTAGTGTCACCTAATAACCGCCAACACGTATCTCAGCGTTGCTGAGATCCATTTCTATATCCATTTCTATAGCCAGCTGTTCTTTTGTTTTTTTATGTTTCTAGTTCAAGGGAGTTGATGACAATTTCATGAATACGTCGTACATTACCAATTAGAGGTTGTTAGGTCCACAGATTTCTATACTTTATCGGTCTTCGTTTCTTTGATATACAAAATTACCATACTGTTCAGGTTTTACGGAACTGGTTTACTCCTCTCAGAGTCCGTAAACGTTTTTGCAAGTTTGGTTGGTTGATTGATTTGGAGGGAGGTGACCAAACAGCGAGGTCATCGGTCCCATCGGGTTAGGGAACGATGTCGGCCGTGCCCTTTCAAAGGAACCATCCCAGCGTTTGCCTGAAGCGATTTAGGGAAATCACGGAAAACCTACCACAGGATGTCCGGAACGTGTTTGAACCGTCGTCCTCTCGAATGCGAGTCCAGTGTGCTAACCACTGCGCCACATCTCTCGGTTTTTGCAAGCTTCTTTTGTATCAGTTTCACTCAAGCTTTAACCACCTTTGCTGAAACTTCGTCATCACCTGGCACTTTTGGTATCTTCATACCTAAAATGAATCTCGTCTGAGATTACTTTCAGAATGTCATTATTATCATTGTTGACTATTTGTCTCCCATTCGTTTATGTATTTACAAAAAAGAATGTTCAAATGTGTGTGAAATCTTATGGGACTTAACTGCTAAGGTCATCAGTCCCTAAGCTTACACACTACTTAACCTAAATTATCCTAGGACAAACACACACACCCATGCCCGAGGGAGGATTCGAACTTCCGCCGGGACCAGCCTCACAGTCCATGACTGCAGCGCCTTAGACTGCTCGGCTAATACCGCGCGGCTATGTATTTACACAAACGTTTAAATAAATCTTTGAATGCTTGCACATTTTCCCTCTACTGTGATAAAGTTTGGTATCTATTCAACAATTGTTACTGTCTTCGTCATATTCTCTTTTTTTCAGTAGCGTTTCTAATCATCATATGTTCTGTCATACAGTCGAAGACACATCCGAATGATCTAATTTAATTTAACATGTTCTATAACATTCCTATTACCATTTGCTTGAAACTGTACATTGAAAGTGCTTTAGCTACCTTGGACCATATTCAGTTCCTCTTCATTTGCCTTTTTTATTTCTGCGAGGCGTATTGGTGTTTGTGTAATAATTATTCCTTTCTTATGTGTTCCTTTAATATTTATTTTACAAAATGTTGCACTTGTTTTATTGAAAGTGTTTTAAGTCACAAACCTTAAATCTATTCACATAATTTAAATTTTTCATTTCCCGTCTCTTGAGCTGTTTCTTTTTAACTTTGTATTTATTTTTTGTCTGCAGCTTATGAGTCTATGATTATTTTCATCTAGAAAGTGCTTTAGAATCGTCAAATCGCCTTATATTTATTTATTATTATTTGGTGAAATATAAACAGTTTCAATTTTAGTACCATCTGGGCCTTGTGAAGTCAATTTTCTACTTACTTTTTTTTTTCCTGGAAGAATAGTTTAAAGACACACAGGTCGCCCCTATTGACAGTTACCGTTCAGCTAGAGAATCGTTCTTTAGGTGTTGTCCTACCTTATCACTAAAGTCTTCCATCAAAATCTTGTAGTGAGATTTGCTATTATTTATCAGTTTTGCGACTCTTCATAGACATCTTGTACATATTCATCAGAATATGAGCGCAGATTTGAATGATTATCGTGTAACAGGTTTTATTTTTAAAACACACCTTACCATTCTGTCTGAGAGTCATTCAGATTCTGTAATACTGTTCTTAATTTAGTTGACTGTGATAAAACTTACACACGAATATTTCTCCTCGCTTTACAGTAAAATATATGAGCTGATTCTAATTCAATTTGGTTGTCGTTTTCACGTTACACTTCGAAGAACTACACAGTATCTGATCTGATGTAATTTAACGCTGATAGTCCCAATAACTTCTCTGCAGAATTTCTGGTCCTGCAATTCATTGTCACTAAAATAGGTTGCTCTCTTTTTTTGTGCCAATAATCTGGGTTCTCAAAACTCTCCGTTGCAACCCATGATGAAAGAGCATGTCACAGTGACCGATCCATCGGAGGGGGACAATATGTTTGGCTGCCCCTTAGCACTACTCGAGAGAAATAGGCTATCTTACGATGCTAGGTTTCATCCTTTCCCTTTTTTCGTCATCGTAAAACAAAAACATTAGATTAAACTCTACACACAATCATTAGTCAGCTGCATTAACAGTTATGCTTAAACCACTACTCACACAATTCGCGAATGAAAGATGTAATTTTGTGGGAAGAAATAAAACCTACTCCAGGGACGAAACTATGTCTCGGTGTGTCCTAGCTCACTATACCAGGTGGCCCTTTCTGTTTGCTCCCTTTCTTTCTCCTTACATATATGTCACGTCCCGATGCGCAGAAATCATCTACAAGTGAAAGGGGCACACTGGAACGATAGTTACTAAATTCTGAAAATAGCTACCATATTTGACGGACTATAAGACGCTACGGACTGCTAGATGCACATTAATTTTCAAGTAATTTTTTAAAATAACATTTTTATCATTTTTAATATTAGATTGCAAACCCAGACTAAAAAATATTCTTAGTTTATAAAACCGAACTTACCTTTAAAATCCCTGAAAATTAATTTTGAACCTTCTTCTTCTTCCTCTTCCTCGTCATTGTTGTCCTTTTAATAAATAAGATGGTCTTCACTGTCATCTAGAGCGTTACTTATGCCACGCTGCTTGACAGATTTAACAATAGTGTCTTCTATCACTCTATCCCACGACTGTTTTATCAGTTGAGACACTTGTTTGATTGTACTTAGCTTTAAAGCTCCGTTCGGCGTGAATTCGTGTTGGGTTTCGTCCAACATCCATTTGTTCCATTGCTCTATCATATACACTTTAAATGGTTTATTTATCAAGACGTTGTAGTTGTGAAGTAACTTCTCCCGGAATAAAAGCAAGATCTATATTTCCTTGTCTCAATTTTTCTTCCACAGAATTTTTCAAATGACTATTACACTGATCTACAAGAAGAGAACTCCTCTTCAATAAATCACCCTCCCTTCTCTCCCATATTCTGTTAATCCATAAGTTCCTACCAGCCTCGTTCATACAGCCCTTGTCATGTACGTCAACAACACCTGGTGGTATTTCAGTCTGGCATTGTTTTGCACTTTGAAATAATCATTGGAATAAGTTTAGTACCGTCAGCACAACACGAAAGGACAACAGTGTAGGGCATTTTTTCATATCCGCTTGTTTTTATAGTTACAATTTTAGCATGTTGCATGGCAACAGTTCTGTTGCTCGGCAAATCAAATGTCAGAGGAGTTTCTTCCATATTCGCTGTTTGGCTTAGCTCCACGTTGGTATTCTTTCGATGTTGAATAATAAACCGATGGAAAAATAATGCTTTCTCTTCATACTCTTGGGGCATTTTCTGAGATATTTTGACTCTGGTTCGCTTGCTAAGTCCGCAACGCTTCATGAGCCTGTAGCACCAGCCAACTCCACCCTAAAAGTCTGTTAAGTTCCACTGTAGCGCTAGCTTACGAGCGTGTATTTGAATCATTTTTGTATTAATCCCAATGCTATTCTGACGGTGCCCTTGAGTCCATTTCAGTACTTCATCCTCCAGTCTTGGCTCATCTTTTAGTCTTGGCCACTTTGCGTTCAGTCCACTATTTGCACATTTTGTCTTCCTCATTTTTTTCAGTTCTTCTTTACTAGCGCGCCAATGAATGGTTTTTGTTGTTGGTGGAAATGCTGCTCCGTTTCCATGTTCTTCTGCATATGCTATTACTTTCAGTTTATAGCCCGCATCAAATGAATTCCGTTTTATTTTTTCCCGTTACGAAACTAGCTACTACCAAAAGTATTGTATCGTTACCGATAATACAAATCTCTTTCAGTTCAAGTTCACTGGCACCGTGGACTACAATGACGCATCATAGCTTAGACGGTTTTGATGGCACGGCGGGAGGGAGACAGTGTTAGCAAGCTTGTGAATCCCAGCAACTCATCGCTCCACTGCTGCTGCCAGTTGAACCCTATGTGTCCTGCTAGAGATAAGTTTCCCGTGACATCGAATACATGGCCATTTTTAAGACAGGCGGGAATTTTAAATCAAATACTTTACATTTTTACAGACGCACCTGAAATTTGGAGGCACTTTTTCGAAGAAAAAATGCGCCTTATAATCCGTAAAATACAGTATCAAGTTAATATCCTGAAAACCTTGCATTCAGGAGCTAATTTTCCTTACACCTCGAAAAAGATTTTATAAACATTTTTTAATAAACGTGGAAGAGGATTTCACCAGCCAGATGTTGGGTGGAAAGAAATATCCTTCAACACAAAGCCTTACAGCTGTGGAGTTCCTCTCGTACAGGGACAGCAGCCGGCCTTCTTATTGATTTATGTTAAGAGGGTCCACGCCAGCAGTTCGGTCGATCTGAGCGCTGAGCAAGTTACAAGAAATGGCCAGCGTTCCGTTCCACGAAAGGTGGCGGCAGGTCGACTCCCATCTGGCTTTTGCACTTTCACCAACTACTCACAGCCGCTGTATAAGAGCTGTCCAAATCCTCGAAAGCAGCAGTTATTGTTTCCTAATTTTCAGTCATTTGCTCTTTGTCGTACAATATGCCCTATAGTTATACAGGATGAGTCCGTGACGATGTTACAGATTTTCAGGGATGATGGCGAAGGGTAAATGTATCGATCTGAGGTGAGGGACCCTGGTCAGGAAACGACTGAGTCGAAAATTATTAGCGAAAATAGTTCTCATACATCTGACAATGGAATACGTGTACTCGTCCTATCGTTGCTAAGACTGTAGGGTGGGCAATTTTCAGAGGTGGTAGTATGGACCAAAACAAGAAAAAAATGCCGAATAAACATGTGCTCTAAAATACATACCATAAGGGCTATGACTAATTGTTTATCTTCGATACTGCCAAACAAATCTCTTCTACTGCAGGCTCTGTGGTTTCTGTATTTTTGGAGAAGGTTGCATGGATCAAAATTAGAAACAAGTGTTCACTAAATACGGGTTCTAAAATGCGCGCCTTGAGATCTATGAGCTCTTGTTCAGTAGAAGAAATATATTTCATACCAGTGAAGATGAACAACTGCTCCTAGCTCTTAAGGTATGCATTTTAGAGCCAACGTTTACTACACATTTTTTCCTTTTACCCTTCTCCATCATCCCTGAAAGTTTGTAACATCTTCACGGAATCACCTTGTATACACGTTCCCACAACTACGTCACGTTTGGCAGCACAAATTCTTAGCACTGTATCAGAAATAGGATGGACATGTCATTTATCATAAACGCGGTCGCCCTGTTCTTAAAATAACGTTCACTTCGCTACTCAGCGCAAATTAACCGTCTAGCTGGAAAGTTGTACGTCGCGAGAACGTCTTATAGAATATTTCTGCTACGAATAAAAGGTTTTTCCCTGATGAGGATACAAAGTTTCAGGGATGAGGTAGAAGGGCTAACTTATAAATCTGAAATAAGCAACGCTGGTCCGGAAACGACTGAGCCGAAGCAGTGCGATGAACTAATGTTATTTGTTAATATCTTTGTATATACAGCCATCTTCCGACAATCATTTTTTTTGTTTTATGTTTGACAATGTTGAGTGGAATACTCTCTTTCAAATTCTGAAGGTGGCAGGGGTAAAATACAGGGAGCGACAGCCTATTTACAATTTGTACAGAAACTAGATGGCAGTTATAAGAGTCGAGGGACATGAAAGGGAAGCAGTGGTTGGGAAGGGAATGAGACAGGTTTGTAGCCTCTCCCCGATATTATTCAATCTGTATATTGAGCAAGCAGTAAAGGAAACAAAAGAAAAATTCGGAGTAGGTATTAAAATCCATGGAGAAGAAATACAAACTTTGAGGTTCGCCGATGACATTGTAGTTCTGTCAGAGACAGCACAGGACTTGGAAGAGCAGCTGAACGGAATGGACAGTGTCTTGAAGGGAGGATACAAGATGAACATCAACAAAAGCAAAACGAGGATAATGGAATGTAGTCGAATTAAGTCGGGTGACGTTGAGGGAATTAGATTAGGAAATGAGACACTTAAAGTAGTAAAGGTGTTTTGCTATTTGGGGAGCAAAATAACTGATGATGGTCGAAGTAGAGAGGATATAAAATATAGACTGGCAATGGCAAGGAAAGCGTTTCTGAAGAAGAGAAATTTGTTAACATCGAGTATAGATTTAAGTGTCAGGAAGTCGTTTCTGAAAGTATTTGTATAGAGTGGAAGTGAAACATGTACGATAAATAGTTTGGACAAGAAGAGGATAGATTTCGAAATGTGGTGCTACAGAAGAATGCTGAAGATTAGATGGGTTGATCACACAACTAATGAGGAGGTATTGAATAGGATTGGGGAGAAGAGGAGTTTGTGGCACAACTTGACTAGAAGAAGGGATCGGTTGGTAGGACATGTTCTGAGGCGTCAAGGAATCACGAATTTAGTATTGTAGGGCAGCGTGGAGGGTAAAAATCGTAGAGGGAGACAAGAGATGAATACACTAAGCAGATTCAGAAGGCTGCAGTACGTACTGGGAGATGAAGAAGCTTGCACAGGATAGAGTAGCATGGAGAGCTGCATCAAACCCGTCTCAGGACTGAAGACCACAACAACAACATGTCTTAAGCGTGCTGCAATCTGAGAGACGTGTTTGGTTCTTGTTGACACGCCGTCATCAATGGTGACTGGTATTTATTGTTCCTTTTTTACATATTTTGAAGACAACTGCACTGAATGGAATACCAGTGAAGCCACAATAAAATTTGTGTTGATGACACTTGCCCGAAGTTTTACCAAGATGTAGAAAAGAGCGAAGAATCAAACACAGCAACAGAAAAAGCGGATTCCCAGAAGCCGAAAAAAGAATGATGAGAGTGAAACCAAGCTTTTCCGGCTACAACTTCTACTAACAACGAGGGGCAAATCTGTTGTCTTCAAAATATGTAATAAAGAAAAATAAACATCAACTAACCCTGATGTTACTTCAGGAATAAAAACGAAATGCGTCTTGTGTAACAATCTCTTAATCTGCAGTAGGCTTAAGACAGATAAAAATCACATAATAAAATTTATTTATGACCTACTTGGTTTCTGATATTGTATGAGATGCAAATCCGATGTAAGAAATGAAGATGACTGTTCAAAATGGTTCAAATGGCACTGAGCACTATGGGACTCAACTGCTGTGGTCATAAGTCCCCTAGAACTTAGAACTACTTAAACCTAACTAACCTAAGGACATCACACACATCCATGCCCGAGGCAGGATCCGAACCTGCGACCGTAGCAGTCGCACGGTTCCGGACTGCGCGCCTAGAACCGCGAGACCACCGCGGCCGGCAGATGACTGTTCAGTAACGCCCCGTAAGTAATAAGGTCATTAGAGACAGAGTACAAGCTCGTACCGGAGAAGGATAGCGAAGCAAATTGGCCACGTCCTTTCTTAAGAAGCGGCTCGGCATTTGCCTTGTGCAATTTAGAAAAGCCACAAGAAACGTAATTATGTAGGACCGGACAGTGATTTAAGCCTTCGTCATCCCGAAAAGGATCCAGTACCTTATCAAGATAATCCCGCAGCTAACATCATAAAAGGTCCCGCTCCGTGCCCAACTCGCTCACCTTATCTACACTGGACGTTTTCTAGGGGAGTGGAGGGTGGCGGCGGTGTAAGGCGTAAAAAAGTCATTTCGCTGCCTGTAACATTTTTGGAGCAACATTTCTGTGAGTCGATGTCATGTATGGGTAGAAACAGTGGGTCATCGTTTTGAACGATTCTGAAAATTTGTAGATTAATAAAATCACCAAAACCTCTTCTAATTAGGTTTTTAATAGTCAGCAGACTAAAGGTAAATTTGAAAATTCCTCGTTTCATCTTGTAAACATTCGACTTGGTAGTTTCCAGACCAGGTTTTACTACCTCGATTTCAAATACTTCTCCATCATATCTTCAAATTGTAAACAACATCACATACCAGCCGGTTCACAGCTGCTTGTACCTCCTGCTCTCCTTTATCTTTATCTTCAAGTAACACTTCTTTCTTGTGTGTGTGTGTGTGTGTGTGTGTGTGTGTGTGTGTGTGTGTGTGTGTGTGTGGTGTGGTGTGTGTATGTGATATATATATATATATATATATATATATATATATATATATATATAGAGAGAGAGAGAGAGAGAGAGAGAGAGAGAGAGAGAGAACCACAGAAGCTGACAATCTAACGTAGAATGCTTTTAGTTATTAATTACACTAGTTTCATAACTTTATTTGTTATTTTTATTTTAGAATATGATAATAAGACTATGTGCATCTATGCATGACCATCTCTAGGGAATCTTGCTGGACTGTGTAGTAATATAGTTAAGTACATATATATTCCACGATCTCCCACAACAAATTACGAATTTTTTCAGCCGAAATTGGCCTACAAAAAAGTGTTGCATTACTTGTAGAACGCTCCACGCACATTGGCCACACGCTTCTGTAACGTCTGCACGTTGTCGATGGGTTGGGCACACATCAATTCCTTTAGACGTCCCCGTAGCGAGAAATCCAACGGATTCCAGTCCGGTAAAAGGGCAAACCATACCATCTGACCACCTCGACCAATCCACGGACCGTGAAACGTTGCTCGCCCGATCTGTAGAAAATGGTGTGGTGCCCCGTCGTTCATGAACGACGCAAGGGTAACGTTGCCTCTGTAGCCCTGGTAACTTACCGCGTAGCTTACTGCAACATTAGGACGGCATACACTACGGAATACTACACATTATTCGTTATAAGTAAATTGGTTTTTGGGCGTATCAATTTGGGAACTTTTCTTCTAGTTTTGACCAAATACTACCTCCTGTAGGAATATCTCGCACTTTTCATTATAACACCCTGTATAACTGCGCTGAATTAATATATCTCGTATAGCGACATGTTTCGAGCCTCTTCAAAATTAAAACTGTTTTGTGGACCTAGAAAGCTTAATTAGTTGATGAGTTAAATAACGATGAACAGCAGTGGTTTTTGATCTACACTCCTGGAAATGGAAAAAAGAACACATTGACACCGGTGTGTCAGACCCACCATACTTGCTCCGGACACTGCGAGAGGGCTGTACAAGCAATGATCACACGCACGGCACAGCGGACACACCAGGAACCGCGGTGTTGGCCGTCGAATGGCGCTAGCTGCGCAGCATTTGTGCACCGCCGCCGTCAGTGTCAGCCAGTTTGCCGTGGCATACGGAGCTCCATCGCAGTCTTTAACACTGGTAGCATGCCGCGACAGCGTGGACGTGAACCGTATGTGCAGTTGACGGACTTTGAGCGAGGGCGTATAGTGGGCATGCGGGAGGCCGGGTGGACGTACCGCCGAATTGCTCAACACGTGGGGCGTGAGGTCTCCACAGTACATCGATGTTGTCGCCAGTGGTCGGCGGAAGGTGCACGTGCCCGTCGACCTGGGACCGGACCGCAGCGACGCACGGATGCACGCCAAGACCGTAGGATCGTACGCAGTGCCGTAGGGGACCGCACCGCCACTTCCCAGCAAGTTAGGGACACTGTTGCTCCTGGGGTATCGGCGAGGACCATTCGCAACCGTCTCCATGAAGCTGGGCTACGGTCCCGCACACCGTTAGGCCGTCTTCCGCTCACGCCCCAACATCGTGCAGCCCGCCTCCAGTGGTGCCGCGACAGGCGTGAATGGAGGGACGAATGGAGACGTGTCGTCTTCAGCGATGAGAGTCGCTTCTGCCTTGGTGCCAATGATGGTCGTATGCGTGTTTGGCGCCGTGCAGGTGAGCGCCACAATCAGGACTGCATACGACCGAGGCACACAGGGCCAACACCCGGCATCATGGTGTGGGGAGCGATCTCCTACACTGGCCGTACACCACTGGTGATCGTCGAGGGGACACTGAATAGTGCACGGTACATCCAAACCGTCATCGAACCCATCGTTCTACCATTCCTAGACCGGCAAGGGAACTTGCTGTTCCAACAGGACAATGCACGTCCGCATGTATCCCGTGCCACCCAACGTGCTCTAGAAGGTGTAAGTCAACTACCCTGGCCAGCAAGATCTCCGGATCTGTCCCCCATTGAGCATGTTTGGGACTGGATGAAGCGTCGTCTCACGCGGACTGCACGTCCAGCACGAACGCTGGTCCAACTGAGGCGCCAGGTGGAAATGACATGGCAAGCCGTTCCACAGGACTACATCCAGCATCTCTACGATCGTCTCCATGGGAGAATAGCAGCCTGCATTGCTGCGAAAGGTGGATATACACTGTACTAGTGCCGACATTGTGCATGCTCTGTTGCCTGTGTCTATGTGCCTGTGGTTCTGTCAGTGTGATCATGTGATGTATCTGACCCCAGGAATGTGTCAATAAAGTTTCCCCTTCCTGGGACAATGAATTCACGGTGTTCTTATTTCAATTTCCAGGAGTGTAGAATAGACTTTAGGTTTTAATATCATGATGTGTACTTTCATCTTTTCATCACAAATAAGAAAATAGTAATATTTTTTATCTTTTCTTTGATATCTTATCCCACGAAATCCATGGATTACATTGCGTACGCTAATATCACAGTCTAGCTTGTACCTGACAGGTTAAAAGAGCGACTTCACGGCTCCAAGCGTCGTGAGATACGTAAAATAGTTATGCTGCTCTTAGATCTGGAAGAAATCAAGAAATAATGGGAGGCTGGTTAAAGATAACGTATAGTCGATATTGAAGAAAGAGACTGCTAGCTCTGTTTTACTAGGAGGTCCAAAGAGATTGTTATGGGCCATGATGAAGGAACGAATCAGCATTCGCCTCAACTTACTTCAAGAAATCTGAATCACAATGGTACGACAAGGATTTGAAACCTGCTCCCTGTTCATATATATCCATTTTCTTAGCCACTGCACTGCCTTTCTCGTTAATAAAGGCATAGCCTCCTTAGCAGCTACGGTGGGAGGTTTATGCCGACATGTTCCAGACCAAGAGCATTCTACTGCACACATATCACCGACTCCCAGGAAGTTACTTCCATCGATCTAAATCTACATGATTACTCCGCAGTTCACAATTAAGTGCCTGGCAGAAGATTCATTGCACCTACTCCAAGCCTCTTCTCTAACGTTCCCTGTAGAAAAGTGTGCGGGGAATACAAACCCTTAAATCTTTCCGTGAGAGCTATGATTTCTCTTATTTTATTATGATGATCGTTTCTCCGGTGTAGCTGGGTACCGAAAAAAATATTTTCACACTCTGAGGAGAAAGTTGGTGATAGAAATGTCATGAGAAGATACTGCAGCAAAGAAAACGACTTTGTTTTAATGATTGCCACTCCAATTAGCGTATCATATCCGTGGCGCTCTCTCCCCATTTCGCAGTAATACAAAACAAGCTGCCCTTCTTTAAATTTTTTCGATGCTCTCCGTCAATCCTGTTTTATGTGGATCCCACATCTCATAGCAATACTCCAGAAGATGGCGGACAAGCGTAGTGTAGACAGTCTCTTTAATAGACCTGTTACATTTTCTGTGGTCCGCCAATAAATCAGTCTTTCGTTTGCTTTCCCCACAACATTACCTATGTGATCGTTCCAATTCAAGTTATTCATAATTGTAGTTCCTAACTGTATTGTTGAGTTCGCAGTCTTTAGATTTGTGTGATTTATCGTGTTACCGAGATTTAGCGAATTCCTTTTTGTACTCATGTGGATAACTTCAAACTTTTCATTTTTCTGAGTCAGTTGTCACTTTTTGCACCATGCAGATATCTTGTCTAAATCATTTTGCAATTGGTTTCGATTATCTGTCGACTTTGCAAGACGGAAATTGACAGCAGCATCTGCTAACACTCTAAGAGGGCTGCGCAGATGGTCTCCTAAATCGTTTATATTGATCAGGAAAAGCAGAGGGCCTGTAACACTTACTTGGGAAATACCAGATATTGCTTCTGTTTTACTAAAAGACATTCCATCAGTCACTACGAACTGTGACTTTTCTGACCGGAAATCACCAATCAAGTCACACAACTGTGACGATACTCCATAGGCATGCAATTTAATTAGAAGACGGTTATGAGGAACAGTGTCGAAAGACTTCTGGAAGTCTGAAAATATGGAAACAGCTTGACATTTCCTGCCGATAGCACTCTCCAGTTCATAGTTTCAGCTCTGTTCAGAATGATTTGGTAAACTCTTTGGCTGCCGTCACAGATACTGTGGATTAGCCAGCTAATCAATGTAAACATATAAGAAGGATATATCAGTGTCTAGGCCATCAGAGATTGACAAATAGCACATTTAGACGGAGGTGGAGACAGAAACTGGCCGTGGACGTGTTGACGGAACAGTTCCAGCAGTCGCCTCAAGTGATTTAGGCTTACCACGAAAAAGTCTAAATTAAGCAGATGGAATGGGGATTTGAAAGGTACTCATTCTTAAAGTTGAAAGCCCTCCACTAACGTCTACTTTAACCCATGCGTTCATAAGATGCTTTGGCTCCGGTATTACCTTCTAAAACGTTAGCCCTTTACATGAAATCTGATCCATGAGTGAGTAACCTTAGGCGTCGTAATCACGATAAATTTTGTAAACCGCAACGGAATAATTAAAGTGTTGAGGGCTTAACTAGAGTTACCAAAGACAAAACTGAAACAATAATCATTATCATATACAGGGTGTTACAAAAAGGTACGGCCAAACTTTCAGGAAACATTCCTCACACACAAAGAAATAAAATATGTTATGTGGACATGTATCCGGAAACGCTTACTTTCCATCTTAGAGCACATTTTATTACTTCTCTTCAAATCACATTAATCATGGAATGGAAACACACAGCAACAGAACGTACCAGCGTGACTTCAAACACTTTGCTACAGGAAATGTTCAAAATGTCCTCCGTTAGCGAGGATACATGCATCCACCCTCCGTCGCATGGAATCCCTGATGCGCTGATGCAGCCCTGGAGAATGGCGTATTGTATCACAGCCGTCCACAATACGAGCACGAAGAGTCTATACATTTGGTACCGGGGTTGCGTAGACAAGAGCTTTCAAATGCCCCCATAAATGAAAATCAAGGGGGTTGAGGTCAGGAGAGCGTGGAGGCCATGGAATTGGTCCGCCTCTACCAATCCATCGGTCACCGAATCTGTTGTTGAGAAGCGTACGAACACTTCGACTGAAATGTGCAGGAGCTCCATCGTGCATGAACCACATGTTGTGTCGTACTTGTAAAGGCACACGTTCTAGCAGCACAGGTAGAGTATCCCGTATGAAATCATGGAGGTGAATCGAGGAAGTACAGTACATACTGACGAAACTAAAATGAGCTCTAACATGGAAATTAAGCGTTTCCGGGCACATGTCCACATAACATCTTTTCTTTATTTGTGTGTGTGGAATGTTTCCTGAAAGTTTGGCCGTACCTTTTTGTAACACCCTGTATGTGCGATGCAAATGTTTTTGCTCTCTGTACGCTGTAACACCTAACAACTTGAAAAGGCCAGAGCTAGTGTGATAGCAGAAGTAATCATGAGCCCTCCTTCTTCGCTGGCTCGTATATCGAAGTTCAGCACCGTCACAAACCTATCTGTATAACTCAAGACTTCATATGTACCCACTTCAGTGTGCTAGTTGTTTCTTCTCTGCGTGTAACACTCCTCCCGCAAACACGACATATACACACATCAAAAAAAAAAAAAAAAAAAAAAAAGTTTTGCATTACCTCGGTTCCGAGAGTTCCGGAACCTGTACAGAAAATTGGAATAGAGATCAACATAAATATCATTTCCACTCTTCTTATTGCTCATGAAGACCAAACATTGCATGTTGTACCACCACACAGCGAGACAATCAGAGGTGGTGGTCTAGATTGCTGTACACCCTGGTACCTCTAATACCCAGTAGCATGTTCTCTTGCATTGATGCATGCCTGCATTCGTCGTGGCACACTATCCACAAGTTCATGAAGGCACTGTTGGTCCAGCTTGTCCCACTCCTCAACGCCGATTCGGCGTAGATCCCTCAGAGTGATTGGTGGGTCACGTCGTCCATCTATCCCTGGCATGTTGGATAGGGTTCATGCCTGGGGAACATGCCGGCCACTCTAGTCGAGCGATGTCGTTATCCTGAAGGAAGTCATTCACAAGATGTGCACGGTGGGGGCGCGACTTGTCGTCCATGAAGGCGAATGCTCCCCAGTATGCTGCCGATATGGTTGCACTATCGGTCGAAGGATGGCATTCGCGTATCGTACAGCCGTTATGGAGTCTTCCATGACCACCAGCGGCGTACGTCGACCCCACATAATGCCACCTCAGAACAGCAGGGAACCTCCACCTTGCTGCACTCGCTGGACAGTGAGTCTAAGGCGTTCAGCCTGATCGGGTTGCCTCCAAACACGTATCCGACGATTGTCTGGATGAAGGCATATGCGACACTCATCGGTGAAGAGAACGTGATGCCAATCCATTCGGCATGTTGTTGGGCCCATCTGTACCGCGCTGCATGGTGTCTACATCTACATGACTACTCTGCAATTCACATTTAAGTGCTTGGCAGAGGATTCGTCGAACCGCAATCATACTATCTTTCTACCATTCTACTCCCGAACAGCGCGCGGGAAATACGAACACCTAAACCTTTCTGTTCGAGCTCTGATTTCTCTTATTTTATTTTGATGATCATTCCTACCTATGTAGGTTGGGCTCAACAAAATATTTTCCCATTCGGAAGAGAAAGTTGGTGACTGAAATTTCGTAAATAGATCTCGCCGCGACGAAAAACGTCTTTGCTGTAATGACTTCCATCCCAGTTCGCGTATCATATCTGCCACACTCTCTCCCCTGCTACGTGATAAAACAAAACGAGCTGCCCTTTTTTTGCACCCTTTCGATGTCCTCCGTCAATCCCACCTGGTAAGGATCCCACACCGCGCAGCAATATTCTAACAGAGAACGAACGAGTGTAGTGTAAGCTGTCTCTTTAGTGGACTTGTTGCATCTTCTAAGTGTCCTGCCAATGAAACGCAACCTTTGGCTCGCCTTCCCCACAATATTATCTATGTGGTCTTTCCAACTGAAGTTGTTCGTAATTTTAACACCCAGGTACTTAGTTAAATTGACAGCCTTGAGAATTGTACTGTTTATCGAGTAATCGAATCCCAACGGATTTCTTTTGGAACTCATGTGGATCACCTCACACTTTTCGTTATTTAGCGTCAACTGCCACCTGCCACACCATACAGCAATCTTTTCTAAATCGCTTTGGAACTGATACTGGTCTTCGGATGACCTTACTAGACGGTAAATTACAGCATCATCTGCGAACAACCTAAGAGAACTGCTCAGATTGTCACCCAGGTCGTTTATGTAGATCAGGAACAGCAGAGGTCCCAGGACGTGGTAACAGAGATGGACCTCACCATGGACGCCGGGAGAGGAGTTGCGCATCATGCAGCCTATTGCGCACAGTTTGAGTCCTAACTCGACGTCCTGTTGCTGCACGAAAAGCATTATTCAACATAGAGGTGTTGCTGTCAGGTTTCCTCGGAGCCATAATCCGTGGGTAGCGGTCATCCACTGCAGTAATAGCCCTTGGGCGGACTGAGCGAGGCATGTCATCGACAGTTACTGTCTATCTGTAGCTCTTCCATGTCCGAACAACATCGCTTTTGTTCACTCCGAGACGCCTGGACACTTCCCTTGTTGAAAGCCCTTCCTGGCATAAAGCAACAATGCGGATACGACTGAACTGCGGTACTGACCGTCTAGGCATGGTTGAACTACAGATAACACGATCCTCCTTCCTGGTGGTATGACTGGAACTGATCGGCTGCTGGACACCCTCTGTCTAATAGACGCTGCTTATGCATGGTTGTTTACATCTTTGGGCGGGTTTAGTGACATCTCTGAACAGTCAAAGGGACTGTGTCTGTGATACACTACCCACAGTCAACGTCTGTCTTCAGGAGTTCTGGGAACCGGGGTGATGCAAAACTTTTTTTAATGTGTGTAGTTTACTACCTGATGGTTTCTGCAAAAAAAAAAAAAAAAAAAATGTGGTTCAAATGGCTCTGAGCACTATGGGACTTATCATCTGAGGTCATCAGTCCCCTAGAACTTAGAACTACTTAAACCTAACTAACCTAAGGACATCACACACATCCACGCCCAAGGCAGGATTCGAACCTACGGCCGTAGCAGTCGCGCGGTTCCAAACTAAAGCGCCTAGAACCGCTCGGGCCGGCCGTTTTCTCCACTGCGTAACTGCCTCACTAAGTGGATTGCGCATTTCAGTATAGTCTAACTGTTTTGCGTCCATGAATCCACATTTCAACGCCTGACTTGCTGCCCAGGAAAAAATAAGTATTAATGGCTTGCTCTTGCCATATGTACTTTAAGGTACTAACCAAACTAAAAACATACTACTCTTAATAGCTGTAACTATTAGTCTGCAAATGAAGTAAATACTAATGTAATGTTGTTCAGTACACTATCCTCAGTCACCAATAAAAATATATGTACTTATACCCCCAACGCGCTGGATTATTTAATGAGTGAAAAGCAATAATTTAAGCAACTTGAAACCTTGGATGACCGAAATAAAATTGGATATTGATCACCCGTGTTCTGAAAAGCCGAGTGGACTAACGAAGATGTTACATACCTCACGTTAACCTCGACTGCAGAAATGTATCGCTGAAAGAAATCTCTTGCTGTCTGATATGAAAATCGCGTAACTTGCAATCCTGTAAATGCATTGCAAACCTGCGGGCCAGCAACCATCGAACTATAATCTAGAGCTAAGCTGACTGAATATACCCAGTTCAGTATGGCAAGAAAAAAGAATCTATTCTACGAGACAGAATCGCCACGTCGACATCAAAGCAGCAAGGGGGAAGCAGAATGCCGAGTGACCTTTTGCCTCCCGGCCGCGCGGCCCGGCGTACCGATTCTTCTGCCAAGCTTCCATATTGGCTCATTCCCGTCAAAGTTCAGGTGAGTTGCTAAGGCACAACTCACAGTTTTCACCAACAGAAACGAATAAATAATTGTAGAGTCTTTGAGGCAGACAAGTGCCTGTCTATGCACGGACGAATACACGACATTCGTACGTAAAAACAGACCGCTTTCAATATGGGTCGTGCATATTAACTTCTGTGCCATCTCTCAACCCTACCAGTGGTGTCAATGTTATCGCACAGTCACATGAAAAAATTGGCAGCCACCTGACTTTCACTATTCTATAAAGGCTTTCTCTAGACTTTTTCATTCAGCTACACGAATCCGTATTGCTTCTGCATGTTTTCTAATGTTGTCTACGCACCATCCTTTAGGAAATCTTCTAAGTCTATTCTTATTTCCCTAAGTCGGGGACACAAGTTCCTTGCTCTGTTTACCACCCGTCTGCTCATCTTCATTTCACCTTGATTATAGTTGTAATTACAACTTACACTCCAGTGTATTCTCTTACCCATTTTTGCATTTCTGTGCCTCTCTTAGTGATTCCCAACACGCCTGTCTTCCTTGTTCGCTGAGAAACACTGTGCTTAAACATTATATTAGTGTTTTAAGTCCATGTCTCACTGTCATAAATAAAAATTTTCAATACAAATTGATTATTAACTTTCCTTTTTCACAGACATTGGAAGCTGTGTTTTCAGAATACTATTCAGTTCACCTAATGCGGTCCAGGTCGGTTTTGCTCTTGTGCCCATTCAGTCAATGCCTCACACAGCACTAAATACAAAAACTTATCAGCTAGTTCTGAGATTCCATTGTCAGTTTATACCATATTTTTTAGTGTGTTGGTTGTACATTATTTCGGTTTCCACGCCTACTTTCAAACTTGCTTGCATTTGTAGTTGAAGTTTCTCTGCAGCAGAAGAAAAAATATAATATTAGAAGAAAAGGAGGTGTTTCAGATGTGTTTCTTTAATATATAGTCCTCCTTCCTTTACCAGTGGAAGGATCTGAATACGTCGCCTAGGATTACTGACAATAATTTTGGTTGAATGGAATCTTCTAGCCTGATAACTCTTTTAATTTCAACTTTGTGACTTTTTTTATGATCCATGGACGTTGCCACTGTGTGGTGGCTTGCGTGTCCCAGTGGTACAGATAACAGTACCGTACGTGCAACCACAGCGGGAGGTGTCCCCTGAGAGGCCAGACAAACGAATGGTTCCTGAAGAGAGACATCAGCCTTTACAGCAATTGTAGGGGTAACAGTTTGGGTAATTTACTGATCTGGTCTTATAACAGCAACCAAAATGACCTTGCTGTGCTGGTACTACGAACGGCTGAAAGCAAAGGGAAACTACAACCGTATTATATATATCCCGAGGGCTCGCAGCTTGCAGCTCTACTGTATGGTTAAATGATGATGACATCCGCTTAAGCAAATCCTCATTCGGATCTCCTGTTGGGGACTGCTCAGGAGGATGTTGTCATTAGGGGAAACAAAACTGGCGTTATACGGGTCAGAGTGTGGAAAACGTTTGATTCCCTAACCGGGAAGATAGGTTAGAAAATTTAAAAAGCGAAATAGATAGTTTTAAATTCGATAAAGTGGTAATTAGTGAAATTCGGTGGCAAGAGGAACAGGACTTCCGGGCAGATGAAGTCAGGGTTATAAATACGAAACCAAATAGTGGCAGGTTTAGTAATTAATAAGAAAATAGGAATGCAGGTAAGCTACTATGAACAGCACAGCGAACACGTTATCGTACCCATGATAGACAGTAGGCCACACAAGCCGTAGTAGTACAAGTTTACATGCCAACTAGCTCTGCAGATGATTGAAAAAATGTATGAAGAGATAAAAGAAATTGTTCAGATAGTTAAGGGAGCCAAAAATTTAATTTTCATGGGAACTGGAATTCGTTAGTAGGAAAACGAAGAGGAGGAAAAATAGTAGGTGAATAAGGACTGGCGAGAAATAATGAAAGAGGATGCCGCCTGGTAGAATTTCGCACAGAGCGTTGTTTTATCATTGGTGCACTTGGTTTAGAAATCATGAAAGAAGATTGTATACGTGGAGTGGACCAGGAGATACCGAAAGCTACCAAACTGATTATATAATGGTAAGACAAAGATTTTCAGGGTCAAATGTGGACTCTGACTACAATTTATTGGTCATGAACTGCAGAATCATACTGAAGAAATTGAAAAAAGATAGGACATTAAGGAGATGGGACCTAGATAATTTGAAAGAACCGATATTGTTGAGAGTTTCAGAGGGAGCATTAGGTATCAATTGACTAGAGGAAAGAAATACAGAAGAAGACGAATGTGTAGCTTTAGGAGATGAAATAGTGAAGGTAGGAGAGAATCGATAGGTAAAAACAAAAGGCTAGTAGAAATCCTTGGATATCACAGGAGATATTGAATTTAATTTATGAAAGGAGAAAATATAAAAATGCAGAAAATGAAGCAGGCGAAATGGAATACAAACGTCTAAAAAAAGAGATGAAGAGGAAGCGCAAAATGGCTGAGCAGGAATGGCTGGAGGACAAATGTAAGGATTTAGAAGCATATATCACTAGGGGAAAGATACAGGAAAATTAAATACAGCTTTGAAGAAAAGAGAATTGGCTGTATGAATATCAAGAGCTCAGATAGGAAACTAAAACTAAGCGGAGTAGGGAAAGCCGAAGGGTGGAAGGAGAGTACAGAAGGTCTGTACAATGGAGATGAACTTGAAGGCAACATTATAGAAAGGGAAGAGGACGTAGATGAAGATGAGATGGGAGATATGGTATTGTGAGAAGAATTTAACAAAGTACTGAAAGACCTAAGTCGAAACAAGACCACTGGAGTAGATGACATTCCGTCAGAACTTCTGTTAGCCTTGGGAGAGCCAGCCAGGACAAAACTATTGCATCTGCTGTGGAAGATGTATGACACAGGCGAAATCCCCTCAGACTTCAAGAAGAATATAGTAACTCGAATTACAAAGACAACAGGTGCTGACATACGTAAAAATTACCCAAACTATCAGTTTAATAAGGCAACGTAGCAAAAACACGAATTCTTTGCAGTAGAATGGAAAAACTGGTAGAAGCCGACGTCGGAGAAGAGCAGTTCGGATTCTGGAGATATATAGAAACACGCGAGGCAAAATATAGATTAAGAAACGTCAAACCTATTTTATAGCATTTGTAGACTTTGAGAAAGCTTTTGACAGTGTCGGCCGGAATACTCTCTTCGAAATTCTGAAGGTAGCAAGGATAAAATACAGGGGGCGAAAGGCAGACTGCGGCCGAGAATTGACATGAAGAAGGAATCGTATGACAGTTGTGTTATGTGGGCTGCATGGCATTAGGCGATATCTCTCACCAGGCCCTCATACTTGGCGGGAGACGTTTTTCCTAGGCATATTTAAGTACTTAATGTGCACTCAGAACTGAAAAGAGCGTCGTGACACGATCGACGGGCATACCAGAGACACTGCCCAACACATCTGTGCAAAGGTTCATCGGATTTTCGTAGTGGTTTCCATTTCACGACCGATCGGAACTTACTTTCCGAATAGTCCTCGTATGTATACATGAAGAATAAAGACGCAGAATGTTAAGAACGTTCATGTGAAGAGACTTGCCGAGGGACGACGCGTGTCTTCAAGACTGGATTGTAATAGCAGTAATTTTTCAAGAGGAAGTATCTGTATGGCCTCTGCGAATCCGCAGCCCAAAGAATAAATGAAGGGAAACCTAACAATGGATGTAGCGATATTGAAAAATTGAGCATTTTACGGTACGTTCATTCTGAATGTTCTACACAAAGCAAAATGGACTTGTGCGGAGTGCTTCCAAGCTGTTTATTATGACTGAAGTCTTTTGCTATCTGACGAACAGTGTAAAAATTTCCGAACAACATATGGAATATGTGTGAGAAAAGTATGAGAACAATTATTGAAGGAAACAAAAAGTTATTCCATTACAGTAAATTTAGTACAAAGAGCTATAAAAAGTGTTATTCAGTTACAGCCTGCAAAAAATATTTTCGGATAACTTTTCAAATTTCCGAATGCAGGATGACTCGATGTACAAGAAAAGTAAAGAAATGTGAGGAGCCTGATAGTGATTCAACAGGTCATTACAAAACTTCCAGTAAAGCTGCAGAAGGTACAGCTAGCCATATTCATTCCCACATTAAAAGTTTTCCATGTCACCAGTCACATCATTCTCGATCATAAAACTCTAATAGACGATACTTGAGCCTTAATCAAACAACAGAGTTTTGTACAATTTATGTAAAGAAAAATAGTGTTGAAGATAACATTAAACCACTGTCAGAGGCTTTGTATAGGAAGATTTTCAATCACAATTTCAATCTAAGTTTTCATTCGGTAAGAAGAGGTAGGTGCACACAGAATCGGATTCAGTTGCTGAGGGCGAAAACAAGAAAAAATTTGAAGTGAAACATGAATTACATTTAAGAACAGCCGAATCTGCACGATATTCGATGAAAGTGCATAAGGAATTATCGAAAGCTAACTCCGAAGATGTTTATGCTTTTACATTTGATTTGAAAAAACCCTGGGATTTCCAACTTTAACATGTTCAGTAGTATTTTATAAACGTAATTTATAATTTTATAATATTGGCTGTTATGCCCTCAGAACTGACTCTGCTTTCGAGTATGTACGAGTATGCGACGAAACTATAGCTTCGAGAGGATGGTAAGAAATTTCATCATGTATAGTGAAACACATTAAAGAAGTGGCTAGTACGAGAATATTAATGTGCAGTGACGCATGCACAGAACAAAATAGAATTTTTAAATGGCTCTTTCCTGTTTGAAATTTGTGACTGATCTACTTCAAGTGGATGTTCGTGACCGTATTTCTATGACACGAGGACACTTTTATCTGCCAAATGATGCTGATTTTGACTCTGTGGAAGTCCAGGGAAAAGAAAAATCTATCTACAGAGCTTCAGACTGGTATAAAATATCATTCCTCAGGGTGAAGAAACAAGCCATTTACAGTAGTACAGATGCAGCAGGAAGAATTTGTTTCGACGGTAGCCTTGGAGAAGGTAGTAGTTACCAGCAAAACTAATACATTAAGGTTTCCATTATCTTTGCTAAAAATTCAGTATCAGATCTGAACCTACGAAAATACATTACAAGAAAACTTTGAATGTTGGTATGAAGATTTTCGTCTTGGAGATAGAAAAAGGGAAGAAGGGACGTCCAGACCACCTCAGCAGTATAAAACAGGAGCCACTATACGGTTAAATACGACTACTCAGAAATTTGAAGAATAACGATATGTTAGACTTGTTATCTTACATCCCTCCTGTACACCATGTATTGTTTCATTCTCTGAAAGAAACTTTTGAGGACAAAGATAACTGAGATGTATTTTTATGTTAATTCAAACTGAAATTCATGTAATGTATACACAATTACGATGATAGTATTAACATTTCTATACTTAATTGTGCCGAATTAATGTTAATTCAAAGTGAAATTGTTAATTCAGAATGAAATTAATGGAATTTATAATAATTATGTTGATATTAATATTACTACATTTAATTTATGCTCCAGTATTAATATTATCCCTTACTAGATTCGGTACCCCTATACGAACTTCTATTAGGCTTTCTTGATTGTTCTGTACGATGTTCGACAAAACGTTCAATTTCTGAAGATGAGATGCCACAAACGCCTTCAATATATACCCGCATCGGAGTCGCACTGGGTTGCATATACGCTACAGCAACGCCTAGACACGGAAACGTTTTGATCGCCGCTTATAATAGCTTCACGACCTTTAATCCAGATACATAATACTTCATCAGGACTATATTCACAACCTCGTCGTGAACAAATACATAATGAATTGTCAACAGCAACATATGCACTAGCGTAGGCAGAATATGACCATTCAGGGTCGGACAACATCACTCTTCTAACCAATAACATCCAGGGCGGGAAGTTTCCCAAAGCTGTGATTCCTTATGTATCGTTTTTGACAACGCGGATAATAACTAGAGTAACGCAGTTTTGACCACCATAAGCGTCAGTAAACGTCAGTGCCACATCAGACTTAATACCACGATGAAGCGCACTACATCCATCATAAATTGTGCAATCAGAGGAGAAGTTATAGATGGTTGGACCCAAGGCAATTGTCAGCTAAGCAGAAAAACAAAAGCCAGCTAATATTCAATCATTCAGGGACATCCAGTCCAAGTTGCATCTAAGGCAAGGTCAGCTAAGAAGGAACAGAAAAGCAAAATAATATTTAATCTCCACTGATACAAATAAGTCCATTCCAAAACCTGGAGCCTCGACGGAACACGACAAAGCTTTCTGAGAACCTTTGTTTTCTACAGAAAGTGTAATTCACACACATTGTTTCGCTCTGTAATTTCGTTCACGACTTGAGAATGATCCATTGCGTTACATCCAGTTAAAATTAGGTTTTTTCTTTGTCTGATTAACATCTAATGCTTTCTTCATGCGAATCCTGATAATTTTAGTAAACAGTTTATTTATTACGGATAACAGCATATACATTATATTTTGTGTGTCTTTTCAGTCTCCCTTCTCGTAAAGGAGAATAACTGAATCAGTCGTTTCTCAAAAGCCCACTTTGGCAAAAGTGCGTTGTTGTGGTTTTTGGATCTCAGGATGTACGGTGATGTCTCTCCACTGTCTGCGTTGACACAGGAAAACAGCAGCACTTTCATTTACTTCTGAAAGCCTTCTTAGCGTGGAAAAGGTGCCGTTTAGCAGGTAAAGGTCATTCCAAACTGTGCTACGAAAAGCAAATTCACAGTCTACATGGAGAAAATACATGAAACTTTCACTTTTAACGGGTGGTGGCAAAATTTCTACAGTAAAGATGTACTTTCCGCGGAATTTTTAGAGAGAGAAGTGCAACGCTTATGAAAGGTGGCTCTCAGTCCTGTTACTTATACAGTGTATACATACAACTCAAGCCATCTACATGTGGTAACCAACATTGATTACTTCGGTGGAGTTATTAAGCAACCTCTTGCTCAAGTCTGCCAATTATAAAACATGTGATCTTTCTTCGGCGTCCATCATACACCGGAGGTGTTCCAATCAAACATCAGAAAGTAGTGTCATCAAGAAGGTTAAGAAATAAATAGTACACAAGTGTGAACTGTATTATAAAGATATACTGATGGTCTCTGCAAAAGTGGACTAATACCACAGACTTAATCATTACTGGATGCATTATACACCCAAACGGCAGTGACATACCACACCCCGGTAAGAACAGCGACACAACTCAAACATACACTGAAAAGCCAAAACATTATGACCACTGCCCACCGCTACGTTGGATGCCCCATGGTAGCGTTGCGGGCCCGAGCGCGGTAACAAAAGAATGTTAGAGCAGCAGGCACAGACGTCCACGATTATCCACAGAGCGTGAGGTTCGGAGGCTTGTCTTCTCTGTAAAGTAGAATAGATGGTGAGAGTAAGAAAACAGAAGCTGTTCTAACAAATGATTTGAGTACAGTGGTAACTATTTCTGTAAATGGAGCCTCCAACCCAGGAAGACGGAGGGTTCGTGCTTTTACCTGAGATATAAATTTACAAAAACGGAACTTAGAATTTCTTTGAACAAAGTCGCTTCAACTCACAACAAAGCTCCTAAGTATCTAGGAGTTCGTTTAGACAGAGCCGTAAGCTATAAGGGACCCTTGACAGCGACAACTGCAAAACTCTGCGCAAAGAATATTGTCATACAGAACCTATGGGACACTTCGTCACATTCCGAACAACATCTTTAGCTCCGCTTCATTCAGTAGCAGAATACTGCTTCCCCATCTCGCTTAACAGCCCTAACATTAAAGAAATATAGACATGGAACTAAATCACGCAATACGAATGATTTCGGTAGCTATTAACAGCACTCCCACCTTCTGGCTCCCAGTCCTTAATCATATACTACCACCATAACTGCGAAGACAACAAGCGCATTTTACAGAAGGTACAAAAACTGAAAACAATCGACAACGTCCTTTTCATTCGTTCTCTGATCTCAATAAATATTAAACGACTCCGCTCTAGTAAACCACCATTTTCAGAACATATATGCTTAGAAAAAAAAAACCTTAATAATGTGCAATATTGGAAGAAAGCCTGGGAAGACACTGTTACTGCGAATGTCAGGAATCTCCGACGAATCTCTAAAAAATGGCTCTGAGCACTATGGGACTTAACAGCTATGGTCATCAGTCCCCTAGAACTTAGAACTACTTAAACCTAACTAACCTAAGGACAGCACACAACACCCAGCCATCACGAGGCAGAGAAAATCCCTGACCCCGCCGGGAATCGAACCCGGGAACCCGGGCGTGGGAAGCGAGAACGCTACCGCACGACCACGAGGAATCTCTAAAAAACCGACTGGCTTGATATTCAGCATAACTACACTGAAGAGCCAAAGAAACTATTACGCCTGCCTAATATCGTGTGGGGCTTGCTCGAGCACGCAGAAGTGCCGCAACACGACATGGAATGTACTCGATTAATGTCTGAAGTAGTTCTGGAGGGTTCATAAATCCTTACGAGAACGAGGGAAGGGGATCGAGATCTCTTCTGAACAGCGCCTTGCAGGGCACCCCAGAAATTCTCAATAATGTTCATGTCTGGGGAATTTGGTGGTCAGTGGAAGTGTTTAAACTCAGAAGAGTGTTCCTGGAGCCACTCTGTAGCAGCTCTGGACGTATAGGTTGTCGTATTGTCCTGCTGGAATTGTCCAAGTCCGTCAGAATGCACAATAGACAAGAATGGATGCAGCTGATCAAACAGCCTTCGGCTCCGAAAGCCAGTATCGAAGATGTTTCGTTGAATGGTTTGCATGCTGACACTTGTTGATGGCCCAGCACAGAAATCTGCAGCAACTTGCGGAAGGGTTGCATTTCTGTCACGTTGAACGATTCTGTTCAGCCGTCTTTGGTCCTCTTCTTGCAGGATCTATTTGCTCCTGTAGTGATGTCGGAGATCTGACGTTTTACTGGATTCCTGATATTCACGGTGCACTCGTGAAATGGTCGTAAGGGAAAATCCCCACTTCATCGCTACCTCGGAGATGGTGTGTCCCTTCGCTCGTGTGCCGACTATAATACCACGTTCAGACTCAGTTAAATCTTGATAACCTGCCATTGTAGCAGCAGTAACCGATATAACAACTGCGCCAGACATTTTGTCAGCCGCAGCGCCGTATTCTGCTTGTTTACATATGTCTCTATTTGAATACGCATGCCTATACCAATCTCTTTGACGCTTCAGTGTGTAATATAGACGTACTACGTAAGGCTTGAGTACATCTAAACCTGTTACAATTAAGTTGAATTTATGAATAAATTTCATTATTCCAAATATATTCATCCAGTATTCGAAAATCACAGTGAGAGCGCTTAGCAACTTCCAGCAAACTTCATAATTAATTTGAGACTATAAGGTTCATTGCAATAGGGTCTGGAGCTGCGATAATTTTTTAAATGGTTTCGTGATGCCTTCAGCTGCCATTCTCGTTATTTGATGTAAGGTGTCTAGCGTAATTAAAACAACTGTAATAATAAATTATTATAGAATTACAGTAACAAAAATTTAATTAAAACCTACTTAGTGAAAGTACGTACAAGACTCCCCCCACTCGTACTAAACCTCCAGAAATGTCTCAGTTTGGCCGCGGTGGTCTCGCGGTTCTAGACGCGCAGTCTGGAACCGCGCGACTGCTACGGTCGCAGGTTCGAATCCCGCCTCGGGCATGGATGTGTGTGATGTCCTTAGGTTAGTTAGGTTTAAGTAGTTCTAAGTTCTAGGGGACTGATGACCACAGCAGTTGAGTCCCATAGTGCTCAGAGCCATTTGAACCATTTGTCTCAGTTTAGTTGGTGAGTCCGTAGATGGTGGCATAAGGAACGTACAGTATAACTGGCAACACTTTCCCACCCCCGTGTAGGAATCTTCCTATCTGCTATGCGGAGATTCTCTCGTAGTTTTATGTCCCGTTGTAGAGCCGTAGCAGCTCCCCATGATTCTTGAAGTGCAATACTATTGTCAATGTTTTACTTAATGAAGCGGGATGAAGTTTTCTGTGCAAATAATTTTTACACAGGATGCCATTATTGTGCGTTTATTTAAGAAACGCCGTAAAATGAACTTGTTCGCACTGATAATAAGCTAACTATTAACTGTACGAGGGCATGGTCTACCGCATTTCTAGATCGGAAGGCACACTTTGATGACTGCCGACTACCGGTATAGTTCGTAGAAGACCACACATCATTAGTTCTGCCAAAGTTATTCATTTATTTCTTAATATCAACATTTCCTGGCATTGTAAAATTACTGAAAGATAGTATTTATGACGCGAGACACTTCCTAATGTCTGAGTGGCAAAAGGCAACTTTTGCTAGCAGATATTTATTAGTAACAATTATTTGATTAGCACCAGAATAAATGTACTTTCCCTATATATCTCTTTGCCGGTGTCACGAGCGATTTCTGCAGCGTCACCTCATCCCACTAACTCCGAAAACGCCAGATGGCCAACCCCGTTTGCTAACCCTTATGGGAACCTACCGCTCACTCCTTACTCCACACGTACTGCAGCTTTGATACGTTCAGTTCACGCACGTGAAATAGCAAAACTGGAAATAAGGTAAAATTCCCTCTTATCTGCAAATCAGGGATACTTTAAATACGTTAGAAACACCGACCTTATGTATAAGAGCTCAAAAGTACTATTCTCCTAAAATAGCGAAAAACTACCTCTAATTTATTTTTTGACAATTACATCCAGTTATAAGAACAAGGACGTACATGGCATAATATACCATTAAAGAATCGTCCATAAAGTAAGTTGTTATACTCCTAGTATATCTTAGGATATGATGCATTCCTGTATTAAGTTATACTAATGCATCCAATGTATAAGGCTTCCGTTTTAGATTCTTGCAATTGGCCTAAGGCCGAAATAGAAAAACCGTACATCAAATAAAGAGAATGGCAGCTAAACTCATCACAAAATCATTCAAATACTTTGAGATCTTTATGAACCTTTTCGTCACTGACACCTCACGTAAAATGATGAAAGGAAAAAAAGTTTACAACATACTTTATTTTCCCTGTGATTACAGTAAAACTTCAGTATCGGGCATTACGTTTTAATTTATTACTGCTTTATTACTAACCCTATTGACAATACATTTTGCAGGCATTGCAGGCAATATCCACATACACCACTGAATGTACTTTCTTTCTTTGGGCCTTGTCCCGCGTCACACTGGTCGGCCTTGTTATTACGGATTTGGCAGTGTTAGTTGCAGAGGGTGGCTGGATACCCTTCCTGCCGCCACCCCGAATCCCCTTAGACGTAAGCAGTGTACCCCAGCTGTTTGCGCCTAGTGTAAGCCATGAAATAGTGCGACCGTCTGCAAATGTCTGTGAGTCGTGTAACTGAGGCGCAACGTGGGGACCAACCCGGTATTCACCTAGCGGGCTGTGGAAGACCGCCGAGAAACCACACCAAAGCTGGCCAACATACCGGCCTTCGTCGTTAATCCGCCGGGCGGATTCGATCCGGTTCCGGCGCGCCGACCCGAGTCCAGGAAGCAGCGCATTAGCGCTCTCGGCTACCCTGGCGGGTATACAGCTGAATGTGCCTGGAAATGTATATCATTGTACGACCCATAGTTTTGGAGAGATTACGTCATAAACAATGGTATGCGCGAAATACTAGCTTCTGCTTAAAGTGGAGAGTAAATTACCTACTTTATATTCATCCAGGGTTTCACAATGAGAGCACTTAGCCACTTCAGACAAACTTTTTCTTCCCAACATACCGACCAACATTAAATATTTAACACGTTAATTCATTTCCAAAGTAATTAGAAGTTTGAAGCTGTTTCATAAATGGGAGGGCGATTCTCGAAAGAATCGAGGGCTTACTAATGTTCGCTAAGAGCCTACACGAGACAAATTGAGTACTGTCTAAATATGATTAATAGTTCAATACACTATTTTTGTAGCCTACATGTTTCATTACGAATATTATCTTAGTTTAAGTTCGTCAATGTGATTTCTAATGACACCGTATGATAAATAATGAAAATTGATCAATTTTAGAAATTACTTTTGTATAACATTTTCTCGAGATTTAATTTGAAATATTCAAAAACAGTTGCTCAGGAGCCGACAGTCGCCCACACTACCGTACTAAAGGATGCGGCAAAACATTCTTCCTAATTTAAAGTTCAAATAAAAAGCATAAACGGTATCAATACAAACGATATCTACGCAGTGGGAAGTTTGTTTACATGTATTGTCATAGACAAAGAACTCCAGACAACCTTAATGTACCAAGCGAGGTGGCGCAGTGGTTAGACACTGGACTTGCATTCGGAAGGACGACGGTTCAATCCCGCGTCCGGCCATCCTGATTTAGGTTTTCCGTGATTTCCCTAAATCACTCCAGGCAAATGCCGGGATGGTTCCTCTGAAAGGGCACGGCCGACTTCCTTCCCCATCCTTCCCTAATCCGATGAGACCGATGACCACGCTGTCTGGTCTCCTTCCCCAAACAAACCAACCAACCAACCAAACCTTAATGTAGTAAGACGTTAATCTAAGCCGTTTCGAAAGACACATGCTCGAAAACACGCTCGAGCTCTTCAGCTGTCGGATCGGAGTGTGCGTCTAATTTTGCAACGGGACTCGAAATTTCATCCCTACAAGATGGTCGTTGTTAAACAGTTGTTTGAACGTGATTACAACAGTTCTGATAGGTCATACGCAAACATCCTTGAAAATACACCTTAAGATATTATCGTTCATTGCGGTGATGAAACTCACATTCACTAATCGGGATGCGGCAATCGTAAAAACTTCATGAAAAACCACTACATAACGATCGTGTTACTATATAGTGCGTAGATGGAGGAGTTAGGATAATTGGTCTTTACTTTTTCTTGAAGAGGATCCTACTACTCTGATATTAATGTCGCAAAGATACACTCACACGCTAAACATCTTTTCATCAAGACTCAGTTCAAAACTTGCTCTGAGCACTATGGGACTTAACATCTGAGGTCATCAGTCCCTTAGAACTTAGAACTACTTAAACTTAAATAACCTAAGGACATCACACACATCCATGCCCGAGGCAGGATTTGAACCTGCGACCGTAGCTGTCGCACGGTTCCAGACTGAAGCGCCTAGAACCGCTCGGCCACAGTGGCCGGCCAAGACTCGGTGCGCTGCAGATTGACCAAGTATGATTTCAGCAGGATGGAGCCTCCGTTAACACGCCTAGATTTCTTTCCATGTGCTCAGACAAATGTTTCCCTTACGTTTAATTTTTTTCACGTATCGTCATCCTCTGGCCTGCACGATCGCCAGACCTTACACCCTGCAATTTTTCTAGGAAGGCGTCTTAAGGGCGAGAGTTGCTCAGAAACAAGTCGAGGACTGAGAAACACAATACAGGAATAATCTGACATTTTCCTCAAGAAATGCTCGTGAGAATGATGCAGAATTTCTGAAGTCGCATTGAACAATGCATTGATAGTTGAGGACACCGCCGGCCGGGGTGGTTCAAATGGCTCGGAGCACTATGGGACTTAACATCTATGGTCATCAGTCCCCTAGAACTTAGAAGTACTTAAACCTAACTAACCTAAGGACATCACACAACCCCCAGTCATCACGAGGCAGAGAAAATCCCTGACCCCGCCGGGAATCGAACCCGGGCGCGTGCCGGTTGGGCGAGCGGTTCTAGGCGCTACAGTCTGGAACCGCGCGACCGCTACGGTCGCAGGTTCGAATCCTGCCTCGGGCATGGGTATGTGTGATGTCCTTAGGTTAGTTAGGTTTAAGTAGTTCTAAGTTCTAGGGGACTGATGACCTCAGAAGTTAAGTCCCATAGCGCTCAGAGCCATATGAACCATTTTTTGAGGACACCGCTTGAGTGACACATTGTCTAATCCTAGAACACTAAAGGGGGGAAATGTTACATAGTTATTAAAACATCGTAAATTTTACTAATCCATATTTTATTGAAAGTTTAGCACTAGTTAATTACAATTATAAGCTGGAGAGGAACACCGCCTCCAGCAAGACAGCTTCCTTTATTTCCGTGCTTGCTTAGGAAATTGGAGAGGAATTTCGCCTTATGCAAGACACGGGGATCTCGCGCATAAGGCAGAATTTTCTCCAATTTTCTTAACAAGCACGGAAATAAGAACTGCAACATTCACAAGATGATTAGGTCTACAGTGAAATGTCACATACAGAGTAAATATAAAATGTCCTGTTTTACACCCTATGCTGACAGTACCTGATTGGTGGGAAACTCGAATTGGTACCAATTCCAATTGTAACTTTTACGAGGGTTTAGTTCAAAAATGGTTCAAATGGCTCTAAGCACTATGGGACTTAACATCTGAGATCATCAGTCCCCTAGATTTAGAACTAGTTAAATCTAACTAACCTAAGGATATCACACACATCCATGCCCGAGGCAGGATTTTAACCTGCGACCGTAGCAGCAGCGCAGCTACGGACTGAAGCGCCTAGAACAGCTCAACCACAGCGGCCGGCGAGAGTTTAGTGATCTATGGTTAAAAATGATTCTTTTTTATTTTGGTCATCTACTCTTTATTTAAACTTTAAATTAGCGAGCACGTTCTGCCACTTTTTTAAATTATTCGTCTGGTTCCGGATCCAGACAGCACCGAAAATAACTCCGTCGGTGAGAATCGTATGCCGAGGCAGGCACGGCCGAGTAGAGTGGCCGACGCGAGTGCCGGAGGGCGAGTTAACGATTCCCCAGCCCGTCACCTCCACGGCTATGTTTAAAAATGCCGCTAGCGAAATTTGCGAACACGTATTTATAAGTGAGCGGCGCTGTATTTTGGGCGCGCGGCGGCGCGGCGGAGGCGGCGTGGCGGCGGCGGCGTGGAGGGGCGCAGCGGCGTGCGCAGTCCGCGGGGCGCGAGGCGCGGCTCACAAATACAGCCGCCAGTCGCCACACACCTGCCCGCTCGCGCCCTCGTGGCCCGCGCCGGGTCGAAGCCGCTACTCCGCCGGCAGAAGCGAAACTTGCCAGTTCGAGGAGTTTGAAGGGTTTGCGTCAGACTCGCCGGCTCGGGCCTCGAACAATAGGAGACTTGAAGGACAGGGCAGTGGCGGGGAACCGCAACCTCTGGCACTCGCCGTCCGTGCAGCCAGGCCGCCTGCCAAGACCCCGAGCGCCCCCTTTCAGTTGCCAGACCTCTTCTTGTCAACACAGTCGCCCGCGAGCTTCGAATCGTCTAGTGTCTGGTTGTTGACAAATACGTCGTCCGTCACTAGTTCGTGTGACAGACGGTGCGATTATAGCACTGACCGTCCGAAAAATACAAACGAGACGGAGGCGTTCGAAACCGGTGTGACAGAAAGGCCGGTGCGGTAAGGATGGAATAGAGCGCACGTCGGAGCCAGTGAAAAGCGCAAGATGAACATTCTGTTCCGGAAGCACTTCCACGGCGACTCGGATGGCGGCGGCTACGGCGGCCGCCTCGGGCCTTCGAGCCGGGGCGTGCGGCGCAGCCGAGAGCCGGGTTACACCGCCATGGAGACGCACGCCTACCGCACGCACATCTTCCTGACGCCCACCGCAGGTACGCCTACCTCGGCACACTTCCTCTTCGTCGACCCCCGCATAGCTCTAGCATCACATTACCTCGAGTCCGCTCAGGTCTCGGCGTCCCTAATTCGCGCTAGAGCTGGAATGATAGTTTCTAGTGACGTGTCGATAAATTTCCGTAGGCAGTATTTGGCACGCAAGGGGAGGAGAGCCACTGGTGTACCAGCCCACATAGAAAACTCCGCACGACTCAAAATCAAAGCCGGCCAGACTGGCCGAGCGGTTCTAGGCGCTACAGTCTGAAACCGCGCGACCGCTACGGTCGCAGGTTCGAATCCTGCCTCGGGCATGGATGTGTGTGATGTCCTTAGTTTAGTTAGGTTTAAGTATTTCTAAGTTCTAGGGGACTGATGACCTCGGCTGTTAAGTCCCATAATGCTCAGAGCCATTTGAACCATTTGAACCAAAATCAAAGCAGAGCCATACTCGAGGAATGAGTATAGCGGAGCTGACGGAGGAATTCTGCAACGCCGTTCTGCGTGAGCTGGTTTGCCATTGCCTTCCTCCGACTTGTTACGAAGTGTCGAGTGTGTCTGTGTTGTGTGGATGAGATAGATGAGTGCCTGTGCAGTGTAGTGTTGGCCGGCCGGAGTGGCCGTGCGGTTCTAGGCGCTACAGTCTGGAGACGAGCGACCGCTACGGTCGCAGGTTCGAATCCTCCTCAGGCATGGATGTGTGTGATGTCGTTAGTTAGGTTTAATTAGTTCTAAGTTCTAGGCGACTGATGACCTCAGAAGTTAAGTCGCATAGTGCTCAGAGCCATTTGAACCATTTTTGAAGTGTAGTGTTGGGTTTCCGTTGTTGTGGATGAAGGCAAGAAAAAGGGTGAATCCCTGTGCCGGTACATAGCCTACTCCTCTCGAATGGCACCGAGGCGCCTACCTAGCCTAACGTCCCAATTCGACGGACGGATCTGCATCAACAGTGCCACATGACCTCATTTACGAGACACTGAGGAGTGGCTTGGAATTTAATCCAAGACTTGAGCGCAAAGACTGGCGATTAGGAACCTTACGCTACCACACTCCTTCCTTTCCTGGCCAAATATTGACAGAGAAAGTTGGCTCAAATGGTTCAGACCACTGTGGGACTTAATTGGATCAAATGGCTCTGAGCACTATGCGACTTAACTTCTGAGGTCATCAGTCGCCTAGACCTTAGAACTACTTAAACCTAACTAACCTAAGGACATCACACACATCCATACCCGAGGCAGGATTCGAACCTGCGACCATAGAGGTCGCGCGGTTCCAGACTGTAGCGCCTAGAACCGATCGGCAACACCGACCGGCACACAGAAAGTGTTTTGTCATTGTTGAATACTGCCTATGTCGTCGAATATGGGATGTCTGGGAAACCTGCTTTCTCAGATTGCTAGAGCCGGCCGCGGTGGTCTCGCGGTTCTAGGCGCGCAGTCCGGAGCCGTGCGACTGCTACGGTCGCAGGTTCGAATCCTGCCTCGGGCATGGATGTGTGTGATGTCCTTAGGTTAGTTAGGTTTAAGTAGTTCTAAGTTCTAGGGGACTGATAACCACAGCAGTTGAGTCCCATAGTGCTCAGAGCCATTTTCAGATTGCTAGACAACACTTCAAGAAAATCGTATTAATAAGTTTTATTACGAAAAGTAATTGACAATACTTTGTGTTAAACAGATGTGTCGCAAGCAAAGGGCGACTGATAAAATAAGAAATCTCATCAGTATAAGAGTTCCAAGTTTGTGCTACATAGAATGTATGAACAAGGTAATGAGCTCTGACATTTCTATTCAGGTCGCTGGTCCTGAAGCTTCTCGTAGAACTGGGCCGCGCTTATGTCCTCTTCGCATATAGGCCACTGCCGTCGCGTTGTCGTCCTGGAGAGGGGTCGGTCAGCATGCAATTGGCTGACGTCTTCTTCACCGCTCTCTCTGCGCTCTCGTTTCCGACTTGGGTGCCAGTGCTTGACTTGAGGCCGTAACAATCATCGGATCTCTTACCGGCTTAACCCCGAGTTGAGCACCGTCGCATAGGTCTGCGTTAGTGACCACGGCAGCAGATACGAGTTTTGCACGACTATTCGTGGTAAAATTCGAAATCTCTATAGTCCTCGCACTCAGGAGTAGCCTACTGGGAACAGTTACAGGAACCCTACATTGCTTTCCATGACAAACTGCTAGTTACAGGAACTCTACATTGCTTTCCGTGACAAAGTCCTAGTGTAGATGGTTTCCCATTGCCTTCCTCTAACATGTTATGATGTGTCACGTGCTTATCCTGCATCGTGCGGACAGTACGAGTACTTGTAGAGTGTAAAGCTGTGTTTGTCTTGTTTTGTGGATGAAGGAAAGAGAGTGAATCCTGCCGCCAGCACGTAACCTACTTCTCACGAATAGTGCGACGACCATGTAGTCCCCTTCCGGCGGACGGACTATCATCAGTAACAGTGCCACAGGCCTTGACTCCGCGACACGCTGTGGAGGGGTCTAGGTTTTACTGTAAGACATTGGTGCAAGGTCTGTTGATCAATAACTTGACGCCACGACCTATCCTCCCCTTGTCGGCTAAATACCGAAGGTGAAAATTTCTTCTACCAGAAGCGTTCGAACAAAGCACTTGGGAGTCGAGCTCCAATACAAAAGCATACGTTAACTACCTTAGCTATGGAGACAAGTGGCCGTAAGCCATCGGTTGATGGGTACTGTACGCACAGCAACTGCCACATTCCTTTCCAAGGGGAGTGTGTTAGGTGCCGGGAACGGATTTCGCCATTACCTTCCTCCTGTCTCCATCTTCGCCAGTACGGACGCCTTCTCGAAAATAAATCACCGTATTTTCCTATTTCCAAATTTCAGTTGTATTTATTTTAAAAAACGCTTAAAAGGGACAGAAAGCTAGAACACAAAGCATAAACTGGCCCATCTCCATACGACAGACTCGGACAACGGTGAATTTACTGTGGGGGCTGCTCGTTCCTAATTTAGTACTTTGAACCGCTGCAGCCAAATGCAGCGACTAATCGATTACGCGGCAGATAAAAATTAGTAGCAGTGAAAAAAAGTCTGCACAAAGCTACACTCGGCACGAACACGTCAGTAATAAATTCTGAACACCTATGTTTACGATACAATATTGGCATGTTGCAAACAATTCATGTAAATGGTACCAATAACAGAATATCTTTCCATTTTGACAAATTAATGAGACCAGCCACATATTCCAGTGAATGTGTGTTTCATTGCTGCGAAGGACCACAACATCTTCAGGCATATCTTCAAGAATATTTGCACATGACGTCACACAACTGTCGTAATCACGTGCAAGCAATTGTTCAACAACGACCATCTTGTACGGATGAAACTGCACGTTCTGTTGCAAAGTTCGACGTGCACTCCGATCAGATAACGGAAGAGCTCTATGGTGTCTTCGAGCAGATACCTTTGCAGGCTGCTGAAATGAATGCCTTATTGCATTAATGTTTTCTGGAGTTCTAAACGGTATGCGCCCTTCCACCTCTCTTCTTAACCATGTCCACTCGACCTAACTTCTTCACTTCGAGTCCTTACTTCTATCTGAGATTAAATACCGTATCAAGCTCCAACCTCTGGCCAAGACTGCGAAAAGATTATGTACATAACATGCCTACCTGTATATGTGAAAATATTGCAAATTTGAAGCCTGTAAAGATGGATATCTCTACTTCCATATTATGAAAAATGAACAACAGATGCATTGATAGTTGAGGACACCGCTGGCCGGGGTGGCCGAGCGGTTCTAGGCGCTTCAGTCTGGAACCGCGCGACCGCTACGATCGCAGGTTCGAATCCTGCCTCGGGCACGGATGTGTGTGATGTCCTTAGGTTAGTTTGGTTTAAGTAGTTCTAAGTTCTAGGGGACTGATGACCTCAGAAGTTAAGTCCCATAGTGCTCAGAGCCATTTGAACAACAGATGCGTTATTGCAGAGAGATTTTACGTTCATCCGTTTGACTGAAGTACAAGTTAAAAGTCAGGAGCGAAATTTTTTTAGCTGCATATATCGTCCAAATAGGACATAGGACATTGTAATCTGTTCTTTTCTGAAGTCACACATAACGAATAAACACATCAATAGAAAGTTGTTCTACGTCTCAAAACAGTAGTATAGTTGTTACGAACTGAAGAGCACGTTCTGTTATATTTTTTTGCAATCCCAGATTGTTCCTTTTTCCGTTTTACAGTATTTTAGATGATACCCAGTGTGATTGCATACGTAATCCAGAATCGTACTGTAGGGCGCACCACGGAAACAGGCTTTCTTTTGTATTCGGATTTATTATAGAGCACAAATTTTGTTGCTAACATTTTAAAGTATTCTGGAGCATCAATACTTCTCCTCCTCATAGCATTCATGTGAGATATTGCTGTTCGGATCGATACGAAATGTATCTGACACAAAATGAAATGGAACTGCTCTTGGTGTCATTGTTTGATGTACTTGTTTTAGGCCGTAGTTGTCCTGAAGGAAACAGCTAAAGTGGTTGCCAAGGGAAACGCGTCAATGTCGCACCAATTCTAAGATTCTTTCCTGATAAAATTCCAGGTGACCATGTGACTATTCCCTACGGAAGAACCTTAACCATTTATTGTTTAGGGTGTTTAACGATTCGTATTACAGGCTGCTACGGGTTGTAGTGGGGACTTCGTAGATACACCATTGATAAGGAAATCATGTCCGGAAATGTGACTTTTGGATGTAAAATAAGTTTTAAGGTTGATCACTTGTAAATCTCCTACAGGAGCCCATGACAGGGGCAAAGTTTGTGGTACTCGTCGTCGGGTTCTCTTCTCCGTGACGAAGAACGTACCCTACAATTCGAGAGTGCGGTGCGTGCGTGGAGCAACACAGTCAACCCTCCCAGTTGCGAAAGTACCAATTTCTTGCAGTCGTTGTTGTAGTCGGACGAAAGTTGTGTGTGTAGCCGTAATTACGAGAGCGGCTGACAATGGCGCCCTCTTCTCATTTTGTGTGCGTACCGCGAAGAGGAAAATTTGAAAATGATCCGATCTTCAACTTTCTTTACATCCAAAGGGTACATTTATAGACACGGATTCCTTATCAAAACGTTATCTACCACGTCCTCTACAAAGCGTACAAGTCTGTTATACGAATTGTGAAACACTCTGTGTAGTCGTGTGGAATACAAGTGGATAGAAAGTTTTCTGACAGATAGAGAGCAGTATGTCGTCCTGAATGGGGTGACTTCAACAGAAACAGGCGTGACTTCAGGTGTGCCCAAGGGCAGCGTAAAAAGTCCGCTGCTTTTTACGATTTACATAAACGATATGGTTGATGGTATTGACAGCGGCATTAGACTGTTTGCCGATAATGCAGTAGTCTACAGGAAAGTAGTATCACACAAAAGTTGTGAACAAATCAATGAGGATTTGCAGAAAATAAATGCGTGGTGTAATGACTGCCAGTTATCTCTCAATATTAGTAAGTGTAACCTACTGGCTGTAACAAGGCGAAAATCCCCATTAATGTAAGAGTACAAAATAAATGCCCAGTCTTTGTAAGCGGTAACATCGGTCAAGTATCTGAGTGTGACTATTCGAAATGATCTTAAATGGAATGATCAGCTTACACAAGCAACGGGCAAGGCGAACTCTAGAGTGCGGTTTATTGGTAGAATCCTGAAGCGATACAGTCGTTCAACGAAGGAAACTGCTTACAGTACGTTAATTCGTCCAGTCTTAGGATATTGTTCGTCTGTATGGGACCCTTACCAGTTGGGTCTCATTCAAGAGATTGAGGGGGTCCAAAGAAGAGCGGCAAGATTCGTGACTGGTACATGTAGCCATCGCGAGAGCGTTACAAATCTCATAGAAAGTTTGAAGTGGGACGCAGATAGACGACGCGCTAAACGGAAGGGGTTGCTCACTAAATTCCGAAATCCGATATTCGCCGAGGATGTAGAGCATATATTATTACCACCAAGATTCAAATCACGCAATGATCACCATTCAAAGATAAGGGAAATTAGAGCTCGTACTGAGGGGTTCAGACAGTCGTTTTTCCCTCCCGCGATCTGCGAATGGAACAGAGGGGGGGGGGGGGATATGATTTCGGCATGAATTGTGCCCTCCGCCACACACCGGTTGGTGGCTAGCGGAGTGTATATGTAGGTGTAGATGTAGGTCTAGTCCCGGAGTAATAATCAATGAAGAGTCCTGCTTCGAACTGAGCCCTGATGACCAGCGAACACGCGTCTGGAGATGCCCCGGACAGCGGTGGGATACCAACCTCACTGTCGCCCATCATACGACCCGATATCCAGTAGTGATGGTCTGGAATGCCATTTCACTTCATAGCAGGACCCTTACAGCAAAATGGTACGTCGACGACATCCTACGCCCCGTTTTGTTATCCTTCATGGCAAGCCATCCTGGGCATACATTTCAGCAATATAATGCCCGCCCGCACACGGCGAGAGTTTCTACTGCCTGTTTTCGTGCTTATCAAACCCTACCTTAACCAGCAAGGTGGCCGGATCTCTCCAAAATTGAGAAAATTGAAACACTATGATCAGGGCCCTCAAACCATCTCGGGACTTTGACGATTTAACTCGCAAGTCGAACAGAGTCTGGCACGATATCCCTCAGGAGACGTCGAACAACTTTATCAATCAGTGCCAGGCCGAATAATCGTTTGCATAAGTGTTAGATGTGGACCAAGGCGTTCTTGAAAAAATGGTTCAAATGACTTTGAGCAATATGGGACTTAACATTTGAGGTCATCAGTCCCCTAGACTTAGAACTACTTAAACCTAACTAACCTAAGGAAATCACACACATCCATGCCCGAGGCAGGATTCGAACCTGCAACCATATCGGTCGGGCGGTTCCAGACTGAAGCGCCTAGAACCGCTCTGCCACAGCAGTCGGCTGCGTTATTGACTTGCTCAATTTGTGAAGCTCGTTCTCTTGAATAAATCATCCGTTTTTTTTTCTGAAATTGTAATCATTTCTTCGTGTGTACATGTACATCGTTTCCACCGATATCTGTCCCATTCTTATAATTCCTTCGTGGTGGGTCTTTCACTTCACTGCCTCGCAGGAGATCGTTGTTTTCTTATTTATTCTTTCAGAATTTCAGCTTATCATTATTACTGGAACATACCACATAAACACACATATTTTCTATGATATGATTATGCATATAGTAAGTATCATCCACTACTGCCTGCTAATATAACTGTTTACCCTTTAATACATTACCCAAGTACTGCTGCTACTGTGACTGGGTGCGCTACATAGAAAACTTTAGCATCCATACTGAAGTTGGTGAGACGGATGTCGAATAAACGAGTAGAATTGTCAAAACATGGATAAGAAAAGATAAAACATTTCTTAAAACTTCTGATGTAAAGCACACAGACAGACAGATAGACACAGACACACACACACACAATAAAGCTTGCCATATGTTTGTTCTCCAAAAGATAGCTCAAAAAGGAAAGTATTAAAAGTCTATAGCGGATACATATGGTTTCTCGTTAAAGAAAATCATGGCTGCGCCATCCACTCTAAAAAACTCTAGAACCTCCAGCATAACAGTTTAGGTTGGAGTTTGGAAAATTCACAACATTTTAAAACGCGCAACACACTCCTCTTGTAATCATCTAAAATAGAGGGTCAGTCCCCGCTCAAGTTTATTTCTGGGCTCTCGTTGTAAAATAGATTTACGTGCTATGCCACATAATAAAACTTTAATATATGACTTAGCATGCAAATCTTGTTAATAGTTGACGAGTTTCTCTTGTAACCGATACACTAAGATCTGAGGATGGGTATGTCGGCCCGAAACTAGTCATTTAGAAAAAATAATGCCATCAGGACGGATAATTAATCTGTTTTAAAACCGGTGATTGCGGATTTTTTTCTCCAAGGATATTACGTCAGTTTTTCCATATTCACAGGGTACAAATCTGCTAACAAGGGTGTCTCAATAACAATATCCAAGTGCAGGTGGTAAAAGAGCCCCATAGCACGTAGCATGTATTAAAATTCCCACAGAGAACAAAAGGCCGAGGAGTTGTGTGATAAGGTTGGTAAGAGTCTCTGGGCCAACTGGTTCATGAGAGGGAACACGGGGGAAGTGAGGAAAGGGAGAGGGGTGGGGGGTGAGGCAGATAGAGGGAACGTACAGCAGCATTTTGCACATCCGCTGCAATAGAAAGTGCTTGGAGGCTGGAGTTGACAGGGAGAGCTATGAAGTAGTATGTGTCACGTATGAAGATGGAAACTCCTCGTATAACTCTTTTCCCACTTGGGTCGTCACCACTTAACACAGGAGCGCCAGATAATTTCAAATCTGTTTCTTAGAAATGCAAGCTCTAACGTCAACCCTGCGCTAGGATCCTGACTTCCTCCAACTATTTACGTTCCGTAGTAAAACAGAATCCCTTTTCTTTCTGTCGACGTGTAAATGTTGCAACAGAAGCTTTTGTTGGAGGGGCTCTTTGGTTTCCTCAGACGTAGTTCAATGTCCATATTGGCTGTAGTATGCTCTGCATCATATTTACAAGACGAGTGCAGCGTGGTCTGATTGCTTTGGGATATTTCGCATAGGTCTAGGCCCCTTTAAAATGCCTTATCGTTATATGGAGAGGGAGATGGCGTCGTGATTCTGGACACAATACTCAACTTTGCTCTATCTACTTGTAGGAACGAAGTTGTAGCTTAATAAACTCGTTTGTTGTGGCCTTCACTGATTGCGGGCGGGAAATACTACCTTTAAGGTAACTCCATCATCGCCAGAGCACTTGCATGTGCAGATGTTTGCGGCAGCTTCCGATGGCAGAGTCTGCGCTGAGAAATCCCCTTTTCTGGTAAATTATTTCGCAACATACTTGGTAGTTACGGCTCCAGACAGCACGGCTACCTTTGCATTACACACAGAACAGAGTAGCTGGAGAAGTGTTGCCATCTTCGTGTGCTGCTTGGCCTCTTTTCCTATTTGCTCGTCCACTAAGTGACCGTGGTGGTGAGTCCGTAGTGCTGACATTAGCAGCAGCGCATGGGGCTAGGGACCTAGGGTCTCGCTTTCAGGTGAACTATGTAAGATAAACCTCAATGACTGTTGGTAAATAAATCGACCTGCTACGCCAAGGGTAGCCAAGAATTCGGTTTTGTTCGTTTTAATCAATGATGTCATTTTCTTAGACAACCCGCATTTCATTCTCTCTTGCGGCATTTTCTGTCTCATTATGTGCTCCACATCAATTTGTGATGTAGTTTCCAAGATGACTACGGTATTCGTGTGGTTTTATTTATGTATAAGTTCTGTTTCGTCGTGTTCGTTTAGGTCATTAATTTTTGATACGACCTTCACGTCTGCATTTTTTCTTAACTTTAACGAAAAACGTTCTGCGTCTGGTTTGCGGAACAGTGTGTCATCTTTAGCTCTGGACTTGCACACCTTTTATCCGTTTCTAGAGTGTTTTCTCTAGACTTTTACGTTTTTGTTACTGCAACCGACCAATAAAGATCACCTGCGCTATAGTCAAAAATTGATACGTTCTTCTTCAATTCCTCTGTTAATTTACCTACTCTTATCTGTGTCATTGTGCCTATGATGATTCGTGTGGTTCTAGGCGCTGCAGTTCGGAACTGCGGGACTGCTACGGTCGCAGGTTCGAATCCTGCCTCGGGGATGGATGTGTGTGATGTCCTTAGGTTAGTTAGGTTTAAGTAGTTCTAAGTTCTAGGGGACTGATGATCTAAGATGTTAAGTCCCATAGTGCTAAGAGCCTATGATGATTCAGTTTTATCATAACACTGTTGTACGTTCATTGGCTCATTAGTTATTTCCGTTCAACGTTCTTGTTGGTCAGTGGGAAGAATGATGGTTGATAAGCCTCCGAGTGAGCTCGAAACTCTGTAATGTTGGCTTTATGGTCTTTCCGCGAAATTTATCTAGGAGGAAGCAGCATGTTGGTTAATTCTTATAGGAAAGTATGCACTCACAATTTTATCAGTAAACCGGTTTGTGATGTAGAAGGCCTCTTTTCTGTTCTAGCGCCTGCCGCTAGAGTTGGGTAAGCATGTTCAGGACGCGTTAGCACTTACTAAACGAACCTGTTACGAAACGCCGGCTGGGGTGGCCGAGCGGTTCTAGGCGCTACAGTCTGGAACCGCGCGACTGCAACGGTAGCAGGTTCGAATCCTGCCTCGGTCATGGATGTGTGTGATGTCCTTAGGTTAGTTAGGTTTAAGTAGTTCTAAGTTCTAGGGGACTGATGACCATAGATGTTAAGTCGCATAGTGCTCAGAGCCATTTTGAACCTCAGAGCCATTTGAACCATTTGTTACGAAACCCGCAGCTCTTCTGTGGATCTTCTCAATTTACTCTAACAGTCCTATCTGGTAAGGATCCCACACTCAGTAGCAGTACGTAAATATCGTTCGAACGAGGATTTTGTAAGGTGCTTCCTTCATGGTTGGACTACACTTGCTTCGGATCTCAGTCTGGTATCTGCCTTTGCTACATCTACATGGTTACCCTGTAATTCATATTTAAGTGCCTGGCAGAGGGTTCATCGAACCATTTTCACACTACTTCTCTACCATTCCACTCTCGAACGGCGCGTGGGAAAAAGGAACACCAAAATCTTTCCGTTCCAGCTCTGACTTCTGTTATTTTATTATGATGATCATTTCTCCCTACGTAGGTGTGTGGCAACAAAATACTTTCGCATTCGGAAGAGAAAGTTGGTGATTGAAATTTCGTAAATAGATCTCGCAGCAAAGAAATCCGCCTTTGTTTCAGTGACTGCCACCCCAACTCGCTTATCATATCAGTGACACTCTCACCCCTATTGCACGATAATACGAAACGAGCTGCCCTTCTTTGCACTTTTTCGATGTCCTCCGCCAATCCTACCTGCTAAGTACCCCACACCGCGCAGCAATATTCCAGCAGAGGACGGACAAGTGTAATGTAGTCTGTCGCTTTAGTGGGTTTGTCGCATCTTCTAAGTGTTCTGCCAACAAAGCGCAGTCTTTGTTTCGCCTTCCCCACACTATTATCTATGTGGACTTTCCAGTTTAAGTTGCTCGTAACTGTAATTCCTAGGTATGTAGTTGAATTGACAGACCTTAGATTTGTGCGATTTATCGTATACCCAAAATTTACCGGATTTCTTTTAGTGACCATGTGGACGATCTCGCACTTTTCTTTGTTTAGTGCCAATTGCCACTTCTCGCACCGTACAGAAATTCTCTCTAGATCATTTTGTAATTGGAATTGACCGTCTGATGATATTACTAGACGGTAAATTATAGCGTCATCTGCAAACAATCTAAGGGGACTTCCTATGACACTACCTTGCGGAACGCCAGATATCACTTTTGTTCTACTCGATGATTTACCGTCTATCACTACGAACTGTGACCTCTCCGAGAGGAAATCACGAATCCAGTCACACAACTGAGACGATACTCCATATGAACGCAATTTGATTAATAGTCGCTTGTGAGGAACGGTATCAAAAGCCTTGTGGAAATCTAGGATTATGGAACCGATCTGAGATCCCTTGTCGACAGCACTCATTACTTCATGGGAATAAAGAGCTAGCTGCGTTGCACAAGAACGATATTTTCTGAATCCGTGTTGGTTATGTATCAATAAGTCATTTTCTTCAAGGTGATTCAGAATGTTAGAGTACATATATGCTCCAAAATCCTTCTGCAAATTGAAGTCAGTGATATGGGTCTGTAATTCAGTGGGTTACTCCTATTTCCTTTCTTGAATATTGGTGTGACCTGTGCTACTTTCCAGTCCTTAGGAACAGACATTTCGTCAGGTGAACGGTTGTATATGATTGCTAAGAAAGGCGCTATTGTGTCTGCATACTCTGAAAGGAACCTGATCGGTATACCATCTGGACCGGAAGACTTGCCTTTCTTAAGTGATTTGTTTCGCAACGCCTAAGATATTTTCGCAACACCTAAGATATCTACTTTACGATAAGTTTTCTGTGGCTTTCCACTTCAAATCACTCCCTACCCATACTTCCAGATACTTAATGTATATTCTAAAACAAAACAAAAAGATTCTCCACGACGGAATTAACCAAATCCCACGCAAACAGGTACATATGACGTACATGTACAAACAAACGATTACAATTTCAGAAAAATTAGATGATTTATTCATAGAAAGAACTTCAAAGATAGAGCAAGTCAGTTAGCTTTGGTCCATCGCTGGCCCTTGTGCAGGCATCTATTTGGCTCGACATAGATTGATAGCGTTGTTGGATGTCCGGCTGAAGGATATCGTGCCAAATTCTGTACAATTGGCGCGTTAGATCGTCAAAATCAGCCGGCCGCGGTGGTCTCGCGGTTCTAGGCGCGCAGTCCGGAACCGTGCGACTGCTACGGTCGCAGGTTCGAATCCTGCCTCGGACATGGATGTGTGTGATGTCCTTAGGTTAGTTAGGTTTAAGTAGTTCTAAGTTCTAGGGGACTAATGACCACAGCAGTTGAGTCCCATAGTGCTCAGAGCCATTTGAACCATTTTTTTCGTCAAAATCCTGAGCTAATTTTAAGGCCCTGCCCGTAATGCTGCAAATGTTCTCGATTACAACGAGATCCAGTGACCTTGCTGGCTAAGGTAGTGTTTAGAAAGTAGGAAAACAAGCAACAGAAATTCTCGCCGTGTGTGGACGGACATTACCTTGTTGAAACGTAAACCAAGGATAGCTTGCCATGAAGAGCAACAAAACTAGTTGTATAATATCGTCGACGAACCGCAGTGCTGTAAGAGTGCCGTGGATGACAACCAAATGGGGTTCTGCCATGAAAGGAAATAGCATCCCAGACCATCACTCCTGGTGGAGTGTCAGATTGGCATCCCACCACTGCCCGGGACGTCTTCTCTTCGTTGGAATCTTATTGACTGAAGTAGAATTGCCTCCAGTGATGAGACCCGCTTTGAAATGAAACTCTATGACCAGCTAAGACGTCTCTAGAGACGCCCCGGATCACGGTACGATACCAACCTGACTGTCGCGCCCCACACGTCCCAACAGCCATGAGTGATGGCCCAGGACGCCATTTTTTTTTTATTAGCAGACCCCTTTGGTTGTCATCCGTAGCGCCCTTACAGTACCGCCGTACGTCGACGATATTCAATGCCCCGTTTTGTTGCCCTTCATGGCAAGCTATCATGGGCTCACATTTTAACAAGATAATGCTGCCCGCACACGCCCTGCTGCTTGTCTTCGTGCTTGTCAAACACTGCCTTGGCCAACAACGTCGCCGGATCTCTCCGCAACTGAGAACGTTTGAAACTTTATGGACAGCTACCGCCAACTAGCGCAGTATTTTGTCAATCTAACGCGCCAATTGGACAGAGCTCGGCACAGTATCCCTCGGGAGGATATCTAACTACACTCCTGGAAATTGAAATAAGAACACCGTGAATTCATTGTCCCAGGAAGGGGAAACTTTATTGACACATTCCTGGGGTCAGATACATCACATGATCACACTGACAGAACCACAGGCACATAGACACAGGCAACAGAGCATGCACAATGTCGGCACTAGTACAGTGTATATCCACCTTTCGCAGCAATGCAGGCTGCTATTCTCCCATGGAGACGATCGTAGAGATGCTGGATGTAGTCCTGTGGAACGGCTTGCCATGCCATTTCCACCTGGCGCCTCAGTTGGACCAGCGTTCGTGCTGGACGTGCAGACCGCGTGAGACGACGCTTCATCCAGTCCCAAACATGCTCAATGGGGGACAGATCCGGAGATCTTGCTGGCCAGGGTAGTTGACTTACACCTTCTAGAGCACGTTGGGTGGCACGGGATACATGCGGACGTGCATTGTCCTGTTGGAACAGCAAGTTCCCTTGCCGGTCTAGGAATGGTAGAAAGATGGGTTCGATGACGGTTTGGATGTACCGTGCACTATTCAGTGTCCCCTCGACGATCACCAGTGGTGTACGGCCAGTGTAGGAGATCGCTCCCCACACCATGATGCCGGGTGTTGGCCCTGTGTGCCTCGGTCGTATGCAGTCCTGATTGTGGCGCTCACCTGCACGGCGCCAAACACGCATACGACCATCATTGGCACCACGGCAGAAGCGACTCTCATCGCTGAAGACGACACGTCTCCATTCGTCCCTCCATTCACGCCTGTCGCGACACCACTGGAGGCGGGCTGCACGATGTTGGGGCGTGAGCGGAAGACGGCCTAACGGTGTGCGGGACCGTAGCCTAGCTTCATGGAGACGGTTGCGAATGGTCCTCGCCGATACCCCAGGAGCAACAGTGTCCCTAATTTGCTGGGAAGTGGCGGTGCGGTCCCCTACGGCACTGCGTAGGATCCTACGGTCTTGGCGTGCATCCGTGCGTCGCTGCGGTCCGGTCCCAGGTCGACGGGCACGTGCACCTTCCGCCGACCACTGGCGACAACATCGATGTACTGTGGAGACCTCACGCCCCACGTGTTGAGCAATTCGGCGGTACGTCCACCCGGCCTCCCGCATGCCCACTATACGCCCTCGCTCAAAGTCCGTCAACTGCACATACGGTTCACGTCCACGCTGTCGCGGCATGCTACCAGTGTTAAAGACTGCGATGGAGCTCCGTATGCCACGGCAAACTGGCTGACACTGACGGCGGCGGTGCACAAATGCTGCGCAGCTAGCGCCATTCGACGGCCAACACCGCGGTTCCTGGTGTGTCCGCTGTGCCGTGCGTGTGATCATTGCTTGTACAGCCCTCTCGCAGTGTCCGGAGCAAGTATGGTGGGTCTGACACACCGGTGTCAATGTGTTCTTTTTTCCATTTCCAGGAGTGTACTTTGTTAATTAAGGCCAAGCCGAATAACTGATTACATAAAGGCCAGAGGTGGACCAACGCGTTATTGACTTTCTCAGTTTGTAAAGCTCTTTACCTTGAATAAATTAAGCAATTTTTCTGCACATGTAGTCATTTGTTTGTACATGTGAGTCATGTGTGTTTGACTGATTCCACTGACTGTTCCACAATCTTGTAATGATACAATAACGGATCTTGCTGCGTCTTTACGCGGAATGATAGTTGCTCTTACCAACGATGTTGTGTTGAGGCGCGAGAAACAGCAGCGCTGTGCATCAGCAGGCCAGCTGGTTGTAGCACTGCCAACGTAGCGTAGTCCGTTGCCTGTTGCTCCTCGGCTGATGCTGACGTAGCGCGAACACCGACTCGCACTCAGCACAACCCCCTTACGCTGGGGGCAAACGGTCGCACTTAAAACTTCAGCCTTATATATAAAATATGCCAAGTTCGAAAAACGTGCTCCAGAATTAATAACAGTCTCGGTACTTCTAGGGTAAGTGATTCCAGGATCATTGTTTCGCACTGAAGATTCCGTTTCCTGTATTTATTTCTCTCTGAGACAGAAACTTCGTCCCTCTCTGACATCGGTGTCGTTAAGGCATGCTCTATAGTATCTCACCCTATTACCGCTCTGCTCAGTATACGAGCAGTTATAGAAAATTGTTCAGTCGAGCGATGATAGGTGTCAGTTGGAGAGGTGGTTGTGGCTGCTAGAAGAAGTTTCACCGTGCTGCTATACTTCTTCTCATCTCGTCAAATTCTTGTAATCGCTGTTCTAGAGTAATTACTTACAGCATAGTTAGGTTCGAGATGACCATATTCCAAAAGAAGTACTGCTTCTGAATCTCGGCTGCAGACTTTCGTAAGCCTTGTTTTACCTACGCAAAAAAGTTTTGTTTAATTTCTTCCCCAAAGTAGTTTCAGCTAAAATTTCGCCATCATCAGTGGGTTTCTTTACTCTAAAACATGCAAAGTTGGCATCGTTACAAAATACTACAAAAACGGTATTACAGGCGCACTGTTTGCTTCCAGATACTGTATTGTATGACTAGTTTTGAAGTACCTTTTTACATTTGAGTCATTGCATGGTGTCAATTTTTGTTGTCATTTTGTCGGCACATTTTCTACGTTTGTTGCCGTTTTTTCGGCATATAGAATGTCATCAGCAACGGTACGAGCGGCTGTTATTAACAAAATACATGAAAATGTGAACTTTCATACGACAGCGTTATACTATTAAGAACTGCATTAGTGTTGTGAACAGAATTTTGGTGGGCGCTAGGTTGCAACGTAATCTGTCATGTACCCAAGTTCCAAGGTTACATTCCATTATCACGCTTATACACATCAATAATCAGTAACTGGAATTAAATGAAGAAGTAGTATTATTAAAAACCAATTGCAAGTTAAAAACATTTCGAAACAGAAGCTATTGGCAACCAACACAAATTTCCATTTTCAAGACACGGAATATTGTCCAGACAATAAAGAACCTCAGTGCATTTTCAAATATCATCTGTTTCATGGCAGATTTTCTTTCGTTTCAAGGTGCAACATGGTACACGACCGACGAAGTATGGATTAATCGTCGACACGCTATGAAACTAGTTTTAAAAATACACAGAATTTTACTCACCACAAAACTGTGTAACTGAGGAATTAACAATATCCTCGAAATATAATTCATATAATTCATAATACTTAAATATGTAGAACTCGTAATATTTAGAAACGATGCATAAATCACACCCCCATGTCTCACAACAACAACAAAAACAGTAGAAAATGCAAGAAACTGCCTATGGCGGTTTTTAGTGCGCGTTCATTAACGTTTATCTAAAATCAGTCACTAAAGTGAAACACCGGTCATGAAACCTCATGTCTTCCTAGGTACACTGTCCTCCAAGTACAACAATCTCTCCCAAATCCTAGCAAGTCCAAATGAGGTGTGATATCAGATATACATAATAAGCAAATCGAAGGAGACGCTACAATAAACTCCTTCTGAGGCTGCATTTGCGTTGTCTCAGAATATTCCTAGTCTAATCCATCAGTTTTCTGGTATATAGTAGTTGTAAGTGGACCTGTATGTCATCGGACGCTACGCTGCAGGGTTGTGACCGAGTATCTTGAATGTGTAATCGGCTTTATTATTTCTCTTCTATTATTGTCCGATTCGTAATACCTTCTCCTTTGTTAAGAGGATGATTGTAACAATGAAAAGATGTAAATGCAGGCTTAACACGAAAAACCTATAACAAACACAACACGTGTGTATCTATGAGGTGATATGGTAAGATCAAACTCGTACACAATTATTCACAAAACAAGAAATGCTGGATAGACTATTATCACATAGGTCATTTGGGCCCCCTTAAAGTGAGTATAATGAAATATGTGAGGGCTTATTTTGTCTAGCAGCACTGCAAACTGCTTCCAAGTTAACTTCATTTTGTTCATTTACTAGATACCATGGCTTCCATTATAAGCTACATTTGTGTATCAATAACTGGATAATATCGACAGATGAAGCACTAAAACTAACCTCGTTGATCATATAGATATGATTCCCTCTATACATGACTTCTTTGCGTGACTGTTCCAAAACACTCTTTTTGTCTCTGCGCAACGACGTCATTTTTCGTGCAATGTGTCGACTTCATCTGCTGACATTTTTAAGTTATTCGTATACAAATGTAGTTTATAGTGAAGGTTATGGTATCTAGTAAATGAACAAAATAAAATCAACTTGAAAACAATTTGCCATGCAGACGGACACACTAAAACCCCTACTTATTGCTTAGGCTTATACTTTTGTTGTGGCAGAACAATGTCAAAGCCGGCCGAAGTGGCCGTGCGGTTAAAGGCGCTGCAGTCTGGAACCGCAAGACCGCTACGGTCGCAGGTTCGAATCCTGCCTCGGGCATGGATGTTTGTGATGTCCTTAGGTTAGTTAGGTTTAACTAGTTCTAAGTTCTAGGGGACTAATGACCTCAGCAGTTGAGTCCCATAGTGCTCAGAGCCATTTGAACCATTTGAACAATGTCAAAATCATCTACAGTGTGTTTCTGCAAAGAATACTACGTAATAGGAGACTAATTGTCAAAACAAAATACTGGAAATAGTGACAGGCAGATACGAAACGTTAGCATCAGTCGCAATACCTTCGAAACAAGATTCTGTTACGTGAGAATCGGCTTGCCAGGAAGCGAGAACACGTAAAGAAATCATAGAGGGGCGGCCGTCTGCCTTCGACTCAATGCATTTTTCCGACTCGTCGTGAAACACTGCCACTTACACGTGAACAGCGCAGAAAGCAGCCAGTTTTCTTATGAATGACGTCTCACCAATTGGAAATCGAAGCTTTTTCTTTATTTACGTTGCAGCCACACCGAGCAGTCATGTTACATAACGAGAAACATAGATCCGTGCGTCACCGGTGTTTCTGTCTCACAATGGCTAACCCAACACTTTATTTTTGCGTCAGCGTCAGCCTCTTACAGTTAATTCTAGTCTATTTTTGGAAAGCACATCAAAGCAACCAACAGCTGTAATGTTAAGCAGACATATCGGCCTTGAATTGCAATAGTATTTATGAAAATAAGTAAATTCATTTTTGTATTCCTAGACCGCAGGTCGTAGATTCAAATATGTAGCCTTTCCATAGCTGAATTCATTAATACACTCTGTTTAGAAAACAAAAGAATACGTTGAATGACTAGAGATAGAACGATCATATTTCCAGAACTTGTACATAATGATTAGTATTTCAATCATCTAGGTTCAGCATGTGTCCTGTTGCCTAGTAGGTATAGGGTCCGTCATGGGTCCTGATAGCTAGTTACGCGAATGCCATTCTGCGGTATAGCCATCCATGCTGCATTCACCTGTTTCCAAAGTTCATCTGTGGTGGTTGGCACTGTGTCACAGCGCTGCACCCGTCGTTTCACTTAATCCCCCCCACCCGTGGGGCCGAGCGGTTCTAGGCGCTTCAGTCCGGAACCGCGCGACCGCTACGGTCGCAGGTTCGAATCCTGCCTCGGACATGGATGTGTGTGATGTCCTTAGGTTAGTTAGGTTTAAGTAGTTCTAAGTCTAGGGGACTGATGACCTCAGATGTTAAGTCCCATAGCGCTCAGAGCCATTTGAACCATTTGGCTACAAATCTGGTGATCTGGCAGGCCATACAGCAAGAAGGCACCTGTTCGTGAAGCAAAATGTGGTCGTGCATTGTCTTGTTGAAAAATGTCGTCTGGGTTGTTGCGCAGAAAGGGTGTGGCTAAAGGTCGCAGAATGTCATTCACGTAGGTCGCACTAGTCAAGTGCCCTGGATACGTACGAACTGTGATTTGTGGTTGTACCCAATAGCACCCCACAGCATAAGGCCTTGAGTTTGGGCTGCGAATGCAGTCACTGTGATGCCGCTCCCACTGTCTGCAACGAACCAAAATGCGGCCATCATTTTCAAACGAACAGAACCGGGACTCGTCCAGAAGCACTGTCTGATGCCATTCCTTTTCCCAGTGACGTTGTTCCATACATTATTCCCCTATAGCATGTTTCTGCACATTCATCAAAGGTAAGTGGAGAAATGGACGACGCGCACCTAATCCATGCCGTAATAAACGGCGACCCCTGATAGTGTACGACGTGTTACACTGTTCCAGTGTTGCACCAGAGCCGAGGAGGATGTAGATCTGTCCTACAATGCCATTCTGATGAGGTGTCGATCTTCTTTGGGGGTCTGGGTGGTGCGCTCTGACCCATCTCGTCGTGTGCTACGGCCTTCCGTGAACCGTTCTGCACACACCAGTTACACTGCCGAAACACTTCGTCCCACACGAGCAGCAGTTTCCAGGATGGATGATGCGTTGCATTATCTCATGCCAACAATGCGCCCTCTTTCAAAGTCACTGATTTGACAGTACGGGTCGCGAATACGTCTGCGAGGCATCCTGCACGTGTGCTCAAATCACACTGATCCATTACCTTCACTCTATACCGACAACGAGACCTGCAGGCCACATTTTACCTGTTGGTGGTGCTGTGCCGCGATATCGATATTGACCTTGAACCCACGGGCCGACGTAGGTCAAATGCTGATCATTTCTGCAAAACATGCCAATGAACGCGTCCTGTGAATATGAACGTCCTATCTGTAGTCGTTCCAGGTGGTTTTTTTTCTGGATATGAGTGTACTTGTAGACAGTCAAGTTAATACACCATAATGCGTAATGAGTCAAAGATGTTCGTGTTTATATGATTGCAGTTCTCCACTACCCGGGGTTTTATTAACTGGAGTAAAGTTTCTTTTTGATTTTATTTCCATGCGCATAACTGAACAGTTCCAAATGCGAACATATGACAACCCGTCTCAATTGTCCTGGTTTCAACAGAGTTGAAAAATTAAGCTATCCACACAAACAGTACTGTAGTCGTCGTAAGGAGTCAACCAAATTATCAGACATCAGAAACATAACATCACTTACGTCTGATTTGGCACTCTTTGAGACACTTGATAATGTTTCAGATCACGACCAAACAAAATACAAGCGCTGTGGCACCTTGGAGGCTTATCAAACAAAATCCTTCTAGAACAGTCGTAGTATTACTCTTCAAACCAAGTAAGGACCACACTTGTCCCAGTAATTACTGAGGCGTCACCTTAACAAGCTGTATAGGAAAGATCTTAAAACGACTGGTAATCCATTGGCAGGTTACGATACTATAGGCGAGGATGCTCGTTAGCCTCTCTCAGCGTTAGTTCTGGAGATATCGAATTTACGTCAAGAAGTTGTGTCGCTCAGAGCAATATTTTAAGTGTGACTCTCGTCATTATTGAATTAACAATGTAACGTCCATGGCAAGGAGTCTAATGAAGCGTTCATTGTTTGTGGATGGTTTTGGAGTTTTTTTGTTTCTCCGTCAACCGTGTAAGATTAACGTGTCGGTTCCGAGGTTGTATGTTGATTGGAGGCGTAGCCTGAAGAGACGTGTGTGTATGCATATATGTATGTATGTAAGTGAGTGAGTGAATGAGTGAGTGATTGTATGTTGATTTTTAACCGTTGTAGTACTATTTTCTTTTAATTTACGTACAAAAAGGGAATATCATTCAGAAAATGGGTGAGTCCTTATATATGTCTCGAAGCAGTCGTGATCACCATAACTAGAGCATCAGAAGGCAAGGTCTCTGAAGGCACTGAATATTTTAAAAAGCCTTTGTCACGGATTTTGTGAGGTCTGTTCCACTTTTATAAAGCTTTTGTGTGATCCTGATAAGGTTATGTGAGCATGGTGTACGAATGAGCGATACCTACTTAATTGAAGATCATCAATGCTACACGTCAAGAGATTAGTCTGGACAGAAATGCTACAGAATCTGTCCCATTCCCCGCCTCTACGCTGTGACGGGGTAGCCATTACTTTCCATCCAGTTGCAAGAATCATTGACATGCTAAACTGTTATCCACCCTACTACAGAAACGATTTTCATAAATTATCTGTGATCAATGATTCCATATGGAATTCGTTCAAAGCACGACGTAGTAGCAGCTACTGTGGAACCAATGTCGACCTTAAGAACAGTTATTTCAGGCTTTAATTTGTTATTCTACCAACGTTGTTAACAAATTTCAGAACACAGACTGTGATTTCTGCTTTATGAACAGTGGAGAGTAATTACGCGAGTGAATAAGCTTTCAACTGCAACGGTATATTACACGTTTTGAATGTCTTAAACACATTCGTCTCACACCATTCCAGCAAGGGCGCTAGTAACATCTTAGTAGAACGCCAGGGAAAGAGAGGGGGAGGGGAGGATGGAGGAAGGGATAGGCTCTTAGTCCTTGAGGAACGAAATTATGGACATAATTTTTACATGTCGATCGCTCTCCTCTGCAACCAAACCCCATATTAAGTCCTTTGCCTTCATTTAGATTTGTACTGAACAAGCTATCATACGGTGAGAGAGAGAGAGAGAGAGAGAGAGAGAGAGAGAGAGAGAGAGAATCAATGCCAAACATAATCTCTGTTGTACTGTGTTTGAAAAGTGGAACAACACGCTATTAAATATGTGGTCATAATGTTTTGGCTCGTCGTCGGTGTATACTCACCGTATGATGGCTTGTTCAGTACAAATATAAATGAAGTCAAAGGACTTAATATGGGGTTTGGTTGCAGAGGAGAGCGATCGACATGTAAAAATTATGTCACTTACATTTGTACTGAACAAGCCATCATACGGTGAGTATACACCGACGAGCCAAAACATTATGTCCACATATTTAATAGCGTGTTGTTCCACTTTTCAAACACAGTACAACAGAGATTATGCTTGGCATTGATTCTACAAGTTCTTGACAGGATTCTGGAAGTGCATTTCCCTCAAATTACGGGATCGTGGTATATGGGCAAGCAGCTGGCGCCCGCTATGTTCAAATGGTTCAAATGGCTCTGAGCACAATGGGACTTAACTTCTGAGGTCATCAGTCCTCTAGAACTTAGAACTACTTAAGCCTAACTAACCGAAGGACATCACACACATCCATGCACGAGGCAGGATTCGAACCTTCGATCGTAGCGGTCGCGCGGTTCCAGACTGTAGCGCCTAGAACCGCTCGGCCACTTCGGCCGGCTCCCACTGTGTGTTGCAGTGGATACAGATCAGGCACATTTGCTGTCCAAGACATCAGCATGAGCTCACTATAATGCCCTCAAAACGCTGTGGCACGATTCGGACCTTGCAATACGGACAGTTATCCTGCTAGAAGCATGAAGCATGAAGCGATGCAAGGGCTCCGCAATAAAGTTGACGTAGTTCACTTCTGTCATGATGCCTTCGATTACCATCACAGACCCCATCGAAGCCCAACTTACTATACCCCACAGCATAATTCTGCCTCCGTCGGCCAGCCTCTGAGGCGCGGTGCGTCTTTCGTGCAGCCATCTGCTTGGATGACGTCGTGTAAGGACCCAACCATCCACCTGTTGTAACAATAAATGCAATTCATTCGGCAAGCGACACGGTTCTATTGATCCACGGTGAAAAGTCAGTGATGCTGCGCCATTGCGATCATAATTGACGATGTCGTTGGGTCAACACACGAACAGCAGGGGTCGTGTGATGCGCAGCTCCATGTTCAATAATGCGCTTTGAACGGTGAGATCGGAAACACTTGTGCCTGCACCAGCATTGTACTCTGGCTTCAGATCAGCTGGATTATACAGCGGGAGATTCTCCGACCTCTAAGTTTTGTGATTAAATGTGGTCGTCCAGTACCATACGGCCTAACCGTTATTTCAACAATCTCAACCGCTTTCCATAGGTACTCACAACAGTAGTAAACCAACAGGCGACCAGATTCGCCGTTTCAGATATGATCGTTTCCACCCACGGGGCGATAACAATGTGCCCTTTGTCAAAACCGTTTATATCGGTGGATTTCCGCATTTTCGGCCCGTACCGTTGCTATAATGACTGCCCATTCGTCTCTCTTCCGCTTACATTCTTTCCTTACTACGTCACGTTCCCGCAACATCACAAGGAGGCATTCAACCTCGCCGTGGGCAGTGATCGAAATGTTTTGGTTCATCAGTGTATACTGAACCGGCTTCACACGTTCTCGTTGAGCGGAGGGACTGGCTGTCGGTACGCCACTTCGTAAACCAGAATTTGACTTATTGTGCAACTGTGGTCATTATGTGTTATCGCTTGGTCATTCCAAACAAGAAATTTCTTCCAGAATGAACGGCAAATGCCAAAGTTTGAGTCCTGGTTCGCCACATGCCTTTAATCTGCCAGGAATATTTCAGAAATTTCTTGAGTGGTATTGGAAACTACGCTCACGGAATTTTAAGAATAAGTGTCTCATGTAGCATCTCTTTCTGGATTCTGATGATCATTTCAGTAACGCCTTGATGTGACTAAAAAGAGAAACTGCGATGAATAGCCTTTTCTCTTTAGCTACTCCATCGTGGTAATCGTTACAGGGGATAAACTCTAAAGGACCAGTCGGAGATAATTTTATAAGTGACCTTCTTGGCTGGTAAACTACATTTCCTTATGATTCTAGCATCTAACTTCTCAACTAGGTTTATTTTCTAGATCCAGAGTGAATCTATCTGGATGGATACCACCACATATTAAAAGCATTCTGTCTTCAGGCCACAAGCGGCCCATCGGGACCATTCGACCGCCGTGTCATCCTCAGCTGAGGATGCGGATAGGAGGGGCACGTGGTCAGCACACCACTCCCCTGGTCGTTATGATGGTTTTCTTTGACCGGAGCCGCTACTATTCGGTCGAGTAGCTCTTCAATTGGCATCACGAGGCTGAGTGCACCCCGAAAAACGGCAACAGTGCATGGCGGCCCGGATGGTCACCCATCCAAGTGCCGGCAACGCTCGACAGCGCTTAACTTCGGTGATCTGACGGGAACCGGTGTATCCACTGCGGCAAGGCCGTTGCCCCCATATATTAGACATGTACGATTGTTTATCGATGAAATAATCAAAAATCATGTCTTTTAGCTTACTTTCGCACATTACATTTGGTTCCATTGAGGGTCAGCTGCCAGCAATTTATACCAAGCGTTAATACCATTGGGGAGCCTTCGAGTACTTCACAACAGTTTTCTACAGAAAAACTCTCTCTCTCAGCGTCAGAGAGTTACTGACCTTGTGTACTATGTCCTTGAGACAGTAACAGTAGGAACAGCAATAGTCGTGTCACACTTCTCCGAAGCAGGCTAATAATACTCTCGCTGGCGGCGTCGCCCCATTGAGAACGACCTATTGAGTCCTGCTCGCCAGAAGTCTTCAGTCTAATCACACGCCTGGTGTCATGTAATACAAGCATGTATTTTATTCACGAACTTCAGTACGAAACACTATCGAAGATTTTCTGGACGTCAAGAGACACAGCACAAACGTGATATTACTTGCAGCCTTCTGAATTCTATGAATGAAAGAATGTGTGGAGTGGTGGGTAAATAATCAAATGGTCGTTAATTCCGTTATATAGTTGTGAAAAGACTCTTAAATTGTCTGTGCGTGCCTTACATCTACTTTCGTCGTTTACAAGAGCCTGAAAACTATTTTAGCGGTCAGCCGGAAAGCGATGGAGAACATACTGACCATAGTTTCGAGTCTGTAAGTTCATATTACTCTTTGTGCTGACTGAAAGAAAATGCTCCTACTTGCTATTTATTCAGCCGGATCAGGAACTACGACTATAAATTAAAGTTTGGACGTTTAACTGAATTATATATTCTGTAAAAGTTCACACACATAAAACAGGTCTTAGTATTCTATCTAATGTACCTATCGGAAATAGCACTGTTAAGAGTTCAGAGGCGACCTCTCCGGGAAGTTCCGAGTAAAATGGTCTATCGCCCTGGCTTCTAATCATCAAAAGTTAATAGCTCGCCTTAAAAGTGGAAAATAATGTCGCCACTTGCCACACGGTTTTGTCAACATTACGAGACGCACACAGACAGTTACTTCAGCGAGATCTAAGAGATCCAGTACGGTGTACAGTCCTCGCGAGCTCACTTCCTACTTTTACCGAAAATGCATTCAAGTCTTCCGAGCTCTGACTTCATCCGAGACACAACGCGAACAGATTTATATCTCGGTGCGAAGTGTCTCTTCTTGCCTCTCTCGCTGTATTTATACGAGGGTTGTCTAGAAAGTAAGTTCCGATCGGTCGAGAAATGCAAACCACAGCGAAAACCAGAAACGTTTTATACATAATCGCCGCTCCAGCTTCGAGTTTTGTCGTAGTGTTGTATCAACTTTCCAATATCGTCATAGAAAGCAGCCGCCTGTGCTTTAGGCCAGTTATCTGCACTGGTCTGCAGCTCGTTGTCTGTGGAAAAATTGTGTCTTCGTAGGCAGCGGTTGTTGTGAGCAGAGATGAGACTCAGGGGGAGCCAATTACGGACTGTATTCTGGGTGATCAAACACTTCTCATCGGAAACGCTGCAGGAGCGTCTTCATTGCCCCTGCAGTGTGCGGCCGAGAATTGGCATGTAGAAGGAACTGCTCGACAGTTGTGTTATGTGAGCTGCATGACACAGGCGAAATCTCTAACCAGGCCCTCATACTTGGCGGGAGACGGTATTTCCTACGCATCTTTATTTTGTGGCGGCGTTCGTAGCGACAAACAATTCGCTGTAGAAACGGCTTACGAAGTCACCGCCACACTTTTAATAGCGGGCCGACCGGTCCGCTGGAACAGTGAACAGAAAGATGAAAACCCAAACACTCTGATTAAATAAAAGTCGGTACTTATCTTTATTAACGAAGATACAGAAACACAGTAGTGAACTCCGTGTCTACAGAAATCTGTCTAGTTCGAGTCGGAGCGGCTAGGTCAGCGTCGGCTGACGACAAACAACAACTCTGCTGCGATGAACACACAACTGACTAGCAAGTACACAATTCGGTGGCGAGTATACAACTGAGCGGCGAATACAGAACTGTCCTAGCGCTCGCGACTCCAGCGCTTAAGAAACCAGAAGCCAGCGGTGGCGCGCGCAGACTTGCGGCGATTTCCTGTCTCGCTGGCGCTGCTTATGCGGACGGCGTCCGGACTTTGATGCTGCCAACCTTTTGGCAGCGGGCTCGGGTGGCATTACTGGCTAGGATATAACACTTTACGTGCTGACTGTTCACTCAAAACTGAAAAGAGTGACGCGACACGATCGACGGGCATACTAGACACTGCCCAACACATCCGTGCAAAGCTTTACCGGATTTTCCCAGTGGTTTCCATTTCGCGACCGATCGGAACTTACTTTCTGGACAACCCTCCTATATCGGTGAAGCGGACCGCCGAACGGAACATCTGCTATCAACCGCTCTAGGCACAGGTAACAGTATCTAAATTTCCCCTTTCTTGGACATGTATTAATAAATAATTCTGTCGTTTAACAATTTATAATCTTCTTAATATTTATATAAATAAAGTTACGTTTGCTTTAGTTACTGAAAAAGATTTTGCTCGACTGCATTTAAACTTTGCTGGCTAGAGCTATTGGAAGGGAACCGACAGTAGAACATGACCTCTGAACTGTCTCTTTAAGACTCCTTGTAACCACTGCGATTTACAACAGTCTTGGTACTTGGTACAGTTGTATTATTGCATGTATGAAATCGAGTGCTGTAAGTAGAACTTCCTATTACAAATACAAATGACGCTTAATCTATCATGAATAACGACATTTTCGTTCCAAATTTGGTTTTTAGTAAATAACTTGAAAAAGAATAGAGGTAGCTTATTAGCGTCACATATTTAATGGTTTTACATCAAACTGAGGCAGCATACGAATTTTCATCTTTCTGAGTTTAATATTTAGCTCTTTAGATTTTTCGTAAAAACGCCTATTTTGACCAAAACATTGCTCTGATGAATTTGAGAGTTCTGACTTTTAATTGTGACATACATTTGCATATTCTGACCAATTTTTAGCTTTCTAATTTTACTATTCAGCGCCACTTATGTGTTTTTTTAAGATCGTATATTGTGCTTAAAATATTCATTTGATGGTTCTGAGACCTTACCATATTGACATTAATAAACTGAAGCATACACTGACGAAGTTTGGAAACATTGTTACAATTTTTAATGTCACTTTTATATTATGGTGCAACCTTCAAAAGTTAAGCACCGGCGTGTTGTGATGTAGTGGCGCTGGTGGTAGTGAACTGGGTAATCCGCGGTACACTCACTCGCTTCTGTAACTCTTACAATGATACAGCGACTGTTTAGCCTCAAGTGAGCTATGAATTACACACTACCGTTGCTTTTGAAATGCTTTCTAAGTCTCACAGTGAAGTTTTCCTGTAATCCTACACACTATCCACAACTGTACCAGACATTGGTGGGTTTTCTATTTAGATCTATGCATCTACTTCAGACCTTTTTAAAATCAATATTCACAATCATCTTGGGGTTGAAGCTCTTTTTCGGTGTTTGCTTTAACAATATTTATCTTTAACGGATGGAAAACAAAAGCCAACTGAAGATGCTGCAACTGCAGTGAAACATGTTTGGGTTAAAAAACAAAATTGTGTTTTGCTAATGGCGGACCCTATCCAAAAACATACGCAATATTCACAATGTTTAACAGCTAAAACATTTTTGCAAGTTGACGGAAACATTAGAATACTGGATCGCTTGGGGATACAACTAAAATAATAATGCACTGATCTGTAAATAAAAATCAGAATCAGGATCATTGCTGGCACTTCTCGACACTTTATAACTAACAATAGTGCCAAAAATTTTCTCTAAGCAATTCATTCTAGTATGAAGCCTTAAAAAACTCGGACGCTATCGAAGAAGTTTCTTTCCTCATCGAACACTAATCAGAAGCACACATTATAATGCAGAATCCTTGCGATCTCGGACTCTGCCGACAACACGTCTGGACCATCCAAAAACAGTTGCCATATTAAGGATCCAGTAGTTTCTCAAAGCTTTCTCGTAAGACCAGGAAAGGCTTTCAAAACTGCCTTGCACTACGTTTACTTACTAAATAACAGAGAACTTCACGAAACTGAGGTTACAAAAATGGAAAGAGAGGAAGATTAAGGTTTGATACCTGTAGACAACGAGGTAATCAGAAACAGAGCAAAAGCTCACAATTGGACAAAGACTTTAGAAAAGAACCAACCAAACATTCGTATTAAGAAATTTAGGGAAACTTCAGGAAATGTAAATCTCCATCTTCGGAAGAATATTTGAACCCTGCCCTTCCTCAATAGGGGTCCATTGTCGTAACCACTGTGCCACTTGCTCGATTTGAAACTATTTTATTGATCTTAAGTTTGAGAGATGTTAGACTAGCACCTGCATCCGTTGCAGTCTAATTTCGTATGCGTACATTTTAAAGGTTTTACTCTGGCTACAGCTTCTGACCCAAATGCAGATCACGGACGTCCGTTGCGTTTGGAATCTGTGTTCACTGGAGAGGGAGGTGGTGACGACAGAAGGCACTCTTGCGGGCGTTCGCATAATTAATGTCCGCTTGCTGGGTCTGTATCCACCGGCCGGTCAGCTCTGCTGACCCAGCAAGCAATCTTCTGCACTAACGGAACATTAAATATACATCACTGATCCCAATTGCATATATTACTTCGCAGTGGCCTTCACTTTTTTTCAACCATATGGGATCGTCCTGCCATTCTGGAGGTGTATGATACGTCGAAGGAAGAAAAGAAGATACGGGCTTAACGTCTCGTCGACCTTGACGTCATTACAGACGGAGAATAGACTCAGAATGTTTCAAGATGAGGAAGGAAATCAGCCGTGCTTCTTCGAAGGAACCATCCCGACATTTGCCTGGAGCGATTTAGGGAAATCACGGAAAACCCCTACATCTAAATCTACATCTACATCGATAGTCTGCAATCCATCTCACGGCGCGTGACAGAGGGTACTTCGTACCACAACTAGTCATTCCCTTTCCTGCTCCACTCGCAAACAGAACAGAGGGGAAAACGCCTCTCTATATGCCTCAGTATGACCCCTAATTTCTCTAATCTTATCTTCGTGGTCCTTACGCACAAAGCATGGTGGAGGCAATAGGATCGTTCTACAGTCAGCTTCAAATGTAGGTTCTCTAAATTTTCTCAGTAGTGTTCGAGAAGAACATCGCCGTCCCTCCAGGGATTCGCATTTGAGTTCCCAAAGCATCTAAGTAACACTTGCGCGTTGTTCGAACCTACTGGTAACAAATCTATCGCCCCGCTTCTGAATTGTTTCGATGTCTTCCTTTAATTCGACCTGGTATTGATCCCAAACACTTGAGCAGTATCCAAGAATGGGTCGCACTCGCTTCCTATATGCGGTCCTCTTTACAGAGGAACCACACTTTCATAGAATTCTACCAATACACCGAAGTCGATCATTCGTCTTTCCTGCCACAGTCCTCACATGATCGATCCATTTCATATCGCTTTGCAACGCTACGCCCAGATGTTTAAACGACGCAACTTTATCAAGCAGGACACTACTAATGCGGTATCCAAACATTACGGGTTTGTTTTCCCTACTCATCCGCATTAACTTACATTTTTCCACATTCAGAGCTAGCTGCCATTCATCACACCAACTAGAAATTTTGTGTAAGTCACCTTGCATCCTCCTACAGTCATTCAGCTTCGACACCTTACCGTACACCACAGCATCATCAGAAAACAACCGCGTTTTCTGCCTACCCTGTCCGCCCAATCATTTATGTAGATAGAGAATAATATCGGTCGTATCACACTTCCCTGGGGCACTCCTGACGACACTCATTTCTCTGACGAACAGTGCGGTCGAGGACAACATACTGAGTCCTATTACTTAAGAAGTCTTCAAGCCACTAACATTTCTGTGAACCTATTCCATATGCTCACACCTTCTTTAACAGCCTGCAATGGAGCACCGTGTCAAACGCTTTTCTGAAATCTAGAAATATGGAATCTGCCTGTTGCCCTTCATTCATAGTTCGCAGTACATCATGTGAGAAAAGGTAAAGCTGTGTTTCGCACAATTGACGATTTCTAAAACCATGTTGATTTGTGGATAAAAGCTTCTCGGTCTCAAGAAAATTTATTGGATTCGAACTGAGAATATGTTCAAGGATTCTGCAGCAAACCTGTTAGAGATATTGGTGTGTAATTTTGCGGGTCCATTATTTTGCTCTTCTTATGCAGAGGAGTCACCTGCGCTTGTTTCCAATCGCTTGGGACTTTGGGCTGAGTGAGAAATTCACAAGATATGCGTGCTAAGAATGGCGCCAATGCCGTAGCGTACTCTTTGAAAATCCGAACTGGGATTCCATCCGGTCCTGGTGACTTATTTGTTTTCAACTCCTTCACTTGTTTCACTGTGCCAGGGACGCTTGTTTCTATGTCGTCCATATGGGAGTCCGTTCGATGGTCAAACGACGGTACGTTTGTATGATTCCCCTGCGTCAACCATTTCTTGAGTGTGGAATTTAAAACTTGGGTTTTCGTTTCGCTATTTCAGTTGCCACACTAGACTGGTCAACAAGTGACTGGATGGAAACCTTAGACCCACTTAGCGATTTTTCATAGAACCAGAATTTTCTCAGGTTCTCTGCCAGATCTCTAGCTGCGGTAAAAATGTAAATGTCGTGTGACTATGGCCTCCCGTCGGACAAACCGTTCGCCGGATGCGAGTCTTTCGAGTTGACACCACTTCGGCGACTTGCGCGTCGCTGGGGATGAAATGATAATGATTAGGACAACACAACACCCAGTCCCTGAGCGGAGAAAATCTCCAACGCAGGTGGGAATCGACCCCGGGCCCTTAGGATTGACATTCTGTCGCGCTAACTACTCGGCTACCAGGAACGACTCTACCTGGGGTATGACGATGGTAATAGTTGTGTGCTTCGCTCATAGATCTTTTCACAGAACCAAGAATCTCTAATAACCTTTGCGTGTCATCATTTGCGCGTTCTCTTTTGAACTGAGAGTGCAACAGCCTCTGCTTCTTCAGCATTCTCCGCATTTCGTTATTAAACCATTGTGGGTCTTTTCCGTTCTTAATCCACTTACTAGGCACATAATTCTCCGGATTACGATTTGCAGCCTTCTTAAACTTTGCCCATAATACCTCCACGCCCATCTTACTGGAACTAAGTGATGTCAATTCACTGTCTTAGTGTGATGCTAACAACTGCTTATCTGCTCTTTCTAGCAGAAACACTCTCCTAGCCTTACTAACTTTCGTAACCATAGTTGCTATAATGATCGCTAATCGCCGCTTCTATACCGACGTTGTAGCTATAAGGTCTATGACATTTCCATTTCATGTGGGCTGCCGAACTAGCCGCTCTGGACAGTTTTCAGAAAACGTGTTCAAAAGTACTTCGCCTGACAGTCTGTCTGTACCCCTGAAATGAATCCCGTCTATACTCGGTAGGTTAATGTCGCCTCCAACTAATAGTGCATGATCTGGCTATTTGCACACTAATGACCATAGACATTCTTTCAATGGCTCTAGAATTGTCACACAATCTGGTGGGCAGTAAAAACATCCAACAATTAGCTTGGTTTCACGTAGACCTGCTATACGCGACCAGATAATTTCACTGTCACACTCAGCTTCGATCTCAATAGAGACAATATTTTTGTCTACGGTAATGAACGCTCCCCCTCCTATGACCTATAATCTGTCTTTCCGATTTGCGTTCCATGACTCGCTAAATGTTTCAGAGCTTTCCACTTCGGGTTGCACCCAGCTCTCGGTCCCGAGAATAATTGGAGCACGAGAACTTTCCTGGAGTGCAGTATATTAGCGAACTTTGTTGCGAATGCTTCGACAATTTACTGATAAAATTTTGTCATCGAAGTGTCTTTACTCAGAACGTGGTCTTACCTCCCTTGATGCGTATCGACTGGCGAGTGTTCATCAGAGTACCTCAGACTAAATCTGGATGGCCGGTCGCGGATTTGAACCATCGTCCTTCCGAATGTTAATCACTGTGCCACCTAGTCTGTATGATCCGAGGCTACGACGAAGGTAAGCTTCTTTCCATTCAAAGTTTACCACTGGAAGAAACCGAAGCACCGCATCCACTGCTCCACCACAGTCCTTCATTTATACGCTATACGTGGACATGTATTAGGCTCTGCTCAGCCTACATACGCGCTGAAATGATTCGCAACTAGTATTATCCTCTGATGAAAATATACAATCAGTTTCGTAACATTTGCACTCTGCATCCATGGAACTGTAAAGACAGTAGAATTCAAGAAGCTCAATAGCAAAGAAAAGAAGCACTTTCTTATACGTTCCTTATACATTAGATTCATTGGATGCTAAGAACATCATTTAAGACTAGATAATGTTATTTATTAAACAGCATTCATCACACGACGTAAATGTTGGTAACCAGAACGCAGGTCAACAAGGTTGATGATCCATATGTTTCATTTTCTGGCATGTAGTAATTCCGTGGAAACATCTTGATCGCCAAAAATGCTTTATGCGATCATTATGTTTCCATGGAATTTTTCATGCCAAGTCTGGATGTTCGCATACTTTACAAATGAAAGACTTCATCATTCAAATGGAAGTTCCATTTAAAAAAAAAAATTAAGTTCTGTGTTGCTGAATATTCGGTAGCCATGTTGAGAATAATTGTAAGTCTATTGAAATCAAATTCACAATTTCTCTAAATATGTTTTATAGCCGTGTATTTAGGTTGTACTAGAGGGACATTTATAGCATAATGTATGACTATAATGAAAAGTATGTAACGATACGCGAAATTCTGATACAATACGTCGCAAAAGTGGGTCGTCGTACTGAATGTACGTTGTGAGTCTCTGACAGGTCAAAAATTGTAAAATGTCCAGCACTTTAGAGCATATCGATGTTAGACACAGAAGAAAATCGGAGGCAATCAACTTTGCGGCGACGTTTACTCTGGAACATGTCTGAACCTCGAGGCAGAGTGTCTTCGTACTTTTAGTAGGTAGTCCTCCAACTCTATCGCACATGTGCCTTCCACCGAAACACAGATACTGGGAACATCTTTAACGGCATCTGCCATCTGCACGTCTCACCAGGGGCCACCGACTGGTAGTAGTTACACCATTGACAGTTTGGCGACAAACTGCCAATTTCCGTGTTGCGATGGAACCGAGAGGTAAGTACAAATCTCACCGATGCTGTGGAGCAATAAAGCAGATGCTATTGCCGAATTCTAGTGAGGAGAGACATTGCAGGTATCTTCCTGACACATCAGTTAGTGGTTGTGGAGACTGCTTAGTATCATAAGCTGTTAATGTCGACTCAGACTACAAATCAGAGGGACTACAGATATCCGAGTCGACAACATTCGGTTTTCCCCCTGTGCAGCTCTAGAACTGAGTCAAGCGCTCATATAGCCGAAACGGTAATTACATCGCAACTTCTAAAGGTTGGCGTATAGTATAGAATCCAGTTTTTCTATTTCGAAAACCCTGCGCTATCTTGGGGTAGCAGAAAAATCACGAAATTTTGGCATTTTCAGGTTATTTCTCTATAAATTTTTTCCTTGCATCCTACAGCAAAAAGCACTCCGACCTTTCTAGCGCAGAATTTTCTACAGTTTGCATTGGTCAAACTTACTTTTACACTATGCATTTATCAAGGCACAGTGCTTCAGAAGAACAGAAAAATTCTTATAAAAGCTGAAAAATGATAATGGCAGGTCCCTGTAACCGTCAACGCCTAACATCAAGAACTGCCCCGCCACTACCACGAGCCCTCTCATTAATGCAATGATAATTTCTGCTAAGGTTGCACAAAAATGGCAAAAAACGCACGCTTTTCGTAGTAGTTGCCTCTAAATGTCAGTGTTTAAAAAACATAAGGACATCTTCCCCGACCTAACACAATGTAATTTCTTGTAAGCTACATGTACCTTTAAAAATGAAAATTACTACGAATGAGAAAACATGTGGCAGAATGCATAACCACACAAAAAAGTGAAGCCTTGACTTCTTTGATCCTGTGCCATCAGGATCTGACTCGATGGTTAGGGTTTCCATGTCGTTGCAATGTGTCTCGGCATCCTCTTCGTTGAGGTCTAGCATCCGTGAATTCTCGTATCCACGGGCGCAACGTTGTTTGCCAATGGCAGAGAACCAGACTCCCACTTTTTTGAAGCTGCTGGCCCCTGTCCTAAGCCTTTCGTACATTTGCAAGGTATGATTTTCAGTGAAGAGCCTGTAGTTGCATTTTTTGTTGTTTTCATCGGAATTACCCCTGTCCTTATTAGCTTGGGCGGCGGCTCGATTACGCGGCGCTCTCACAAGCTGGCTTTTGGGTTTTTCCGCAGATTTAGAGAATTGTTAATAGCAACTGTTATCCAGTGTATCTCTGTTTATGTCTGCATCGTAGAATGTCACAAGAAACATTTCCTCTATTTCCGAAATTTGCTGTGCTGTTGCGCCTGGCTGTTTTAAAATACCAAGAATGTTTCTCGTAAATGGTGTAATCTTTCTTCTTCCGTATTCCAAAGAGGGATTGAAGTAGCGGTGAATACGCTTGCTGCATTAAGGGAAAAGAATATTCTGTTCACAGATTTTGTATAATATTGGCGACTGCGGAATACTGAGGGAATTATCCCTCCCACTTTCCTGAAAATAGTTGTTGATTTGAGAAGACTAATGCCTTTAGCAACATCGGGATATCTAAGTCTTCGTCTGTGATGGTAACACTACCATAGTCATCAGCCTATCATGTACTGGTATTCCTTATCACCAAACCGGCATCTTCTATTGCGTTCTTAATCACAATGCCCTTTGCTCCCACTTCACTAGGCAGTACCGAAGCGAAGTTCCTTTTGTTGTTGTCGTTTGATAAAAAAAATTGGAAATTTGTGGTAAGGTCTTATGGGACCAAACTGCTGAGGTCATCGATCCCTAAGCTTACACACTACTTAATTTAGCTTAAAGTAACTTACACTAAGGACGACTCACACACCCATGCCCTAGGGAGGGCTCGAACCTCCGACGGGGGAAGCCGCGCGGACGGTGACAAGACGCCTTAGACCGCTCGGCTACCCCGCGCGGCGTTTGATAATAATTTTATACCCTATTCAGTACAGCCTGATGCTTTGGTGTTTTGGTAATGGACGTCACTATGAAGAAAATCTACTACGCGGTTACACCATAAATGTCGAGATAGAGCCTATACAGTCACTCGGACGCGGCTGTTACAGTCCTTCTCCATACATCTTTATGTAGAAGGTATCCACCATCCATTACTGCACATTTTGCGCATCCCAAGGTCCACTTCCTGTATAGGAGAGGAAGCTACATACTTCACTGACTTTGTGCCCTTATACGGTCCTCAATGAAGAAACGATGGAAGCTCAGAGTTGAACAATTCTCTCAAGTTGTCACCAAACTGGTTGGCAGTATAAAATCATTGAACTGGAGTAAGAAGATCGAAAGTACCTATTCTGTCTACAATTTTCAGGGCACATGAAATTGAAGCTAGAGTAACAACCTTATTCTTTCGTTTGAACCTCACATCTTCAATTTTTTTTTTCCACTGTTCTCTTCATGCAGGTGATGTTGATTTCTCGAGTTAACAACAGTTCATCTCTTCATGACCAATTTTTCCTGTGCTGACACTGTTTCCTTAGTCTCAAGGAATGGTGAATGTTCAGAGAACCCTGGTTACACGGAAAGGCCTCACATCTACAAGTAGTTCAGACGTTCCTGGATGCACCATTGTGAACATCTCAATTTGTTCACTAAAGTGACGGAGGCTCAGCGTATCCGAAGGCCACGGAGACATAACACTACCCGTTATGCAGCGACCATCATACAGACCTCCATACTACACCTGTGACATTGTCAGCGTGCGGACGATCTGTAATATTAGGTACACTGGTTCCCCATCCTGAGTCTAATTCACGATATAATCATACAAACTGTCAACAGGTGTCGTTACGATCGTTTTCTGCACGGAAGATGTCATTCCGATCAACGGACAACCAAACTGTCAATCACGTCAGGGCACCTATCAAGCGGGGTAGTGTTTTCAGGGTAGTCCCACATCCACAATCGCTGTGTACACAGTCACAAACGGTGCAATATGGTACAGAGAAGACGCCTACAGACTCTCTGCTGCGGAGGGCCATAGGAACAATGGAAGCAGGAGAGTCGTAAATTGATGTGGCCCGATGGCTTAATTTGAATCGTTCTGTTGTTTCTCGGTTGACGCGACAGTTTGTAGAGACAGAAACTGTATCCGAGGGACCATAACAGGGCCGATCATTTGTGACATCAGAGAGTGTGGACCGTTATTTGGCCGTCAGGGCACAACGGTGCCGCCTTATTACAGCACTGCAACTGGCATTTGACCTCGCAGCATCTCCTGGACGTGTTGTGCCGAGGCAAACGGTGTAGATTGCTTCAGCTGAGTGGGCTTTATTGTTGGAGACCTGCTGTCTGTTTACCTCTGGCTTGTCTTCACAGAAGAAACGTCTAGAGTGCAGCCATCAATAAGCCACCTGGACGGTCGAACGGTGGGCCAAAGTTCTTTTCACAGATGAATCCCGATGTGGGCTGCAGAGCGATTCTCGACGGATTCGCATCTGGAGGGCACGTGGAATACGATTTCGGGACCCAAACATCGTTGAAATAGACCGATATCGAGGACCCTAATGGTGTGAGCAGGGATTATACTGACAACTCGCACACCTTTTCATTAAACTGCACAGGTGAATCAGCAACGTTTAACTGCTGTCAATTCACTTGAGGAGATCTTGGGATTTCAAGGGCGGTTGTTACTATGTGCTCTGGGCCCAGACTTTGTATTGATGGACGATAATGCGCGACCTCATAGAGCATGGCTGGTTGATGTCTTTTTGGTAACGGAAGATATTGCACGCATGGCGTGGCCTGCTCGCTCTACCTATTTGAATCGCATAGAGCGAGTCTGGGGATGCATTAGGGAGACGTGTTCCATCACGTCAGCATCCACCAACCACTCCCCAAGACTTGCGAGCAGCTCTCCAGGAAGAATGGGTGTTATTGCCCCAACATGAGATTTCACAGCATGTCCCGTCGTTGTTAGGATTGTATTGGTGCCGCGGGTGGTCATACCCATACTGAACACTTTAACCAGCTGTCAGAATGTGTGTACTAATCCGTTAAGTTGAAAAAAACGAAGAACATTTTTGCCTACCGTTATGCATGTTGCAGTTGATTACATTCTGTATTCTTTACATTGTTTCTGCTTTACTATCATCTGTTTATACAGTTCTGTGGCAAAATAAACGCCGCTTTGCAAAATTTCCGTTTCTTGCTTTATTTTGGACACCAGTGTATATTTAATAAACTTTCAACAGCCAATAGCGCTAAAATCATTTATTCATATAGATGACGGATTTCGACAATTCTCTGTTGTCATCTTTGGATCTACGTTTACATCGTTACATAATTGTCTCCTTCAGTACAGTAAGTGGTGCTATACAGTGTGATGGTATGCAATGTACAGCACCACTTACAGTACTGAAGGAGACTCAGGATGAAATATCTCTTTAAGGTGGCTAATTTCCTCACTTTACAGATGTGCATTCTTGGTTTAATTCAAATGACATACTGCACGAAAGTAAGGAATCATTTGTTTCACACATTCGAAGTACATGTTCCAATCTCACAAACATTCAGCTTTAATGAAGCTCTGTATCGTGCGGAAATACAGAATCAATAGCGAAGCAGCAGGATGACAATGCTAAGTAAAAGAAGTCCTGTTTTCAACAACGGCTCAGACAATGATGAAAGGTGGTGGCTGGAGGATGGAATGTACCGACCGCTTTGGATAACCCAAGTACACCAGTCCAACTGTACAACCCAAGCTGAAATGAACATCCCATTGACAGGTCGAGCGGGCTTCTTGCGGTTGATTAACGTTGACCGTTAGCGGAACATACCACTATGTTTTAAAAAAATGTTGTAAAAGTAGATCTATAATGAAAATAGGTGCACTTTTGCAGTTTCTTGATGATTTGAAAAATTTTCCTTTATTTTGAAGCTCTGTATCATGGTATTTGGTGCTAAAAGACGTTTAACAAGTAAAAAATTTCAGGAAATTTGACGCTCTACGAGAAACGTCTATGTCCTTTTTGTCGTGGGGCGCAAAAGTAAATTTTATACAGGAAAAACAGAAAAAAGTGCTTAACTCGCGCGGTTTTCATTTCCCCCCTAAGTTAGCACAGGGTGCTCGTGGTCGAAAAATTCGGTTATACACTGCAGACCATCTGCATACAATGTGCCAAAAGTTCATTAAAGGTATCCCCTCTTTTTGAATGCTAGCCGACTAGACTAATATGGAGTTTCTGGGTAACGCCGTTAAAGACACAAGAGTGGCGGTCAGACAATGATTCTCCGCTTATGAAGCTATGCCTCACATATCATTCAGCATCTTGGAACTGGCCCAGCTACGTCTCACTGTCTTGCTTTGGGCTTGCTCTCTCGTTATTCTACGTTTGGCTGGCGACACCTGGTGCTTCGTTTTGGTTTCCTATTCGCTTGTCATACCGTTTCGCGAATCAACACATCGTTCTCGCTACCACTTGTTCCACATCGCTCTGAGCTTCTCTGTTTACGGTTCGACCACAGCCACACCGCTTCTGCTTCCCATCACTTCCCTGTAGTGCTGTCTTGTCAGATGGACTTCACTCATAAATGTCAATGATATCATGAGTCCTAAGGCTCTAGCTTTTTACCAAAAATCGTCTCGATACAGTATTTCGAAAAGAAAATATTCATTCGCACATCTGTCCACGTTCTTTTGCCTTGATGTCGAGTACCAACAGAGTATCACGACCGCCGCGCGCGATTAGCCGAGCGGTCTCAGGCGCTGCAGTCATGGACTGTGCGGCTGGTCCCGGCGGAGGTTCGACTCCTCCCCCGGGCATGGGTGTGTGTGTGTGTGTGTGTGTGTGTGTGTGTGTGTGTCCTTAGGATAATTTAGGTTAAGTAGTGTGTAAGCTTAGGGACTGATGAACGTAGCAGTTAAGCCCCATAAGATGTCACACACATTTGAACATTTTTTGAGTATCACGCCCAGTTGCTGCAGTGGTGGACAAGCTAAGGGGACAACGGGTGACGTCGCTCTTCTTATCGATAGTGGAGCGTTTATCCGAGCACTCGAGCTGCTGCGATCTGTTGTTGAGAATTATAATATTCAACTGGTACCAAGTCCATTCAGTGGTTTACATGAAATTGTAATCAACGTAATGCATCCACATACATTTATAATACACGCTGTTTCATTTTATGGCCAATACTACTTCCGCTTAATTTTTTTCCCGTACTGTGTTTCATTCTACACTCCTCATTTAACGGTGCCCTACACGAAACGTGGCTTCATATTGACTACTTAGTATCAAATGTTCTTCTACCGAATATAGTCTTGCAGTAGTGTACAAATGAGTTGGCACAGAACTATTCATCTGTGTACATTTATACGTACATTTTATACGTATAATACAGTTAGTAGCTTACTGAATATTAGTAACCAGTGTAGCCACGTTTTGCTTTAATGATCTTCTGGACACGTTGTCGCATACATTCCACCAGGTTACAAATTTTTCGTACTTCGTCATCGTGAAACCACACTTTTACCACATTTACTAACATACGTTCTTTTGTTGAACAGTTCATTTTACCAAGACTAGAGTTGCACTTTACCAAAATTACGGTTCAGTAGTATTGGTACACAACATAAATGATGTAGTAAAGCAGGGAAAGAAACATAAATGAATGTGTAAGAGAGAAAATGGGAGCCGACGACTTTTTTTTTTTTGTTTCGTTGCATGTTTTGCACATAATTAGAACCGAATATCAGTGTTTGTCCATTGTGTAACTCATATCGTTACAGAATGTAGATTGCCTTTTAAAAGAAATAAAAAATGTAGTTGATCGCGTAACTTCTGTGCTTTTATCTAACCAAACCAGTTACTTTTGATAAAATACAAATGTAATATTGCTGTTATTATGTACTCAATAGAACGTTCTTCATCATGATCAAAGGCAATTATTTCCTGTTAATATTGATAAATGAGAAAGTTGTTTATGAATGACAGAAACATGTTTTACGTAAGTTCGACAAAACAATGAGCGCTGTTTGATAAATTTTTCTTTTACCGTTTCTTTTTTGTTTTATCTTTTTATTGAGTAAATTTCGTTTTCTAGCACTATATGATAAATCTGTGTTATTTTCTTTATTTTTATTCCGACATCCCTCTGTTTCACGATACAAATCCCATTTTCGAATAAAACCTGACTTACACACTGACAGTTTCAGTTGTTCTATAAATACTGTTTATTCTTAAGTAACAGACAGGAGGAGAACTATGTAGAACAATAATGTTCCGTAGGTTAGCCGGCCCTTTATGTATCCTCACTCAGTTTCTAGAAGGTTCACTGCTTCCGGTTTTTGGGGGAATCTATTGAAGACCTGATCGCATACGTAAAGAAAGGTATCGTTATGAGGCACTGCCCAACATGTATGCAACACACATAACGTACAAGGAATACTAACTGACCAACGCTACTAGGAAAACTACCGTTGTCTGTGCTAACGTAAGGTAGTCTACGATAGCCTGTGGTAGTTTTACAACTCCGACCAAGGCACCTGTTCACAATACTCCACAAATTTTCAGGTCTGGTGAATGGCTTGGTCACTGAAGCACATTAATGTTGTTTTCTTCCATGGACGTCTTTACTGCTTTATCAGTGTGACACAAAGTCAGATCATGTTGAAATACAAGTGTCCCTCCACCATCTATGGAGGTCTGCAGGAATGGCACAATCCTGCGCCTAAGAATTTCCATGTATTTGGTTGAATTCATCATGCCATCAACTGAAATAGTGTCCCTGAGCCACTTACAGTGAAGAAACCCCAAAATATTTTCAGGGAAGCTATTTTACGGTCTGTTCAAGATGCTTAGCTGCCTCATGGGTGCTTCACCTGACAACCCTTGCTGTATAAACATGAACGATAAAATGTGATTCATTACTGAAAACTACACGTTTCCAGTCACCAAAGGTCCAAGATTTTTTTACTTTGGTCCATGGCAGCCGTTTTTTCTTCATGGCAGATCTTAACAACTACTTCTTTATTTGCTTTCGCGCCTTGTGCCCAGAGTCAAGAAGCCTATGCCGAACCGTTAAAGAGTCAACTTCAGCCACAGTAGCCAATAAATCTCTCTGGAAGTCCTTACCTGTCTCGTAAGGATGAATTCTACTGGTTCTAAGTATAATTTTGTCCGTTATAGGGTGGTTTTCCGTTTTCGTCCACATCTGCCTTTTCTCGTTAGAGACAATGAGACATTATCGTTAAATGCCCTCTTAAGTTCAGGAACACCAGATTTTCTCACATCCTTAACAGAGGCAACTCTCACAGTCATGAAGAGCAAATATTTTTCCCCTTCTTAGATGGAACGTCCATTTTAACACAAACACATAGTTTTCCTGTCGAAAGCACAGAAGTAACACTCGCTGTTGCTACACATACACGCTCTCACCTGAACTGGAGAGGATCTAGGCCTACAATTGTTGTTCGTGGTCAAGGCAACAATAGTCCGACAAGAGTCGAATAAATAAACAGATAAAATTTGTTACAGATAACCAACAATTCCATTAAAATATGACCCTCTCGCAATTAATTTGCACACTATTGTAGTTACAAAACAAAATGGCCTTCTAATAATTTTCGCGCCTCATTTTCGGTGCTCACATACTACAGAAACAAATGGAGACTTTCTCGCGGAAGTTCACTGATAAAATTTTCAAGTGTTATCAACCGACTAACTGCGTCGTCTCGAAGTAACGATTTCATTCGTTTCAGGTGACATCTGAAGATGTAATGTAAGGAATTTGTTTAAACGCTATTTACTGGTATCCCTCCGATAACCCGAGAAAATTTCTTCAAGATACTGTGTATTTTCTTTACGGGAGAAAGACAGTTTTCTAGTGACAATCGGTTAACAGTTCTAATGTCGAAGGGGTGTGTTTATCGCTCATAGGCATATACACTCTCCTATTACAGAATGTGTTGCACTTTATTTGTGTTAATGCAACTTGTCACAGCTACCGTACTCCCGTGGTTATAAAGTTCTTAAGCTACTGGTGAAATGAACTCAAAACAATTGAGACCTTCACGACAATCGATTATTTGTAATTAATGAATTAATGATAGTGACAATTATTACCTGTCATCGAGAGTGATCATACATACAATTTGTTCTTACTGTCTCATTACTATAAGCAATATCACACAACTGGTATCATCTGTGCGCGGAGAAGTAACATTCCTTCATTGGCGTAAATTATTGTGAATTAGTTGTATTAATATTACCGTTATTTTTTTTCGAAAAGTATTCAAATGAACAGAAAAATTCTAGGGTAGTCACATGGTCTCGAATCGTCAGCTCCTCAGATGTAACATCAAAATCTGGGCATGACTGAGAGCTACGAAACGAGAAATTCTTTGACAATGAAAGTAAGAAGTTGACAGTGCACAACTAAGTACGTTGCTATAGTTATTGTACAGAAATAATTTCATAAAATATGATAAGTATACATGCAGTGTCATTGATATTATTATAATTTGTTTAATTTCGAGTGCGGTACGGCAGAACAATTTCAGCGAGCCTTGTGACACACACACACACACTCACACACAAAACTACTCATATTCTTGCCTCAGAAAACTAAGGCAGTCATTGTAGGCCACTGCGAAGGCGCGATGTAGCTTCACACCGAGGTATCCTGACGATAGAGGAAATCGCCAACTCGGCCACAAGAAAAGAGTCGGAGGAGTAAAGTACTGACAGTCAGGTTTGTACATCATGTACTCTATAAACCCAAACCTCTTCTTCGTATCCCATGGAGTTAGGGCATATGATATTGTTTAGGATGATCCCTCTGTCGGGCAGAATCACACCCAAACGTCAGAGCTGGCAATTTCATACCGCCTACAGAACACTACTGCCAAGAAAACCACGTAGAACGTATTCCCAGAATTTTATATTGAAGCTCTTTCCGTTTTTCCCATATGAAAAAGCATTTTTAAGCTTTCTCAAAAATTTCATTACATCATCGTTAATCAGCCTCACTGTTTCTTTAACTGTTTCTATTGTACATGCAACGCAGTTACGTAATGTGACTAGTTGTGAATCGTGATTTGATAATCCATTTACGGCAGGCTAGGCGTGTCTTTATTTAATTTCTGTGTTTTGCACGAAAACAGTTTATTTTAAGGGCACACTGAGTACCTAGTTCTCTTCCCCATTGCAGTCATCCCAATGAAACTATATCTCAAGTTCCACAAAACACTTCAGTTTAGCTAAACAGCGCAAGAGCCACACTTGTCACACATGGATAACCCGGTTTATAAAAAATTGACAGGTATATATAGTAAACACAAAATTCCTTGATAAATTATAAAGGTTTATTCGGTGTAAAATTAGGGACAGAAATGTATATTCCGGCGCGTGACAAGGGCGCATATACCCGGGGACAAGTGCCTCCCCCCCCCCCCCCCAGTTCTCACGGAATGCAAAAAACGTAGTTTAATCAGATGTTTTTCTTTCAAGAAAATGATTTTAAAGTAGGTATTACGCAGGTTTTTAAGGGGTCGGAACGGATACCTTTTTATGGCTACTTGAAGGTCGGAATTCCGTTTCTAAAACATTAAAAATACTTCATACCCTCCGGTTTGGCCCTCCCCTACAAACTACGAGTATCATATGGGCTTCCTTGGAGCGCGAATATCTTACACGTCACCCACCGTTTTCCTCCAGATAAATCAGAAAGCTAAGATATTCACAAAACAACCTACACATACAGAGTAACAATTATTGAAATATATGAAAAAAACGTAAATTAGTTACAAACTATGGCGTGCACAGACTTTATTCAACATGTAAACGTCACTGAAGATATTCGAATTTAGGTTATGACATGTTCGATATGCCTGCCATCATTGGCGACTATGTGGCGCAGACGAATAGCGAACTTCTGCATGACCCGCTGAAGTGTCGGAACTTCGATGTTGTCGATGACTTACTGAATGGTTATTTTCAATTCAGTAATGGTTTTTGGATTATTGCTGTACAGCTTGTCTTTAATAAAGCCCCACAAAAAGGAGTGGCATGTGATCAGATCCGGAGAATATGGCGGCCAATCGAGGCCCATGCCAGTGGCCGCTGGGTACACCAGAGTCAGAATGCGGTCCCCAGAGTGCTCCTCCAGGACATCAAAACACTCTCCTGCTTCGATGAAGTCGTGCTCCGTCTTGCATGAACCCCATCTTATCGAAATCAGGATCAGTTTGGATAACAGGAATGAAACCATCTTCCAAAATCTTCACGTACCGTTCGGTGGTCACAGTGCCATCAAGGAATAACGAACCGATTGTTCCGTGACTAGACATTTGAGACCGGTCAGTCACACGTCGAGGGTGAAGAGACTTCTCGATCGCGAAATGCGGATTCTCAGTCCGCCAAAAGCGCCAATTTTCCTTATTGACGAACCCATCCAACTGAAAATGGGCTTCTTCGTTAAACCAAATAGACTGATGGGAAATAATTTCCATCATGTCCCGCGGCCAACCGTGCAGTTTGACGGTCCTAACGCAAAACGTTCAGAAATTATAACGATTTTATTTCATATAGTTCTATACTGTCACCCTGTAAATTATAACTCGAATCCAGTTAGTCCAGAGTGCGAGTCCAGTGTTTTAACGACTGGGCACTCCTCCTGTATAGTCTTGATATTAATACCACTCGTTCGAATTTTTTAGCGTTCTTGTAGTCACCTGCAGGAAATTATTTGCATGTGCTCCCACTGAAGCTTAAATCGCAGCGCCGAGAAGTCGGGTCCGTTTTTCAGGTTTATAATCTGTTGCCTCAGCCACTGAGTCTCTTCCGATATTTATGCACTGGACGATGAATCTGGAGAACCACATTTTAAATTCCTGGTCGGGTATCTAGATTTATGTATCCCCGTGGTTTACTTACGTCGTTCAACGAGTCAAGGAAAATGACAGCACGATTCCATTGAGTAGGTCACGGTCAATTTCCCTTTCCGTCCTCCCCCTAACTCAATTCAAAATCATGTTCTGCCTCTAATGACTTCGTCGTCAATAGCAGTCTTCCTATACTGAGTACTGTACCACATTAGTGGTATCTTAGTTCGTCTCTGTAAGTATTGCGTAGTACTGTGTTAACCATTCTTGTTTTCAACTAACATCTACCTAGCGCAGCCGGAACGGCAGTATGACTAAAATTCCAAAAACTTTAAGAAAACCAGAAACTAAAACCTTGTCAGTGTCACCCGTTCACAGGAATCTGTTGCATAACGATCGGATTTACGATTCCAGTTTTATGGCACCATTAAATAAGATTATTAATACGGTAATAGCGTATGGGGCCTGAAGATGGCAACATTGAGTTGCCGAAACTGGTAGCATTTGAGATATAAAATAAAATAAACCAAAACATACGGCTGTTGATAAAGTATTTTGAATCAAGAAATACGTTCCAGCCGATGTCCCCCAGGCCATAATGGACCGACAGACACAGAAACTAAAACGGTTGCATCCGACTACGTCATTGACCATTCTATCAAAACTAGTATCTTTTTCCATTATGATGTCATCCTCCGATTTGTGGTCCATTCATTTATAATACGAGAGGTATCCATCCCATAGAAAATCAGATGTTGACACCAAGGAGACAATTCAAACCCTATTGTTTAATCAAATATCAGAAGATAATTTCTACTTCAACGTTCACAATAAATCATTGGTTATGGACACTGTTAATGATGTTACTTTCCAGGTGTACTAAGAAGTAACGCGCTGTGCAAACGGCGGGTCACCAGTAAAATGCTTTACATCCATTTTGTAATACGTTGTTTCGAAATATTTGTGACGCAACTTCATTAATTTAATTTTCCAAAACAATTTTCATCAGACTACATACACTATCTGATAAAAATAATGGGCATTAATATGGGAAGTGTCCACTTTTCGCATTTATGACAGCTTGAACTCTGTTGAAGATACTTCCAATGGGGTGTCTGAATGTCTGCGCAGGTTCGAATCCTGCCTCGGGCATGGGTGTGTGTGATGTCCTTAGGTTAGTTAGGTTTAAGTAGCTCTAAGTTCTAGGGGACTGATGACCTCAGATGTTAAGTCCCATAGTGCTCAGAGCCATTTAATCTGAATGTCTGTGGAGAAATGGCAGCCCGTTCTTCCTCAAGAACCGAACCCAAAGAAGACAATGATGTTGGACGCTGCGGTCTGGAGAGAAGCTGACGTTCTAACTCATCTCAAATGTATTCCATTGGCTTCAGGTCGGGATTCCGGTCAGGCCATTGTATTCCTGGAATGTTATTGTCCTGAAACCATATCTTGAGAGATGCTGCTTTATGACAGGGTGCATTGTCAAGCTGATGCAAAGCTGATGCAAACATAACCGTTTCAGAACTGTTACTCTACTGTACGCCGTACAAATTATGAAAATGTATTCACTCCCTTCCACATTTAGGATTTCCTTAAATGCAATATGGAAAGTATACACTCTCTCTCTTTCCAAGCATTTATCCCGACTGGCGGGGTCTGCTGTTACGGTTAACCAGAGTTGGCATGTTAATTTTGAGGGGTGGCCAGATGCCCTTCCTGTCGCCACCCCGTACCCCCCTGGGACGGAATGTGTGTACCCCAACTGTCTGCGTCTAGTGTAATACAAGGAATAGTGCAAACGTGTGTCAAATGTCAGTGAGTCGTGTAACTGAGGCGAACGTGGGGACCAGCCCGGTATTCACCTAGTGGGATGTGGAAAACCCTCAAAACCACATCGAGGCTGGCCGGCACACTGGCCCTGGTCATTAGTCCACTTTACGGATTCGATCCGGGGCCGGCGCACCTACCCGAGTCCAATACGCAGTGCGTTAGCAGTCTTGGCTACTCTGGCGGGTTATGGAAAGCATAAACTATACCGTAGCACCACCTCCTCTCTACTTCACTGTTGTCACTACACATGACGACACAGTGGTTAGCACACTGGACCTGCATTGCGGAGGACGACAGTTGAAACCCGCGTCCGGCCATCCTGATTTAGGTGCTCCGTGATTACCCCAAATCGCTTAAGGCAAATGCCAGGATGGTTCCTTTAAAAGAGCAGGGTCGATTTCCTTCCCCATCGTTCCCTAACCCGAGCTAGGGCTCAGTCTCTAATGACCTCGCTGTTGATGGGATGTTAAACACTAATCTCCTCCAACATGATGACACATAACCTTGTCCAAGCATTCGCCAAACCCAAACCATTCCATCGGGTTTCGGCTAGGTATAGCGTCATTCATCACTTCAAATCACTTGTTTCCGTTCACCCAGCGTCCAGTGGCGTCACTCTTCACACCACCTGAAGCATGGCTTTCCGTTGATTACAGAAATACAGTCATAGTGCTAGATGGACTGCTGACAGAGCATTGGAACTCACTAGTGTTTCCTTTCACTAATTCATGCGATCTGTTACAACCATCCTCCGCAACAGCTGTCCCTGTCCGACAGTTCATGAGGTCTGCCTGATCTTGGTTTAGCTGTGGAAGTTCCTTTGCATTTCTACTTCACAGTTACGCCACCAATAGTCGACTTGGGCAGCACTAAAAGAATTAGTTTGAAGTCCCTAAGTTCGCCTGACCGACCCATTCTGCCATTACTGCTTCTCTATTGACAACGAAATACTCTCCGTATCCGCCTCTTGTAAAATTTAGTGATCAGGTTCGCTTTACACTGGGATTTACAGATACTTTTGAATAAATAGTGCAGTTCTTTGTAATGGTGCTCTGGACTCGCATTCAGGTGGACGACAGTTCAAATTCTCATCCGACCATCCAGATTTAGGTTTTCCGTGGTTTCTCGAAATCGCTGTATGCAAATGCCGAGATGGTTGAAAACGGCAGGGCCATTTCCTTCTCCATCCTTGAAACAATCCGAGTTTGTTCCACATTTCTAATGACTACACTTTCGATGGGATGTTAAATTCTAATCTTCCTTCCTACATCTTTTCCCAGTCAGTCTGTCTTTACATCCTTTCATCCTTAAAACTTTTCACTAATTCTTTTCTTTTATTAAAGTGAGTGTGACAAACTTACCTCTCCACTGCTGAAAAAGTTCTGCATGCATATAAAATCGCAGTATTTTCACGAAGGTCTTCAGTTACGGGGACTAAGCAAATTTTTCTGCCTATCACCTGGAGTACTGTTGCGATCTTTTCAACACATAACGAGCTGATGCAGTGGCTAAGACATTTTAACATCATTCGGAACCATCGAGGATCCATTTCTCATTCAGAAATTCTGATTTAGGTTTTTCATGATTTCAGTAAATTACTTCATACGAATGCCGGATCATTAATAAGGCAGATGCTGCTTTGTTCCCCCATATTTGTCCAATCGCCGACCGCTGCCGCCGAGCGGTTCTAGGCGCTTCAATCGGGAACCGCGCTGTTGCTATGGTCGCAGGTTCGAATCCTGCCTCGGGTATGGATGTGTGGGATGTCCTTAGGTTAGTTAGGTTTAAGTAGTTCGAAGTCTAGGGGACTGATGACCTCAGATGTTAAGTCCCATAGTGCTTAGAGTCATTTCTCCAATCTGAACAGAAGGAAAATTAACATTAAATGTCTCGTCAGTTGTGAGATCATTAGGAACGGAGCCTAACTCGGATACTAGAAGGATGACTCTAGAAATCTGTCATGGCCATCCAGGCATTTGTATTAATCGATTTATGGAATAAAATCTAAATCTACATGGCAGGCTTAAGGTTTCATAACCGCTTCTCTCGAATGAGAGTCCAGAATGCTCAGTTCAGTGCTATCTTCATTGAATTTTCCCATCGGAGCATGAGCTCCATCGCAAATGACACATAGAATGGAACGTCCTACGAAAAGGATCCATAAGAACGAGCAAGTACCTACAATGTCCAACGGTATTGAAGGAACAATCTGTAAGACACACACTGAAGTGCAATGTGTTACTACCACTCTGACTAATCAGTCCCTGATGAATTACGCATCTATAATTCAAATCTTGTCCTCTTTCCGTCGATTATTGAGCACTTTCTGAGACCCGTCTTCATAACAGAAAGTCCATGCTACCCAACGCACGTGGAATACCGTGAGTGGGAAGATGCGGCCACCACCTGTACCACAGGTTTATAACCAACCACTCAGCAGTCTCTGACCACTTGACAAAAGCTGAGGAGAACCCCGCTAAGAACTCCTGACCCTTACATTACCTGTTGGAATTTCACGAAAATCTTTCTGAATCATTACTCTGCATGTTTCTACCTTTGTGTAAAACTGTAAGGAAAACTTCTTGCTCCACATAAATAACGTTGCTTACTGGATTTCTCTACCTGTCTATAGAGTACTTCACACACTCTCTTCCTTGTACCCTGCCGACTACATTAGCATGTGTATGTATAAAAATAAATTTAGTGTGTAGATCTGCCAACTTCTTGCCGTCCATGGGTGAGTCCTCACAGATAAAGGAAAAGTTAAGACATGTAAGGTTTACATTGTGTTCTCAAATCACTTTGTCTCCCAGTACCGGCTTACTGACTTTTGTACCAGGGCTGTGATATAAATCTCATGAATCCACAGCTCTCATCATTTAAAGACCGATAGTAAATACTCTATCGATAGCTGCTGAATTTTTTTCTGACTAAAGGGTCTTTCGTTCCCTGAAACAAATTTTCAGTTGTTCAGCGCTGATTCTAGTAACACATAACACACAGTTCCAACTACAACATAAGATTGCTTTAAATGATTCAGATTTTTACTTTTGGTTTGCTTTTCAGAAATTGCACCTACAGTTAGTAACATTTTTCAATAGTCAACGCCACATTTAATTTCCATTCAGATAATAGGTATTATGCGGGATAACTTCCGTGAAGTAACTCACCAGTCCTGATATGAAACAACTGCGTCACTTTCTTTAGACGCTTTTTAGAAACAACCTATTTAAGAAATTGAACTACTTCAGTCGAAGCAGAAGCTCATTCAGACTTCAAGTTTGTCGCGTTAGATGATATGTTAATTAAGATGAATTAATGAAATCATCTATACAAAAGCATGTATTACTTTTCATACATGTTGCCTGCACAAATTCACATTCTTGACTCATGTTCCACAGAGCAAATGATGTCGTTTGTTGTGCATGACAATGACGTTACATTCAGTTTTCAGTCTGATAAAGTTAGTTTTTACGTTTCAGCCATTACCATCCGCATTTTAACACGGTTCAGTCAGTGTCTTACAAAAATACTTCACAGGCATAAAGAACGAGCATTCAGAGAGGCTCTCCCTTCTATGTTATGAATCCCTGAACCACATAATTGTCCTTCACCCTAAACTAATAATACAAACTGAGGAGCCAAAGAAACTGGTACACTTGCCTAATATCGTGTCGGGCCCCCGCGAGCATGCAACACGTCGTGGAATGGACTCGACTAATGTCTGAATTAGTTCTGGAGGGAATTGAACCCATAAATCCTGCAGGGCTGTCCATAAATCCGTAAGAGTACGAGGGACTGGAGATCTCTTCTGAACAGCACGTTGCAAGGCATCCCAGATATGCTCAATAATGTTCATGTCTGCGGAGTTTGGTGGCCAGAGGAAGTGTTTAAACTCAGAATTGTATCCTGGAGCCACTCTGTAGCAACTCTGGACGTGTGGGGTGTCGCATTGTCCTGCTGGAATTACCCAAGTCCGTCGGAATGCACAATGGACATGAATGGATGGAGGTGATCACACAGGATGCTTACGTACGTTTCACCTGTCAGAGCCGTATCTAGGCTTATCAGGCATATCACTCCAACTGTACATACCTCACACCGCCACAGAGCCTTCACCAGCCTGAACAGTCCCCTGTTGTCGTGTAGGAACCATGGGTTCATGAGGTTCTCTCCATACTCGTACAGGTCCATCCGCTCGATACAATTAGAAACAAGACTCGTCCGAAAAGGCAACATGTTTTTCCAGTCATCAATAGTCCAATGTCGGTGTTGACGGACCCAGGCGAGGCGTAAAGCTTTGTGTCGTGCATTCATCAACGGCCTTTGGCTCCGGAAGCCAATATCGATGATGTTTCGTTGAATGGTTCGCACGCTGACACTTGTTGTTGGCCCAGCATTGAAATCTGCAGCAATTTGCGGAAGAGTAGCACTTCTGTTACTTTGAACGATGCCTTTCAGTCGTCGTTAGTTCCATTCTTGCAGGATCTTTTTCCGGCCGCCACGATGTCGGAGATTTGATGTTTTACCGGATTTCTGATATTCACGGTGTGGTGTCACCGCCAGACACCACACTTGGTAGGTGGTAGCTTAAATCGGCCGCGGTCCATTAGTACATGTCGGACCCGCGTGTCGCCACTGGCAGTGATCGCAGACCGAGCGCCACCACACGGCAGGTCTCGAGAGACGTACTAGCACTCGCCCCAGTTGTACGGACGACACTGCTAGCGACTACACGTACGAAGCCTTTCTCTCAATTGCCGAGAGACAGTTAGAATAGCCTTCAGCTAAGTCCATGGCTACGACCTAGCAAGGCGCATTAACCATATCTGGAGAGAGTCTCACTTGTATTATCAAGAGAAATGTACCACAATGAATTAAAGTTAAGTATACGAGAAGCTCCGTTCTTTTCTTTATAGCTTTCATCACGTATCCTGTTTCAGACTTAACGCCAGTCGGCGTGTGTGTACGCGTGCCTTTCGGTTACCCGTCACTGTGGACTGGCTGCCTTGTCAGTCCACTACACACGGTACACTCGTGAAATGGTCGTACGGCAAAATCCGCACTCCATCGCTACCTTGGAGATGTTGTGTCGCATTGCTCGTGCGCCAGACCCTAACACCAGGTTCAAAACCAATTAAATCTTGACAACTTACCATGTACACCAGTAACCGATATAACAACTGCGCCAGACACTTGTTGTGGCGTTGCCGACCGCAGCGCCGTATTCTGTGTGCTCACATATTTGAATACGCATGCCTATACCAGTTTCTTTGGCGCTTCAATATATTAGCTGACGAGACATGTTATCACTATGACATATAGCTCGCTTGAGTCTCGAACAACGTCACGAGCCACTGTTTAAAAATGCTGTCTCTGACGAAGGTGAGTAGTTTGCAGAAGTTTAAGGGAAAGATGCACTGTGCGCCACATGTGATGCTAGTGTGTTCATGTTACAGACTTTTTCATGTTGGCAGAACGGTTTCAGCCATGTTCAATTTCTGCCAATGTCTCTGTCAGCATGTGTTTTATTCGGGAGTGACAGATTTTGTGCAGTATGTTTGTTCCTTTATTGTTATGATTCTTCTTCTTTCTTTCTTCGTTTGGGTTATCTAAGGACCACACAACAATTTCAATGCTTCCTTCTTTGCTCTTTCTTTTTCCTCCAGTATTCTTTCTTCACTATGTATCCTTTTTCTCTCCTCGGATCATTTTGACTCTGTCTTCTTCTCCGTCCTGCCTTGGAATCCTTCCATTTTTGACACTTTCCTCTTGAAATTCTCTCTTTCTGTTGCATCATTTTCACTTATGTTGTTTCTTTGAAAATTTTTCCTAGATTCTTGAATCCAGCCTATTGTTGACTTCTTGTCCCAAAGATTTTTAAAAATCTGTTTCGTTAACCTGTTGCTGTTCATTCTGTATAAGTGTCCAAAAAATGGCAGTTGCCTCTTTCGTAGTGTTTCATTTATGTTTTCTATGCTGCGATAAACTTCTTCATTGCTTCTTAATTTTCCATACATCTGTATTTTTTGGTGGCCCAAGTATTTTTCGAATAATTTTTCCTTCTAGAACTTCAAGTTTGTGTAATTTGTAGTTCAGTACTAAATAGTCACATGCATAAAGACATTCTGGTTTTACTACTGTGTTGTAGTGCTGTATCTTCAAATTTTTGGACCGACACCTTTTGTTGTGCACATTCCTAGTTACTCCATAAACTCTCTCCGTTTTATGTACTCTCTCTTCTACAGCAAATTTTTCTAAGCCATTTTTTTTGGATAATTTCTCCCAAATATTTAAATTTATTTGCCCTCATTATCTGGCCAATATCTGTTGCTAGGGACTCCAAAGTATTTATTATATTTGTGATAAATTTTGTTTCGTCCACAGATATTCTAAAATCTGCTTTGTTGACTATTTCTTCTAAGAGATTGATTTGTATTCCAGCATTTGTTCGGTTTTCATAAAGAATGGCAAAATCATCCGCAAATGGTAAACAGTGAATTTCAATTCCTTGCTTTTTAGATCCCAGTCTGATTGGTGATAGCTTCTGTTCTTTTAGTTTTTGTTTCCATTCTCTTACTATTTTCTCTATTGCGCCGTTAAAGAGGAGTGGAGACAGGCCATCGCCTTGCCTTACAATTGTTTTTATGTTGAATGCCTCCGATATTTCACTTTGAAACTTTATTTTTGATTTGGTGTCTGTGAGCGTTTCACGAATAATTTTGCTAATTTAGATTTGATGCCAAATTCTCTGATCTCTTTAGCTAGTGTTTCTCTATCAAGAGTCATGTGACTTTTTAATATCTATAAATGTTACAAGTATATCTTTGGAGTTTGTAAGTCTGTGACGAATTATGGACTTTAGGTTTAAAATCTGTTCTGAGCAAGATCTGCCTCCTCTAAATCCTCTCTGATATTCTCCCAAATATCTATCAAGTGTTGCTTTTACCTAGTTTAGTAGTATTGTTGAAAATATTTTATAGCCCACTGGCAACAAAGATATACCTCCGTTGTTATTTATATTTTGCTTATCACCTTTCTTGTAGAAGGGATTGATGAGAGGCACTTTCCAGTCCTCTGGTATCTTTTCAGTTTCCAATACTTCTTAAAACGTGAGCTGAAGGTTAGTTATAATTTTTGGTTGAGACCATTTAATAAGTTCAGCTGAAATAGATTCTTCTCCACTGGCTTTGTTGTTTTTCAGGGTACTTATTTTTTTAAAAAATAACGTCAGCTGTAGATGGTGGATCTGCTTCTGTATTTTCATGGAGATCTGGAAATTCTAGCTCACTGTTTGGTTCTTCACAGTTCACTAGTTCTTCAAAGTACTTTCTTAGTATTTCACAGTTCTGGTTGTTGTTTAGGCCTACTTTCCCATTTTCATCTGTGAAGCAAATACTTGGAGCTTGGTAGCCCTTTAGATGACTTTTAAACATCTGATAGAAATTGTGGGAGTTATTTCTTACAAAGTTTTTTTTGTATGTCAGCAAGTTGTCATTTCTCAAAAGATCTTTTAGCACTCTTTATTATTATTGCTCTTTCTTTCTTTTGCATTCTGAATTCATCAAGGTGTTCAGGCTTCCCAGAAAATTCCCATTTCTTCCACTGTTTTATTCTGTCTGTAACTGCTTCTTCACAGATTTCATACCACCAGACTTTCTTCTTCATTTTTGTTATTCAAATACATTTCTCACTGCCCTGTTGATTTCTTTCGATATTTCTTCCCATTTCCCTGATTTAGTTAATTTCTTCCTGAAAATTTTTATTACCTCTTTGGTGATGTTGAACCTGTCTGTATTATATTTAATTAATTTTTGCTGTCTGTTTTGGTTTTTATTGGGGAGAAGTTTCAGTTTAATTTTAGTCGGGTAGTGATCAGAATGAAATTCTCTGTTTCTCGCTACTTTTACATTGATTATTTCTTTAAAATTGCATTTAGAAATAGCCACGTCATCTAACTGAAACTCCCCTAGCGACGGATTCGGAGAGATTCATGTTTTTGCCTTTCTTGGTAATTTTTTTGAAGAATGTTGACATTACCCTCAACTGAAATGTTTTACAAAGACTGATTAGTATTGTGCCATTTTTGTTTGTTCATTTATGGGCTGGATAATAGCCTGTTATTTTTCCAAACGATTTTTCTCTCCCTATTTGTGCATTAAAATCCCCCATTAGTATAACAAATTTGATTTTAGAATTTCTGATATTTCTTCTAGAAGTTCCCAGAATGCTTCTACTTTACTCGGATTTTTTGTATTTTCATCATTGAGTGGAGCATGACAATTAACAAAGGTATATTTTTGCGTTTAACTGTGAGAAGAGATAGTCTTTCTGAACTGGATTTGAGTTCTGTAATGTTATCTACTAAATTTTTATGAACATAGAAAGCGGTACTAAGTATTGGCATGTCTTTCATGATTTTTATGGTTTTTAGTTTCTGTAACATTGTTATTATTATTATTATTCGTAGTAGTAGTAGAACCATTTGGTTTTCTACTCTACAGCATCAGCTTCGTTTGCAAACTCAATAATGGGAATTGGGTTGTACCTGATTAAGCAAAGAGATCTTCCTATTGCCCAAGTACCTTTCTGCACATTTGTGCCATCCTGTCAGCAGCTCGTCGTGTAGTTATTAGCGCCACTGCCTCCAGATAGTGGGTCCCCAGGTTCAATACCCGGAAGCTTCCTTCGCTTGGGACTAGATGTTTATGTTGTCCTAATCATTCATCTTCATCGAACGCACAAGTTGCCGAAGTGACAAACAGAAAGATTTGCACCTGTATCCGAATCCTTGTTGGGGGTCGCCCCGCCAATGATGCCATATCATCGTTTCATTTTTAGTGGAACATGTTCTACTCAGCCACAAAAAATGACATGTCTCACAGAATAATTACTGAGTGAAGAAATGAGCGTAAAACATTTTATATCATTACCGTTACCTAATGATTTCAATAGATTTAAATGCTTTAGCCCTAATTTTTCGCTCAATGTTCATAATTGCCATTACCTATTGATTACAACAGACACAACGTCTTCAGTCCTACTTTATTGCCCAGTAATTAATCCATTAATCACATCCTCTCCAGACCAAAATAAAACATGAAACACTGATGACGTCACAGATGTGCCTAAAGATGTTTGTACTACAAGAATATTTCGTTGTTTACGTAAACGCGCGGAACATAATTCGCTTTATAATTATTTCCTTTGGCCCTTTAAAGAGCACAACGACCTGTTATTTGCCGTAAGTTTCCTTGTACATCTTAACTTTTTAAGATATATTCATCCTCTGACTATGCGTCTCTCGTCTTTCTAGCACCCAAGCGTTTTTAAATTGTAGACTCATTATTATCACCTTTCTTACGGTGCACTTACCAGCGTCGATCGTCTGCCCGAACTCGCTAGTAGTCTGTCCAGTTGCCAGTGCTTCAAAAACAACTTCCGAGATACCCTTTTGGGTGTTTGATAGCCATTGTCCTTGTGTTTCTGTGGTTGGGATGGGTTGGGTTGTTTGGGGGGAAGAGATCAAACAGCGAGGTCATCGGTCTCATCGGATAAGGGAAGGACGGGGAAGGAAGTCGGCCGCGCCCTTTCAAAGGAATGATCCCGGCATTTGCCTGGAGCGATTTAGGGAAATCACCGGAAACCTAAATCAGGACGGCCAGACGCGGGATTGAACCGTCGTCCTACCGAATGCGAGTCCAGTGTGCTAACTACTGCGCCACCTCGCTCGGTGTTTCTCTGGTCCCCAAAAAACATACGTTTTTCATATTAGGTGCATTGTGCTGCCACATACTGCCAGGTACTCCATATCAGCGACCTCAGTAGTCATTAGACATCGTGAGAGAGCAGAATGGGGCGCTCCGCGGAACTCACGGACTTCGTACGTAGTCAGGTGATTGGGTGTCATTTGTGTCATACGTCTGTACGCAAGATTTTCACACTCCTAAACATCCCTAGGTCTATTGTTTCTGATAGTAAAGTGGAAACGTGAAGAGACACGTACAGCACAAAAGCCTACAGGCCGACCTCGTCTGTTGACTGACAGAGACAGCCGATAGTTGAACAGGGTCATAATGTGTAATAGGCAGACATCTATCCAGACGTCCGCAGCTCGTGGTCATGCGGTAGCGTTCTCCCTTCCCGCGCCCGGGTTCCCGGGTTCGATTTCCGGCGGAGTCGGGATTTTCTCTGCCTCGTGATGACTGGGTGTTGTGTGATGTCCTTAGGTTAGTTAGGTTTAAGTAGTTCTAAGTTCTAGGGGATTGATGACCATAGATGTTAAGTCCCATAGTGCTCAGAGCCATCTATCCAGACCATCACACAGGAATTCCTAACTGCATCAGGATCGATAGCAAGTACGATGACAGCTAGGCGGGAGGTGAGAAAACTTGGATTTCATGGTCGAGCGGCTGCTAATAAGCCACACATCACTCTGGTAAATCCCAAACGACGCCTCCCTTGGTGTAACGAGCGTAAAAACTGGACGATTGAAGAGTGGAAAAACGTTGTGTGGAGTGACGAGTCACGGTACACGATGTGGCTATCCGATGGTAGGGTGTGACTATGGCGAATGCCCGGTGAAAGTCATCTGCCAGCGAGTGCAGTGCCAACAGTAAAATTCGGAGGCGACGGTGCTATGGTGTGCTCGTGTATATCGTGGAGGGGGCTTGCACCCCTTGTTGTTTTGCGTGGCACTATCACAGCACAGGCCTACACTGATGTTTTAAGCACCTTCTTGCTTCCCAATGTTGAAGAGCAATACGGGGATGGCGATTGCATCTTTCAACACGATCGAGCACCTGTTCATAATGCTCGGCCTGTGACGGAGTGGTTACAAGGCAATAACATTCCTGTAATGTACTGGCCTGCACACTGTCCTGACCTGAATCTTATAGCACACCTTTGGGATGATTTGGAACGCCGACTTCGTGCCAGGCCTCACCGACCGACATAGATACCTCTTCTCAGTGCAGCACTCCGCGAAGAATGGGCTGCCATTCCCCAAGAAACCTTCCAGCGCCTGATTGAACGTATGCCTGCGAGAGTGGAAGCTGTCATTAAGGCTAAGGGTGAGCCAACACCATATTGAATTCCAGCATTACCGATGGAGGGTGCCACGAACTTGTAAGTCATTTTCAGACAGGTGTCCGGATACTTTTGATCACATAATGTACAGTCAGATGACTATTTGAACTTTGCTCAATTCTTCTGGTCACTGTGTCATCTGTTTTACTGGTGGGCTAATATAAACTTCAAACCCTGATGATATACCGTAGATCTGCGCGCCTTTGAGGGACAACGACCTTAAATGTTTAAAATACAAAATTTGACTATCAACAGAGTTATGTATTTGTCGTTATACTTCGTTAAATTCACGGCGGCTCTAAAATGTTGCTAATGAACAACATACATGGAATAGATCAGAGGGACGGTGCCAATTTTATTTTTTCGATAGTAAATGTATACGCTTCATGTATCAATACTGTGCCAAGCACGAAGTCCGGTAATGGCAGAGTCTTCGTAGCTGGGCGAACGCTCCGTGCAAATCGTGAGCGAAATCAAGAACAGCACGTGAATCCAACTCCGTCGCATGAACAAAGAAAACCATACCAGGGAGAACTGAAGGCACAACCAAGTCCATAATATAATCGTCAGCATGTAGGCTTCAAGTAAAATGTTCTCTATGTGTGTCCCCGCACCCAGCTCTAACAGAAAGACTGACTAAAGCCGATGCACATCTTATATGACCTTAGCAGCTTCAGTGGCGGTGTTCCTTTCCTCTAAGGAGTCGCCACATAGATGGAATCGATGCAGTCCATGTCGCGCAGCTCATATCGACGTCCTTCGGAAACACTAAATTAGGCACCGAGCGAGGTGGCGCAGTGGTTAGACACTGGACTCGCATTCGGGAGGACGACGGTTCAATCCCGCGTCCGGCCATCCTGATTTAGGTTTTCCGTGATTTCCCTAAATCACTCCAGGCAAATGCCGGGATGGTTCCTCTGAAAGGGCACGGCCGACTTCCTTCCCCATCCTTCCCCAATCCGATGAGACCGATGACCACGCTGTCTGGTCTCCTTCCCCAAAACCAACCAACCAACCAACTAAATTAGGCATTAAATTGCGTACTTGGTCTGTACATATTAGTACGAAATTCTATCAGTTGCAATAATATAAGCCTTGAAATAAATTTCAGACTAATTTAACTTACTTGGTATATATATATATATATATATATATATATATATATATATATATATATATATATGTGTGTGTGTGTGTGTGTGTGTGTGTGTGTGTGTGTGTGTAAAATTGTCTAAAATAAGAGTTGCGAGAAGAAGACAAAAGACTGTGTTTTCTTCTGTAGTAAGTTCCAAAAACGTAAGTTTGCCGTAAGAGCAGCCAATTCGTAGTGAATGTCGTGCCTGATGGAAAAGGTAACGGTTTGGATTTCACAAACTGTGTATTCTTCCTCCTCTCGATTTTCACCATACTGATTTTTTCTTTGCTTAGTCAAATATTTAAAAGAAACATATATTTACGAGTATACCTAATTTCATAGAAACTTGATGTACTTAAGATGATAAATGAAGTTCCACTATAATGAAACTGAACGATGAGCTAGTAAAAAATTTTGAATAGACTATTTGATTCAGAATATTTCGACACATGGCATATTTTTCTATAGTGTATCCTAGATGGGCTATCTACGCGCCTAGCATGGAATTAAGTTCATTATGAGCTCCGCGTCAGATAACACGTTTTACCAATAGTATTTAGATGGAGCTCTCAGTGACAACGTACTGTGTCAAAACAGAATATTAGTAACATTTACAAACTGGCAGAGCAATTTCACTACCTTTTCTGATACATGTTTCTTGTCTTAATTGTTCTGAGGCGTGAACATTCAGCACTTAATAGCCTTAATTTTACTTTCAGAAACAAACAATCGTTTGCCTTCAGTGCCACTGTGTAAACGGTCAGCTTGTGCCTCTAATAAAAGTATTAATAAGAAACATTAAGATTTAATGTCGAGCTGAGGGCAGGGGCATTAGATAAAAAAATTATATGATAGCGATTAATTGGAAAATAATCTGTGTCCTTTTCAAAAAAAACCGTATCGGTATTCGCATTAATTGCTTTAGGAAAACCATACGAATTGTGTATCTGAATGGCGAAAGGAGAATTCTTAAAGTAGCCGTAGTAAACTTGAACACAGTGTGTTAACAACAGCGCCGCTCGCTGAGTGTGAAAGCATTGAGGTACTAGCACAATGGCTTCTGTTTCTTCTAGCGGTTATAGCAGAGATCGATGAAGCTTTCGTGACAAGCATATTTATTTTGAGTCATTTTTTATACTGTATAGTACAGTCACTGGAGATAATACCACCCGAACGTGACACGAAAATACGCTTCTAATTTATAATTTTTCACTAACCCATCTCTTTCAAAGATAATGAATTATAAAGCACAGTTCCTTCGTTCATTACATAAATTAATTAAATCTTTCTAATCTTTTGAGACTGAAACATGTTCCATTTGAGGCAGAACATTCAGAAGAGTTTCCTTCATGAATCTGTTGCGCAAAGCATGGACACTTTATTCAAACTATAGAATATGATCTGTGGCGAACGGTGCGTTTGCACGGAGAGTACCTGATGTCCCTGCTAGATAAAAAGAGTCAAAATTGTGAAGTTGGGGCATTGTAACGTTTATTTGTTTCATCTATTAGTATCGTTTAAAAAACCCAAGTGCGGCCAAAACTTTTATACTGAGCTACAAAAGGCACTATTCCACGGACAGTACACCCATCATTCAGTGGGGTATTTGCACTCTTATTACACTGGAAGATAACGATATTAACATCACTGTTAATCTAACTGGATTGTTGTTAGACAAAAAAGGCGATCGACTACCGACACCAAAGCAACTGGTGGATATAGGAATATCGTATATTTCGTATATTTCACCCACTGTCACAACTGAATTTCCTTAAAATTAATACCGCCTACCTTCGATGTCGTTTTGACAGTGTGATTACATGCGCCAGTCCAACAGTCGTTCATTGCAGACACAGGAAAGAGACGTTTGTGTCTTACCTTATTTAACCCTCTGAAATAATAATTGTAACTATGTCTTAGATCGCCAAGCTTTGAAGGAATTAGTTTACTTTGTTAATTCTGAAAATTACTGTGAATTAGTAATCAATGTTATTAAAGTAATTGCTACATGAAACTGAAGATGCAGTACTTTTTCTGATGCCTCGCTTAGGCGACCATCTTTGAAACTTTTACTTTAGCGATTATCGAAAATTTTCTTATTAGATTATGAACTTTCATTCAGAAAAATTTGCGTCAGCAATCATAGAAATAAAAGCGACCAGTGCATAGACAATGTATTCATTTCTGTTTAAATGAATGGTAAATGAACTTCATCATACTGTAAATGTCCATAGTTTAAGATTATGCAAACACGATTTTTGAGCGCGTCATTTTAACAAAAGTTATTAGTTGTGAAATATGACAGGAATTAGGATCGAGACTGGTCTTTGTGTTAAATAAAATTCGATTTAAACTGGATAATGAATCGCAATATTCAGTCTGAAACACTTGCACAATTATAAGTGGCACTCGTTGCGGTTATAGGTCTACTAAAAAAATGTAAACGTCTTGTATTGTCTTAGTTGCGTCGTCGAGAAAAATGTGACTAGTGACCTTACACAGCTTCTTCACGTCTTAAATGAAATATTTTAACGCCGACGAACATAACGCTTCCCAGGGCCATTTTCCCAATGGCAGCCGTAGCTCACAAATCTTCATAACGTCGTGTAAGTCCGAAAATATTTGCATTCACGACTTTATAATTTCATAGACGAATTAATAGTGTGTCAACAAATGCCACATGAGTTTATTTAAACCCTTTGGGCTGTACAGCCTTTTGCAGTTATCAAAACAAATTTTCCACATGTGAGTGTTTTCAAAGTATTTCATATATACGGTTCTTCATTTCATAAATTATAAACATATTTACATTTCGAATATGTACTTATCTGAGTACAGTTGCATCGAAAATTATTTTGAAAAATTTATTATTTAGTTTGGTTGTTCCGTTATAATACTTCCTGCGCAACAAGGGCTAGCCTACTTGTTTTGCACGCAAAGCATTGTTTTTATTGCCACGTTCAGTAACAGCTGGCGCACAATGAATATTTTATCAAGATCCAACATGCGAAATGAGTTAGAAAGTTTACCTAGTTTTTCATTTTATCTCCTTCAGTCACGATAAATGAAATCGCATTAGTGTTTTTTTTCTTATTGATTACCTGCCATGGCTTACCACTACATTATTACAAAGCACACATGGAATGTTCGCTGTAGTTCTGTGGTTTGCTTTTTCAGCCGAAGGCATTGTGGTACTTTTTTGTGTGTGTTTTGAGGGATCTAAATGTGACGGGCGTTGGGCAATTCCTCAATACTGACTTCAGAGTATTCCATCAGGTATTTCCTTTCTTTGCAAAAGTTAGTTATATCGAAAGATGTTAGATCTTTCAACAAATTTCCTTCGTTCATTTACACGGTTCACTTTCTTAATGACCAGTAAGCACAATTATTGGTCGGAAACACTCTTATAGCTGTGAAAATTATGTAATAATTCAACGCTCCATATTTTGCAAAGGTTGCTTTCAGGAAACCACCCTTTCGGAATCTTGATTTCTGTTTCGTGTAACTCACATTCTTGCTCCGTGCACATTTGTCTCGTTTCACATTAATGACAAATTTACATATTTGTACTTTAAACAGAAGACCTCTAATGCTCCCAAAACTAAAACTTTGTAGCATCAGTATCATGTGTGATCATCAGATATATTTCTGAAATGCCTGAATCACTAGTAGACGTAAATATATATATGTATTTTTTCACTTCGTTTGATATATACTAAGTAGTTACAATTGTTCCGTACCCGGTATGAGTATTGGTGTATGATTTCGAAAATGTAGGTCTGAAGACATAGACGAAATAGGTAATTGTTCAACAAAGATACTTGTGTAAAAGCAACATTAGTCACAAGCACTAAGAAACAAGGCAAACGAAGCACAAAGTCTCACATGAAAAGAGGCAGTTTCGAAAGCGAAGGCAACCGTTTCCAGAAATGATAGTAGGAATATGATAGAATGTGCTAAATTAAACATAACTGTTCGTAAATATCTTCAAACCCATGTTACAGCATAGTGTAAAAATTTTGTAGTAGAAACAACTGATCTAATTAATTAATGTATAACGAAAATAAAACAGAATTTATATTTAGTACCAAACACATTTCATCATTTCATTAGTAACTAATTACAGAGAGAAGATTGTACACGATTTTCAAGATTTCTTTTTGCTGTTCGTATAGTGTGTGACATGAGTCAGAAACAAGTATAATTAATAAATAAAATAACGGCAGTCAAAAAGTAAATCGAATAAGATCTAATAAAACCTTTCGTTGTATGAAAAAAGAAAAGAGGCCAGGAAATTGTGTTTCGATAGCAACACATTGAAAGTTGGAGGAAACGTATGACGAAAGGAGCTCGTAATATTGATTCATAATGTGTGCTGAGGAAAACAAGTCGCTAAGAATGTAAAATTGCTGTAACTGTTTTCCTTCACAAGAAAGGTAAAAAGGTAAAAAGGTGTAAAAATTACGGATGTAGTAGCTTCCTTTCTGTAATATACAAGACATTCACTAAAATTATCATAACCTGTTTGGAAAAAGAATTACATTATAATCAGGCAAAAAAGAGACTTGCTTCATAAAATTTTAGATGACAATAGAATAATTACAAGTGCTGAAGAAACTATACAATGAAAAATGCGTGTGAATTACCAATTTGTATGAGATTCATTGATTCAGAGAAACCATTTGAATCAGTTTTAACAAAATCTACAGAGACACTCCATGAGAAGCAGAGTATTGATTCAACAGACGTTAGTATCCTGAACAATAAACAAATGAATGATATAGCTTCCATTGAACTTCATAAGAATAGCGATAACTTTAAAATGGAAAGAAGAGTGATGGAAGGGGGTTCCAGATCAACAAAAAGTTCTTAGAAGATCTAGAGGAACATTCAGACCCTTAATCTGGTCACAGGAGTAAGGAGTATACATCTCAGTCACCTGATGTTAAGCTATTCTTTGTCTCTGGTGTAGACAAAACTTCCAACAATGAACGAAAGATCTTAACACAGAAAGTTTGGAAGTAGAGATGTACGTTTTAACAATAAACTAGTATAGCCTATTAATAAGTTGTAATATTTAGTGCAGCTGAATAATTGACTGACCGGACACGAAAAGAGATTAATATACGAGCGAAGATAGCCTGGAGTCATTCTGAAAAACAAAATGGGGATTTATAAACTAAGCTTCCGTTGAGTCTGTAACTGAAAATTAACAATTACTATGCACTATCAGTTTAGACTGATAGCAGTAAGATGACTTTGATTGTGAAAAGCATTCAAAAACTTAGGGTCGCTTCACGACCAGTGGAGAGTTGCGTTCTGTAGGATGGAATGGAAAACAATTGATCAGGCAACGGACTGGAATAGACGAAATAATTATGACCGTAATGAAAATGAAATGGAGGTAGGTGCTACATGTAGGTAGGAAAATGAATGGGTTACGGCAGCTTATTTTGCTGCATTGCAAGACGTAAAAGAAGACCGAGACGACGTCCTATAGAAGGTGGGTTAATGCTATTAAAAATCATGCACTAGCAACAATAATACCTGAACACCGCAATGATAGGAAAGTCTAGAAGAGGCTTTCTTCCAGCAGCGCATGTTGACTGGCTGTTGAAGATGAATGCTTATACGTTGTTTCAGCACATACACTAATGACGACAGAAAGTGTTCCATCAGCCCGATATTTATCAAACTTTTTACAGATGTTTATCACATAACTGGTACTAAATTATTAAACTTTCATTCCATCCGGAACTGATGCCCGTCATCAGCATAAGTATGAGATTTGACCCCTACCTACACCAATACTAATCGTTGTGACAGGGAAGCAAACATTCTCTGAATGTCATTTTGACGACTTTCTTACCATATCCGAAACACGTACTGCGCCAGCACAAAAAAGATTGCTGGCTGAAGCCTGTTACGAATATATACGTCTTCCCGTCGCATTCCACACATGCTTTATGCGTGACGAATCAGAGGCTGGGCTGGCCAGTCAAGAGCCCACACATTCCTCAAGGAGTTTGTTGTGTGTACTGTACTGTGGTAACCTGTATTATTCTGCTGGAATATTCCATTTGGTACCCTGGTCATGGAGGGTATGACCTCAGGGTTTATCATTCACGCAACATACTAGCGAGTTTTCAGCCTCCCTTCAACAATTACAAATCAATCCTATTGTCATATACAATACCTCCTTAATTATTCCAGAAGTCGGAGAGTTATATGTGTCGAGAATCGTTGCTACCTGTGTCTGTGGACGTGATGGCTTCGATCTCACCTCCACAAGCTGAAGCGATAATTATCACTGAACACCACAGAATGCCTCAAATGACACTGGCTCTCAACGACTCAAGTCCCTGTTGTCGGTGGTATAATATCAACGATAAACGACTAGTGGCAACTGGGAATCTCGACCCAGCTTTCAGCAAGCTGGAGCTTACCGTTTTTTGGTAACACTCCGCCTGGAATCTCTGCTCGGATTTAAACTTTAGTCAGCCATCGTCAGAGTTAGTGACATATTCGTAAAACCTTGCGGTGCAGTCCTTCAGGTCGGCCTTGTATTCTTCTTGTCACAGTGTTATCCTGACTCCATCCCTGACTCTGCAGTCATCATTCCACTACAACAGAGGGCCGAGCGGAGACACCTCTGCGCGAGGGCAGGATGGCTGTTTGGAACCTGTGATGTGTCATCAACTCTAGTAACACGTAATTAGAATTCAGTATTTATTTTCAGTGTTTACAAGTCGTCGTTGTTCCACACCAGCCTCGGCTGTTGCTCATTCAGCTGTGTGCTGGATTGTAGCTGACATCCGTCGAGTCAGCTCAGCGGTTCACATCCAGGAGAAGATGTCAGTGACCCTGGCCTCACAGCAGTTTGCCGACGAGCAGGGGTGGCTGGAGTGCTGGAGTGTCCTCGGTCCCACTCTGAATTCTACAATGATCCTTTCACGATATGCGTGGTGTTGACAGTCGTCTGGTCGGTTGATCTTCTCCCTACTCCTGGTAGGTTTCAGCACCCAGAGACACCTGAGTGTTGAACAGCAATGTGGACCACAAGAGGTCCTCTTGCTGGCTTCCACATTGAAGTTCAGTGTTGGTAGCACCCTGAGATGTGGTTTGTCGGAAGATAGTCAGTGCCTCCATCAGTAGATGGTAGGTAGCGAGCAGCATGAAGTTTATCAGGCAGAAGCCATCATCTCGAGTAAATATTCGTCTAATTCGTAGACTGTGTTGGAGCATCTAGGACATAGATTCACTACAGTATTGTAATCGTGGAATCGAGTGTTATTACTCTGAGTGCCGTTGATCCCAACTCATGATGAGACCTTTAGAGCTAGTGCATTTAAAGGGACTTGAGTAAGGGTATGACACGAGGCTCGGTACCTAATCAGTGCATGTATCCTCGTTATTCTGCTATATTCACTTCACAAGCTGTTAACTGTTATGTCAGTTCCTCGCTACGTGCCCTTCTGAAAGAGACAGTTTCTTGCAACATGTCATACCACCTAACAGTTATGCTTGTCTCGCCTCCTTTGGTTTTATGTTGCAGTCTCCTTTCAGCTGAATGCGTATCCTCATTCGGAAGATAGTGTCTGACATGACTTGCATTTGCCAGTGGCGTAGCGAATAATCTTTTTCCTAAGTTATACCCCTTACAATTTTGTGCCGTAACACTACAGTCAAGAGTCAACTGTCTGTGCGATCTGTTGCTGTCATGCTCCCATGCACTACACTGACGGAAATGGAAAGCGTTGCACAGTGAATACCTGACGGAACGCTACAACACTAACAATCAATTATTTCCATTTCTCTGGAATTTTTTGATTATAGCTTCATCCTTATGTGAGCTTATTTTCAGTAGTTTCGGTACAGAAAATGCCGTTCCAGTATGCCAATGATTCGAACTTCTCATGGTCCAAAATATGCAGATCCACTGCACGTGCAAGTACTCCGGCCACCCTGTATTGCGATCTCCAGTTGAGAATTTCCAGTAACGTTAGAGATATCCAACTGCCATCATGTACTCACAACATTCTCCAGATGGTGGAACGGCTTTTTCTGCAACGAAAATACTAAAAATAAGTTCACATAAGGAAGAAACTGTAGTCAGACAATTCCAGAGGAATGGAAATAATTGACTGTTAGTCTTGTAGCGTTCAGTCAGGTGTTCGTTGTGTAACGCTTTCCCTTTCCATCGGTGTAGTTTTTCCTACATATGTAATGCAGGAACCTCATTTTCAGAGGCATTGTCCAAATGGCTCTGAGCACTAGAGGCATTGTCAACTTGTATCTTGGTCTCCAAACTTAAGAATAGATTGTGTTCAGAAACAGTTTGAAAAGATTGGAAGGGTGTTGCAGAGGAGGTCGTGCTGAGAAATATTCCTTAACAAAAAAAATTCGATACGTTGCGCCGTTTTCGAGTCATTTAGCATTGAAATTATCCAAACAGGTCGTCGCGCGTGCTAATTCAAGCACTTGCACGTGTAAAAAATGCTGTAATGTACAGACATCTGTAGGTCCGTGAGTTACCACTTGTTCAAATGCTCATTACCACTTTAAATGTGCCATTCTGGAAATGATAAATTTAAGATAAATGAACGAAAGAGCCGTTTGTTTAGTTTGAGGAAACAAAACAAAGAACACGTCAGGCGACACTGCCTCTGGCAGACTTCTTGAATATGCGGGCGAGACGACCTGATCAGCTAACTTCAATTGTGAACAAATTGTAAGCGGCGCAACGTATCGAATTCTTTTCTGAACAATTACTTCTCAGCAGAACCTCCCCAGCAATACCCTTGAAAGCTTTTCAGACTATTTCTAATCACCCCTATATGTTCTTAGGTGTCATTCTCAAAGTATATAATGAGAGAGTTTAACACCATGGACTCACATTCGGGAGGACGACGTTTCAAACCGCGTCCAGCCATCCTGATTTAGGTTTTCCACGATTTCCCTCAATCACGTCAGGTAAATGCCGCGATGGTTCCTGTGAAAGGGCACGGCCGACTTCCTTCCTCATCCATCCCTAATCGGATGGGGCCGATGACTTCGCTGTTTGGTTCCCTCCCCCTAATCAAATGGTTCAAATGGCTCTGAGCACTATGGGACTCAACTGCTGTGGTTATCAGCCCCCTAGAACTTAGAACTACTTAAACCTAACTAACCTAAGGACATCACACACATCCATGCCCGAGGCAGGATTCGAACCTGCGACCGTAGCAGTCCCACGGTTCCGGACTGCGCGCCTAGAACCGCGAGACCACCGCGGCCGGCTTCCCCCTAATCAACCAACCAAACTCAAAGTATAAGTATTCTGCATTATCGTGTTTCGAGTTTTACTGCTTGATGTAAAAATGGTGGAAATTTCGAATTTAACGAGATGCATTGCCTGACAAAAGAGTTAAGCACGTAGAAGACAGGGTCGGATGTCAATATAACTTCGTACATGTACTCACCATTTTATGTGAGAGGTAGGAATGGCCATCAGAATGAATTAATGTTTTTCGTGTTTAGTGTTGTCACGAGGCCTGATAGTGTATATAAAAGGAGCGAGCAGCGTCAGATGTTGAATGATCACTTTGAAGGACACGGAGTGTCGCGCACACCTGTGCGATAGTCTTACCAGGATTTCACAGAGTTTTAAACTCACCGTCAAGTTTCCGGTCGACCACGTCGAAGCACCACAAGGGAGACTCCCTATGTTGTGAACCAACTACATCGTAACCCCTTCACATATTCGCCTGCCACGTGAGAATAAGTAGTGGCCTCGACGTAATATTCTGTGTCACCCCGCGCCAGTGGTTAGAGACTAGGAGCAGCCGTCCACTGCATAGAGAGCCGTTAATACCACAACACAAATGACTGCATTTGGAATGGTGACCGGGAAGCATAGCCTGCTCATCTTGGTTCTGCGCTACAGGATAATCATCGTCAGGGAGTGTGGCAGTGATCTGGGGAGAGATCCAATTTTTCCAATGTTTTGGAGAGGTACAGTGGCGTTACTTCAGGCATCCTGGTCAAGAGAGCCATTGGGTATGACTTCAGGTCACTGTTGGTAGTGACTGAGAGAAATTTGACGTCAGATCGATACGTCACGGACATCCTGCCTCCTCATGTGTTACCTCTTATGCGACAGTATTGTGGTGCCATTTTTCGACAGGACAGTGCTAGTCAACACGTGGCACACATCTGTATGAACAGCCTACATGACCTTGAGGCACTACCTTGGCCAGCAGCACCCCAGATAAGTTTCCGATGGGAAATGTGTGGGACTAGTTTTGACGTCAACTCCGCCTCAGTGCCAGTATCTATGATATTATGGACCAGGTGCAACAGTTGTGGGTCAACTGGCCTCAGAAGAGGATACGAAGGCTTTTAGACCCTATTGAACTGAACCAGTGCATGCATCCAGGTCTGAGGGGGAGCGACGTCTTACTGATAAGTGAGTTCATACCACCAAGTTCTATGCAAACTTGGCTCGATATTGTAATCACTGAAATACTACCACATACCTTCACAGGCCGTGAAGTTTCATTTCGTTTCGTCCTTCCTTTCTGGGTGCGTCACTTTTTTTTTTGTCAGGTGATGGGGCAAATTCTCACTCGTGACGACAGAGTGCGAGATATCCTGTGTAGTTCAGGAGGGCTGACTTTTAAGAAATATTAGAGCTTTTCGCGTTGAGGACGTGGTGATTGGTGATCGAGCACAACTTTGGATTGAGGAAGAAAATAGGCTGTATACTTTTCAAAGGAACCATCACGATATTCGTCTTAAGAGATTTATGGATTCCATGGAAATCTAAATCTGGATGACCGAAGGAGATGTGGCCACTTTACCTTCCCGAGAGCGAAGCCAGGGTCTCACCTCAGCGACGGCTCGCTGTGTCAGGGTTTGTTGTAAACATATCACAATTGCCTATGTGTGCATCACGGAACATGGCAACAATACGAAAAATGTTGATAAGTGTTATTTCTGTCTACCTGTCAAGTATATTAGAGTCATTCAAAAAGAAACTAGCCGGAGCCTTTAAAATGAAAATCGCTGAGTGGATCGTACTGTCACTGCTTATTGAAGGAAGTGTGGCCCCTATAACAGCGCTGAGGCCCCAAACGCGGCACTTGAGTGACATTGATGTACACTCATGTGACGACAGAGCGAGCACGTTAATGCCTCGACCGCCCACTGCGCCAATTGTAAGTAGTGCTGAATAAAGAGAAATGGGACCTTAAAGAGAAGAGCATAGGGGTGTAGTGAGTTTACTTACAACGGAAGAAGTGAGAGGAAGAAAGTTAGTGGAAGAGTGGCACAAGTGTACGAAGAGCACTGAGAGTCCGTTGCAGCTCCGACGCTCAGTCCGACCTCTGGGCCAGTGGCTTTCAGTTTAACTAGCCGGTCTTCAATAATTGATAAGAACAGGTTTGGTTCTAGCAGGAACAGCGTGCTTCACGACCGTATTGATGAGATTCCCGATAGAAGGTGGTGCAGCATCGGTCCTATATTTTTAATCTTTTTATTGCAAGTCGATTTCAGCTACTGTGTACATGTATTTAGTGCTACATAAATTCAAGCACATAATGAGAATCAGACATTAAGGAGCTCCAGACCGCTTGGAAACCCCCTAACTTATATAATGTAAAATTTATTCACATAAAAGGTACCTTTTCTCAGAAACCATTGGGAAAAAAAATTAGAAAATATATGACCTGTAAGTTGCACATTTCTAACCAAGTTTACAAAGGAATTTTTAAAAGCAGTGACTAGTATTAAGATAGTAATAATTTTTGTGAGAAGTGGACATAAAAATGAAAAAAAAAACTGTCTACACTCTTTTATGTATAGCAGGCTAATTTCTTTGAGGTTTACAAAAAAATAAAACCCATATGTTACAACATGCACGATACACAATACACAATGAGTATACCTCGCAATTTCGAACCAATTCTGGCAAGCAGAAGCTGACAAAAAGTACTCTACATTCTTTAAAAGAACCATTAAAGTTGTCATTGCATCCCAGCTCCATATGATGGGTTGTCTGCATTCTCTTGCACCTCATCTTGCAATATGCTTTTTCCTGTTTGTCTATGCTGACTTACCTTTGTTTCAAGGTCTCTACCAGCTTTGTCTATTTAAATTTCTGTTTATCTATATTTAATATTTGTTTCACTGTGAAAGGACCAAGAATTTGTAGCAGTCTTTTAAGGACTTCACACCTTGCAATATTTCCTTCACTGGACGTTGTCCCTCCATCAAAGATAGCAAACGTGCAGTGTATTAATTGCCACGAACACTGTCTTGGGAAATCTGGTCCATATTATGGTGTTGATGAACTCGATAGGATTGTGGGTGCGGCCATGAAGTCGTTTCTTCAATAGACTCACATCTGAAAAATCTATGAAAGTTTCTTTCGAGACCTCCCACTATGGCAAAAGGAATAGCTGATCGAGAATAAATTTCTCACCATTTTGCCGTGATCTGCTTTATATGCTCCATGAACCACTTTCCGAAGGGGATAACCGTTCAAGAGACGTGAAAAAAACTGCCCATACAGCTTTTCTCATATCTTCTGCGCAACTAACATTTCGCCTGAAGGTCATGTCATAATAATTTTGAATTCTTTCTATGACAGATTCTGTTAGTTTGTTCTTACCACCTAATCTCTGCTTTCTTCCAATTTCTTTCCCTTGTGCGCAGTTTTCAGCCGTCACAGCCTGTAACCCATTCGTTTTTGTACGTGACCTTTGTACTCCTGCTCAGTGCTAGTTACATTTTGTTCCATTTGGCGTCTCTACCTCATCTTCCTCAAAAGCTTTTGAATCCCCATATCCTAAATAATTGCCCTCTGAGGCAAGGGCTTCAAAAAATCAAATTTCAGTCTGAGAACTGTCAAATTTACGTGGTAATGCATGCACAGTACATTGTTTAAATGATTGAAGACACCAGAAATAAGGCAATAATATGTATGTATTATACATCATTGGAAAGGGGACAGTTCGTAGATTATGGTCAATTAAAAAAACATAAATTGAATATTTCAATATTTCAACCTGTCTGGCCGGACGGAGTGGCCGAGCGGTTCTAGGTGCAACCGTCTGGAACCGCGCGACCGCTACGGTCGCAGGTTCGAATCCTGCCTCGGGCATGGATGTGTGTGATGTCCTTAGGTTAGTTAGGTTTAAGTAGTTCTAAGTTCTAGGGGACTGATGACATCAGCAGTAAAGTCCCATAGTGCTCAGAGCCATTTGAACCATTTGCAACCTGTCTGGAGTCCCTTAAAATGTAAATAAAACCATATCACAAATATATCAGCTTGTAAAACAGTAAATTTACATGCCGGAATATTAAGTCATGATGACTCTTGGTAAATATAAGTTACAAACGGTCTCACTTGACATTACACGTAACAAACGTCCCTTGAAGAGAGAGTGCTGCTTAAATTTCCATGCACCTAACCTCAGCATATGACGTCGATAGTATTAGGGCCTTCTTTGTTACTGTCATTTGTGGTCTACATTTTCAAAAGTTTTGTTTAACTGATAAAATGTAATATAAATACATAAAATTACAATGGTACCCTAAATATTAAAATACATCCAGTAATTATGTTATAACAAGAAGGTAATCAACTTGTAGGTGGCGCAAATTAAAATACTGTTAACAACTTTTTAAAACCTTAAACCAATATTAACATTAAAAATAAGTTATACATTATGGATACATATTTCATGCTGAGTGCATAATAGTCTCTCTCTTGGATTACATTATGAAAAGTAACTCGTGAGGTTGTCAAGTATAAAACAGTGTCACAGTCGCAAGGAAAATGCAGCATACAAAATGACTTACATAATTTTATCACTGATTTTTTGTTGAAACATATGTTGCTTGATTTGGTGTTAATAATGACACGGACACATGCACTATCGGCGATTACTGGGCAAACTGCTTGGTCCATGAGTTACGAATTTTGTTAATACGTAATAAGCCATCACGCAGTACTGCATAGAGCTGTACTTACGAGGTTTTATGTCCCTTGATCTCGAAAAAGCACATGACCATGTGTAGTATTCTGGTCTCCTCTTTAAGTTTCTGACCCGTGCACTTCCCATAAATTATAACCTTCTCGTCGCATCCTTTCTCTCTAACTGCCCCTCTTATGTCTTCATCAACAACATCAACTCCTGTATCTTCCATTCCACTGCAGGTGTGCCCCAAGGACAAGCCCTCTCTCCTCTCCTGTATGCCCTCTACACCGCTGATATGCCAAAGCCTCCCCCTCCTGTTTATCTCCTCTAGTATACCGATGGCACAGCCTTCCTCGCCCTCTTATCTACCCTCCGGAGACTGCAACGACCCATCCAGCTCCATCTCAATCGTTTCACCTCTTGGTGCAACCATTGGCTCCTCTAAGTCAACCTGGCTCCTCGAAGTCAACCCTACTAAAACCAAGGCAAAAATTATAGACCAACCCCCCCCCCCCACAAGTTTTACTTTACCATTCATGACTGTCCAGCTAACTAATACACTAAAACATCTTGGACTAATCATCGACCAGCAACCAACTTAGAAACCTCACCTACTAACCATCCAACATAAAGCGCAAAACTGACTAAAATTACTAAAACTACTAACCAGCCGAACATGGGGATAGCACACTTCCATAGTCCTCTACACCTATAAATTCCTGTTGTGACCCATGCTCTCCTATGCAAATGGGGCATGGACTTCCATTCCTCCCTTGTATTATCACGCCATACAGATCTTCGAACGCCACCATCTAGCCTTTATGATCCGCTTACTCCCCCCACCCACATTCTCTGTCAACTTACAAAATTCCCCACCCTACTCTTCCATCTTGAACATCGCCAAGTATCCTACATTACCCGTAAACTCGACACTGTCCACCCACTAGTTTTCCCCCTACTCACTGATCCTGGTACTCCGCAACGCCTCTACCACCATATTCCCCCAACACTAAACCTCCACGCACTCCACGTCCTCTCCCAAGGAAACTTTAGTCGTTTTCCTCACCTGACCATGAAATCTGCCCTGATATACACCCATCTTATCAGATCTAAGAGTACCCACCCACCTACCTCTTGTCAGGGCTCCCTTCCTCTCCACTCCTCTCCACCCACTTCCAGATTCTAGGTTCGGAACTGCATCCATCTTGACTCTTCCAAAATCCCTCCTCCAAACATCCTCATACACAGAAAGCCTCCTCGCACTCCCCAAATGCTACATTCCCATGATACCCATAACCCAGGTAGTCATCACTTCACTTATCTATATGTCTATTTTAATCAATCAATACCTCGGCCTTTAATCTTTTGACTTATGCAGCTGCCCATCTGTCATATATTCGTGTGAAACATTCATTTCCCATTCTTCTGTGTCTATAATTTAATATTTTCAACAAATCAGCATTTTATATTTTAACTTTTTTAATTGACAAGATGTCTTTTTATTTTTACCTGTCATAATTTTTACTTAAATTTTAAATTTTAAACAAAGAAAACCGCTCTGTATATTTGTAGTCATCTCTACAATGTGTTTCAATTGTTTTTTAATTTTTTGCATCCATGAATGTGTTTTGTCATTTCTTCATTAACTTTTGTAAATGCTCTAAGCAGAAGAATGGGATATTGTACAGCTGGCAGACCCCACCCCTCCTCCCATATGCAGCGAGGAGGATGAAGCAACCAACGCAAAAAGTGTTATGCGTCCCTCTTTGGACATGTGGAAGCCCTCTTTTTTATTAATAAGATGAGTTACGGAAACCTTCCAAAACTGGACGCTTCTCATTGCCAACTGCTCATTGAGGAGATCTCTGACAACAAAATATCTCCATTTCCTAAAGGAGATACAAAACTCTGCCCCTATCCCATCTATGCAGCAGCTTCATTGGTGAGCTCAGATGATGAGGAACATGACCAGTGTCAACAATATGGACAATAAAACTTGGTTTTTCTACTGTATCCCTCTTCTCTAATGCCACATGCTTACGGAATCTAATCTCAAGCCTGAAATAATGCCTGTTACGTGGAATAGACTGGGTGAGGGCTTGAGACTGGATTTCATGAACATGTGGCAATAGAGAGGAGGGATATAGCTGAAAAATCAAATTTTGCTGCACATCTTGTTGACAATTGGCATGGTCCTCCTGATTTGAACTCGAAACTGAAGCTGCTGCGTATAGGGGATAAGGGCAGAGTTTTGGACTTTCTTCAGGAAATGGAAATATTTTGTTATCAGAGATCTTTCTATGCCACCTTGGTCAGTGAGCAATTAGCAATAAGTAGCACCCAGTTTTGAGAGCTTTCCGAAACCGCCTCATTAATAAATAAAAAGAAGTTTTCTCATGTCCATATGGGCAAGGAGTGGGGGGAGGGGGGGGGGCGGGAAGCAACGGTGCAGTAACCCACTCTTCAGCCAATTGCCAATAAAAACTAAATGAGAAGAAAGAACATGAAACAGACAGGTGAGATATTTACAATGAATTTAAATCTTTTTAAAGGTGAATATAACATGTAATTTCTATATATACCAAAGATATGACTTCCTGCTCTTCTATTTAAAAAAATAAAATAAAAAGTAGCACGAAACACAATAAGAGCGCATCAAAAACATATAAAACTTGATAATGAACACTGATATTTAAAATAAACACTCTCCAGGCATTAAAACTGGAAGGACACGCCCTGGGATATGGAGACCATTGTTGAAAGGGAAAAGGTTTGTCGGTGAGGGGGGTAGGAATGTGGCGGTATAGGGATGGTGGACTGGTGAATAGTATCGAAAGGGTAGCAGTGGGACAGAGTAGAGGTTGAAGTAGAGGAAGGTATTGGTGATGCTAAAAATGTGATAGGGAAAGGTGGTAGGGAAAGGAGGGCAGACGGGGGAAAAATGGGATAAGAACATATTGGAAGGGGAGATAAAGGGAGACCCGATGAGGTGGAATGGGTGCAGTGGATTTAGAGCTGGTAGGATAGGTAAACGTCAGGGTGGAGTTCATTATCTACTAGGGGGAGATGGTTGAAGTTTCTTTGTGAGAGTAGGTGCAGGATTGATGGGATATGTTGGTAAAGGCGTGGCAGCATATGAGGTTTGGCAAGTAGAGGGGAAACTATAGGATTATTGGAATCGACTTTGCTGCTGATTTAGGATTTTCGGAGGTGTTCAGTGTGAGCGACAAGAGGCGGGAATCTGATTAGAGTTGATAAAGGATCATTGAAGGGGAAGCTAAAAGGATGTGGAAAGCGAGGCAGAATGCATGGCGTTCCAAGATCTGGAGCGACTTAATAGACGGTGGGTGGGGTAGAGTTCCACGCAACAACTGCGTAGCTAAGGATGAGTAAGATCAAGATTTTGTAGATGTGGAGTGGTGCAATACCAATTTCGACTAGTTTTAGTAGTTTTAGGCTGTTGTTGGCTTTCTGTTGGATTGTTAGTAGGTGATGTTTCTACGTGAGTTGCCGGTCAGTGGTTAGTCCAAGCATTTTACTGTATTAGTTAACTTGAAAGGATGGTCGTAAATGGTAAGGAAAAAGTTGTGGGGGTGGAAACTGCTGGTGTTTCAGGCTACAATTATTGCCTTGGTTTTAGCAGGGTTGACGCTGAGGAGCTATTGTCTCCACCAGGAGGTGAACTGATTGAGATGGAGTTGGTAGGATAGTTGGGATTTCTGGAGGGTAAGGTAGAGGATAGGAAGGCGTTGTCATCGGTATGCTGGAGGAGATGAAGAGGAGGAAGTGGCGTTGGCATATCAGCGGCGTAGAGGACATATAGGAGAGGAGAGAGGGCATATCTTTGGGGCACACCTGCAGTGGGATGGAAGATACAGGAGTTTGTGGTGTTGAGAGTGATATAAGAGAGGTGGTTAGAGAGAAAAGATACGATGAGGCGGACATAATTTATGGGAAGTGCATAGGTCTGGAACGTAAAGAGGAGGTCGGAATGCCATATGCTATCATATGTTTTTTCAAGATCAAGAGACACAACAACTCGTAAGTACAGCCCTAGTGCTGCGTGACGGCTCATGAAGTGAGAACAAAATTCATAGCTCTTGGACCATGCCGTTTTCCCAGTAGCCACTGACAGTACATACGTATGTATTATCATTAACACTAAACCAAGCTACATATGTTTCAATAAAAAAATCTGTGATAAGATTTTATAAGTCATTTTGTATGTTACATTTTCCTTGAGATCATAACACTGGTTTATACTTGATAACCAAACGATTTACTTTTCATAGTTTAAGCCAGTTTGGAAGAGATAATTATGCATTAACCGTGCGACGTGTAGTCATAATGTATAAATCACTTTTTAGTATTAATATTGGTTTTATGTTTTAAAAAAGGAAAAAATATAATTTAGTATTTAAGGATACCATCATAATTGTATGTACGTATATTACACTTTTGCTTCTATACATTTTCTTAAAATGTAGAACACAAATGACGGCAATAAAGACGGCGCTAGTTACTATCAACGTCATATGTCGAGGTTAGGTAAATGAAAATATGAGCAGCAAGCTCATTTTAACTGATGTTCGCTATCTGTAATGCCTAATGGTACTATGTGGTACTATATTTACAGTGATTCATCGGACTTGGATATAATCCTATACAAATTTACGTTTTTGCAAGCTGATAGATTTGTGATATGGTTTCTCTTATGTTTTAGTGCCTGATTTTCATTACTATTTTGTATTTATGTTGAACTGAAAATAGCTACACAGTAGGTGAAATAGATTTGCAATCAGCAAATTAAAAATTTTCAGCCGTTGCTGTTCTTTCTCCTGTCGTGAATTAATAAGGTTATCCACTTGTTGGACAATGGTATCGGGTTTGCGGTGTGGCGTTCGGATAGTATGTCAGCGGGCGACAAGAACCGTCCTTGCGTGAATCGCGGCCTTGATCCTTGCAATGGATATGCAGTGCTCTTCGTACACTTTTGCCATTCTTTGATGAATTTCCGTTCCCTACACTTCTTCCGCTGCCAGGAAACGCACTACACTCATTTGCTCTGCACTCGTATAGCGACCACACCTTCTTCCGTAGACAACGCCATTATTATTCATTCAGCCCATTTCAGTGTACATCCTGCGGCTGATTTTTTTAAGGGGCCCTAATATTTTAATTTAGAATATATACTGGGCTGTCGGGAACAGGTGAACTCTCTGCATTTCATAAAGTAAAAAACTGTCATTATGTTAAGTTCAATGACATACACTCCATTCGATTTTATGACGCTGACTACGGCATGTGTATTTTCATTACGAAGTTACAGTAACGTATTTTAATGCCTTGTGTGATGGCACAGTGACGTAGCTCTATAATGCCAATTAGCTAATCGCTAAGTAATGAAATGACGTGGTTATTTGAAGATAAAACAGGCTTCACAGAAAATGACTTCCCTCAAGCAAAAAGCTCACGGTATGCGTTTATAATGCTATGTAATGCTGGCGTGTGTGTCTCATTGCGTGTCGTTATGTCTGACAGTAGTCAATAACATTTCAGCAACGGCTCATTATTTTCTGTCCATTTGTTGAGGTAAATCAAAACTTACATGACATAACAAACGCATTGCCGTTTACGCGAATCTCAGCGATTCGAATAAACATCACACAGTTGTGAAGGACATTTCATCTTAGGGAAAAGCCTATTAGTAGGCGTTATGGGCATCTTTTATATAAGAAGCACACTTCAAAAGGGTTTAAATCTGAGTCACTAGTATGTACAATCGCCGTGTAATGAAATAAGAAACTTGTCTCGCTAAGAACATTGTCTCGCTAATATTACTTTCTTAGCACAGATAAGGGAATTTCATGAAACAAAGATTGAGTAATATCATTATATTTAAATCTGTGTATTGCTTGTATCATGTACTGACGTTTGAAAGCGTGTATAACAGTTTAGCAGTTTTCGTTGTGTCCGGTGTTCAGAGTACAATATTTCGTACTTTGACACTGTAGAATTGTCAAGAACAACGTAATTTTGATATAAGTAGCAAGGGTGGCGGTGTATTTACCCTTTAGTTTACTCGAAACACACTGTGCTACAGTAAACAAACTATACTATGACCTATTATTGATGCTTTTGGTAAGGCTTATACATTTTAGCCGGATTAGTTATTTTCGTTTGAGTTTATCCTTTAGGCGCCTTGATTTGTGTAACTTTTTCTTCGATTATGCGTAATTGTTCTGAAAGTGAAATAATTATCTCAACAGTATGTTGCATCCCGAACTAATACGCAGTTCCAAATGCTCGAAAGGTAATCACTAACGTACCACAGGCGCATGGTCTCTGTCAAGCAAGTATTTTGAGTATAGCTCTCTTCACTATTGCCATCAATTGTATAACGTCCACTGTAGGAAGGCCAGTCCATTGTCCCACATTAGCGCACGATTTTGCAGGGTTTACTTCTTTTGCTTCCTCCAAACATACATCAGTATTACATCAATTGCAACTAACATTAAGCAGGTTGGATGAATGAGCTACACAAAACGCTTGTAAATTGTCTGCAGACAAGAGGCGCGCGCGCATGTTTGTGTGTTTGTGTGTGTGTGTGTGTGTGTGTGTGTGTTTTTTTTTATTTTAACCACTCGTACGATATTTTTAATATATCTGTTTTACATTTGAGGGATACGTTTCTAAGGTTTAAATAATCGGTCAAATTACTGGGCTTCCCGATTCATTCGAAGTTGCAGCTGGCACGTCTGAGAGATCTCAAGGCAAGATCCCTGAAGGCACTGAACTTTTTAGAGTATTGGGGAGCAGAGAGTACGCGTCTGGCGTACAGAATAGGGAGAGCTACTACATCAAGATCATCGACATAATTTATATATGATTGTATCCAACTCACGATGACTCACTGTAAATATAATACGACATGGTACCTCCAGGCATTACAGATAACGAACATCAGTTAAACTGAGCTTGCTGCTCATATTTTCATTTACCTAACCTCGACATGTGACGCCGATAGTAACTAGCGCCGTCTTTATTGTCGCAGTTTGTGTTCTATATTTTAAAAAAAATGTTTAAAAGGAAAAGTGTAATATAAGTACATACAATTATGATGGTATCCTTAAATACTAAAATACATTTTTTCCTTTTTTAAAACATAGAACCAATATAAATACTAAAAAGTTATTTATACATTATGACTATACGTCGCACGGTTAATGCATAATTATCTGTTCCAAACTGGCTTAAACTATGAAAAGTATATCGTTTGGTTATCAAGTATAAACCAGTGTTATGATCTCAGGGAAAATGCAACATACAAAATGACTTATAAAATCTTTATCACAGATTTTTTTATTGAAACATATGTAGCTTGGTTTGGTGTTAATGATAATACATACGTATGTACTGTCAGTGGCTACTGGGAAAACGGCATGGCCCATGAGCTATGAATTTTGTGCTCACTTCATGAGCCGTCACGCAGCACTAGATAGAGCTGTACTTACGAATTGATGTGTCTCTTGATCTCGAAAAAATATATGATCGCATATGGCATTCCGACCTCCTCTTTACGTTCCAGACCTATGCACTTCCCATAAATTATGTCCGTCTCATCGTATTCTTTCTCTCTAACCGCCGGCCGCGGTGGTCTAGCGGTTCTAGGCGCTCAGTCCGGAACCGCGCGACTGCTACGGTCGCAGGTTCGAATCCTGCCTCGGGCATGGATGTGTGTGATGTCCTTAGGTTAGTTAGGTTTAAATAGTTCTACGTTCTAGGGGACTGATGACCACAGATGTTAAGTTCCATAGTGCTCAGAGCCATTTGAACCATTTTTCTCTCTAACCACCTCTCTTATATCACTCTCAACAACATCAACTCCTGTATCTTCAACGCTGGGATTAGACGTGTCGCAGGTGCTGATCCTGGAGACCCGATCCGTTCAGTGACAGCGCTTCGTGGCATGTCAGACTTAGAGGTTTCTCAATGTTGCAGAATCACCTACATAACAAACCATTGCTCTCCCACGAACAATGAAGCAGTTTGGGGCCTATGCAAAGTGCAACCTAGCGCCGTGCGGTGTGGGCAAATAGTAACGAATGTAAAATTAGAGAGATTAGAGCGCGCACGGAGGCTTTCAGACAGTCGTTCTTCCCGCGAACCATACCCGACTGGAACAGGAAAGGGAGGTAATGACAGTGGCACGTAAAGTGCCCTCCGCCACACACCGTTGGGTGGCTTGCGGAGTATGAATGTAGATGTAGATGTAGAACCCCACTCCAGCGTTCAAGACGACAGATTTGTGCTGAGAAATTGCTCATCTACTCCAACTCCCTGGCGATATTTTACTGTCTACATTGTTAATATTCACCATATAAACGAGTCCTGGTCGAGGATAGTGTTCCCCACTTATAAAGGCTGAGGAAGGAAGTTTCATTCTGTTGGGTTGGGTACCACAGCAGATGGGAATTCAGAAACATATTCACAGCCTGATGACACATGGCTTCCTAACCCAGCAAGAGGACCTTCCATAGTGCATCTGTTATGGCGTACAGATTACGAAATGCCACCTTTGGAGCGACTGTGGCTAATTTATCAGAAATGAAATGATCGTATGGCACAAGTCCCCTGTCTTTGGTTGTTCGGGCGCCTGGTGCAGGTCTTTCTATTTGACGCCACTTCAGCTGCTTGCGCGTCTTTATGATGAAGACGAGATTAAATGATTTGGGCAACACAGTTCCACAGCAGAGAAAATCTCCGACCCTGCCAGGAATCGAACCCGGGACCCTGCGATCTAGAGCCAGCAATGCTAACCACTCGAGCTGTGGGCGTTTACCGGAACATCTGTCCACTAAGTAGGCAACGAGATTCTGTGAACTATCTGACTACGAGGGTGGCTGGCTCGACGAGGTATTTTGTAATTAATTATCCACCTATACTGCCCAGGGCCCTCATTATAGCTATTGCTTTGTTACTTTATCCTGTTTTTAAAATGACCGTGTTTATAGTTTTTAGAGCATAAGTGATGGTGTGAGTGCGGGGATGAATATGATCGAGAGTGAGGGCGAGCGCGTTTAATATTAGACTAGGTGAGCCTGTATTTAACGCGTTTTTAAGTTTCACATATTTTGACGATATTCGCTTCAGGCCATTTTAACAAAAGATGTAATAACCATGCCGTAGCGTGCCCTAAATCTCGAAACATACACATACTCCTACACATAAACACTTACCCTGCTTTACTGCATTTTTATGGAGACCGAACCAACATTGCGTAGGAACAGGTCAGAAAAATGCTTCATATCGATTCAACAAGCCACTTTATTATTAAGATCCAGAATGTTTTATTCAGGGGAACATAAATAAGTGTTTAGAAACGGAAAAGGAATTAGGAGTGCTCCGTTGAGCATTTTAAACTAGAGAAAGAGAAGACTGGAAAGCTGATCTGGACAGAAGTATGCTACTCGTTCTCAACACAAATTGGCAGAGCAATTGTATTATCTTCCTTAGGGTACTTTTAAATTGGCAACAAAACGTTCTTTTGCCACAAGATTTTCATCAATAATTAGCTAGCGCAATGGAGAGTTAAAGTAATAAATGACGCCTACTTTTAAGCAGAAACATAGTTATTATTAATTAGTAATTGGCTGTCTCAGCAGGCAAAGATGACAGCTAATTTTCGGAATAAATTATCTTTCGCTGACACAAAGGCAGTTGACTTTAATCATGGTCACTTTCTAAAACGTGATAATGAACGCAGAAACATAATAAACAATTAGTGGCTGTTTGGTCAACATAGTAACCGAAGATAACAGAGACTTTTCGAAGAAACTGTTTCTGACAAAAACTCCATTGAATTTCAGCTTGGGAACTTTCTAGTATGAGGTGTCCATGGTAGAAAGTCTACAATGAGGTTTGGAACCTTATACTGGACAAGAAAAGTGCATGGTGCTGCGTGTCACCATGATAATCAATTACGCAATTGCTATGATTCAGTGCGGTACCCATATGATACCCATTTCCCCACATCAGGATTGATGCAACGATGCTACGTATATTAAAGTGGCGTAAAAACTATCGACGGATTGATAACGATGAACTACCGTCGTATCGCATTATGCTGCAGGTTGTCAAGATCGTCATTGCAAGCGAGTTAAAGTACGAAAAATTGACCTCAGAATAGAAAAATACTGAGAAAGTGTTGTACGACATCAGAGTGCGGTATGTTGGCTAGTGGAGATAAAAGTGGCAACAAGAATAGCGAGTCAGTGTTGTAATTGGCACGCTCTGAGAGACGAAAGAAGAAGCAGATAACGCCGTGAGAGACGTCAACAGTGGTGGGGGACGCTCAACATAAACCGACGGCCTCGGCTGTTCGTCGAGGCACATGTGTGCGCGTAGGCGAACACTTTGTGAGTGAACACAAGGGGTGTACTCTGGGTTCGGATACATGGTCGTGAGCTGAAGTTCTCACTACTCATCTGCTTGTCAAGGGACGAATAAAAATTAAAAGTCCTTCAGAAATATTTGAGAAAAATGGGAACCACACGAATCACAAATCATGTGTATAATTATTGTACACTGGCATAGACTTTTAAAACTAGAGGTGTTAAAAAAACTGGAGCAAGAATAAAGAGGTGTTACATGCTAGGCAAAAATAGTGAAAATTTAATGAGAAGCTAGAGAAAAATTTACATCTACCTGTGGGACAAATAAACATTTTATAATATGGTTTCAAGAAAGAGACGATAGAGATGAAAGCAGAGGTACAAGTGATAGTCATTTATTACTCCATTGTAAATTTTTCAGTTTTGAGAAAAAGAGAAAACTCCATCCAGTAGCTTTTATAGAGCAATTTCTTTGACTGTTCCCGAATGCTGGGTTGACAGATAAAATATCTGGTGTGGTAAGTAGGTTATAAGGAGATTGATGTTAGATACTATACTTGTAAGCTGAAATGTTTCTAAAACAGTATTGGTTGCACAATACTCAAAATAATGTAGCCACAGTATTGTCTAGCATGAGTTTTTTCAGATAGTGGTGACAAAGATATCTGTATCTAATGGCAGTCACTTTGGTGGCATTGCCTAAAATAGCAGAAGAAAAATTTTGCTGACGTTCCGTACCTAAGAAGCTAATAGATGAAATATTCCAAGCTTCGAATAAACTTGTCTCATTGACCTGTGGTACTTGAACCCACAATGGATTGAGAACAATTAATTAGAGACAGAACTGGCCGTAAAGGGGAGTTCATGAGGAAGGAAATCGGAATTATAATAAGCAGGTACCGTAGCAGAAGTCCGTCCTTGTGGCAAGTGGTGGCTCGAACAGAGGTACCTCGCAATTTAAAAATCGAGATGGGAAAAGAGGAGAAGCGATTACAAATGAAAGAATAGCAGAAGAAGAAGATTATACAGAAGGAGAAGAATAAAAAGAAGAGAAGAATTAAGGAGGACCCTAAAATGAGCAGGAAAACTGACGGCTAGTTCGAGGCAGGTGGTGTATAAGGGATAAACTACATGAAGGAGGTCTTAGCAGAAGAAACTGAAACAGAAGTAAAAATTAATCTTATGAAGTTCATAATGATAACAAACTGAGGTGGTGAGATAAGCGCAACATCGTAAGGACAGTGGGAGTAAGTAGTGAGGAAGGGATGAAGTTCCTGATTAGAGCCAGATTTGTGTACAGTGTTGTTATTGGGGACTAATTGACTGCAAAATAATGTAATAATAGATTTCAATTTGTACAGAAACCAGATGGCAGTTATAAGAGTCGAGGGCACGAAAGGTTCAAAAATGGCTCTGAGCACTATGGGACTAAACATCTGAGATCATCAGTCCCCTAGAACTTAGAACTACTTAAACCTAACTAACCTAAGGACATCACACAAAGTCATGCCCGAGGCGGGATTCGAACCTGCGACCGTAGCGGTCGCGCGGTTCCACACTGAAGCGTCTAGAACTGCTCGGCCACAGCTGCCGGTTGGTACGAAAGGGAAGCAGTAGTTGAGAAGAGAGTGCGAAAGGGTTGTAGTCTATCACCGATGTTATTCACCCTTTGTATTGAGCAAACAGTAAAGGAAACAAAAGAAGAATTTGGAGTAGGAATTAAAGTCTAGGAAGAAGAAATAAAAAAACTTCGAGGTTTGCTGATGACGTCGTAATTCTATCAGAGACAGCAAAGGGCTTGGAAGAGTGGTTGAACGAAATTGACAGTGTCTTGAAAGGAGGATATAAGATGAACATCAACAAAAGCAAAACGAAGATAATGGTATGCAGTCTAATTACATCAGGTAATGCTGAGGGCATTAGATTAGCAAATGAAACGCTTAAAGTAGTAAATGAGTTTTGGTATTTGGGAATAAAAATAGCAGATGATGGTTGAAGTAGGGAGGATATGAAATGCAGACTGGCAATGGCAATAAAAGCGTTTCTGAAGAAGAGAAATTTATTAACGTCGAGTACAGACTTAAGTGTCAGGAAGTCCTTTGTGGTACAACCTGACTAGAAGAAGGGATCTGTTGGTAGGACACGTTCTGACGCATCAATGCATCACCAGTTTAGTACTGGAGGGAAGCATGGGGGGGGGGGGGGGTAGAAATCGTAGAGGGAGATCAAGAGTGTAGTAATTACTTGGAGATGAAAAGGCTTGCATGGACGCAGTAGCCGGCCCGTGTGGCCGTGCGGTTCTGGGCGCTTCAGTCTGGAACCGCGTCACCGCTACGGTCGCAGGTTCGAATCCTGCCTCGGGCATGGATGTGTGTGATGTCCTTAGGTTAGTTAGGTTTAACAATTTTCACTTACAGGTACACTCCGGTGAACATTTTATAGTCTCATTTTGGGCCCTAGTAGTGTTCCGCAAGTTTTTCACAATGACACACGAATCAGTGTCCTAGGTAAACTTATTTCCACGCTACATCAATTTATATCTTTACACAGAGGTAATTCATATCAATCACACGCTTGCACCCAAACTGACACGATTACGTCACGGGCAAATCTAATACTCAGCGACAGATATGTACAGATATGATATTTCCATTTCGAGCTCAACCATTGTTTACACTGTTTGTCTCGTAGTTATTAGCAATTCAGATATGACGGTATTTTGTCACACAAGAAACTTAGACCAAAAGAAAACTGAATTATTGGCCGAATGTGTTGCAAGTCCTCTTGGTAATGATTATTGGGAGAGCTGTGCTGTCTAATATTGACCTGAAGCTAGCGCATCACTTACGTGATTCTTGTCTAGTCTCACGAGATCAAGGTAGTGCCGTGTGAGTCACCTTACACTGTGGAAGCAAACTGGTCGTCTACCTATCCTGCTGGCTTACGAGTATTTCTGAAATCAATTTGAAAATGCGGTAACTGAAAAATACGACATTAGCGACACAATCCAGTTCGCACAATTATACAAGTTAATAGGGTGACATTATAGTGAAATTGATAATTCTGAATACTTCTGATGCAGAATTAAACATTAAAGTTATTAGCAGCACGTACGCTTTATTCAGATGCTCTATCTACGAAGCAAATTTATCTCTGTCATTTCCCAAAATTCTATCAAAAATGGTTCAAATGGCTCTGAGCACTATGGGACTTAACATCTATGGTCATCAGTCCCCTAGAACTTAGAACTACTTAAACCTAACTAACCTAAGGACATCACACACATCCATGCCCGAGGCAGGATTCGAACCTGCGACCGTAGCAGTCGCGCGGCTCCGGACTGAGCGCCTAGAACCGCTAGACCACCGCGGCTGGCAAAATTCTATCAACAAATAAATTACAAAAGAGTATGGTTGATTATCTTTACAGTCGGCGAGTTACATATCCAAGTTTTATTATAATCGACGAGCTTGGACCCTTAACATTCGGATATTCGATGATTTTTCTTTTGATCCAGATTCTTTGCATCCATACAATATGTTTAGCACACTGTACACTAATGATCAAATATATCCAGACATCTATTACTAGACATTAATATGGGGTGTGTCCACCCTCCGCCAGTGCGAAGGCTTGAACTCTGCTTGGAACACTTTCAGTGACGTGTCTAAATGCCTGTGGAGAAATGGCAGCTCATTCTTCCTCGAGACCTGAAACCAGGAGAGGTAGTATTGTTGGACGCTGGGGTCTGGAGTGAAGTCGACGTTTTAACTCATTCCAAGGATGTTCCATTGGGTTCAGGTCAGGAAACTGGGCAGACCAACCCATTTCAGGAATGTTTGTACAGTGTCAGGCTAATACATGTCTCCGCCTCCGAATTCTTCCTCTACTCCACACAGTACGCAATGCTGTAAGACCTGTTCATATACTCTCTTATTAATCACTTTTAAAGTGCCATAAGGGGACCACACGCTGACTACGTAAAACACCCCCATACCGTGACATTATCATCTCCGTACTTCATTGTTGGTAAAACAAATGATGGCAGATAACGTTCTCCAGGCGTTCGTTTTACCTAAACCCTTCTGTCGGATTGTCACATGATACAGCGTGATTCATGATATAAAATCTCTCGTTTCCAGTCATCCACTGTCCATTGGCATCGCTCTTTACGCTATCTCAATCCTTAAGAACATGTTCGCGTGCCAGAATTTTTCGGAACATTTTTAAAGGTGGTGAGGAAGGTAGAATGAGGCATCTGGTATCCCACATTTCAGTCAGAGGCTCTTGAAACGAGAGCACATTAACCTCTTTTGTGCTACGGTATGATTATTTTTCCACTGTGTTTCACATTACTTCCTTTTAAAAAAGAAAAAAGAAAAAGGGTGCATGAAAACCTGTTGGCTCTGCAGTTTCCTTTAGTACATAAGTTTATTCTGTTGTAATTTGAAATTCTCTGTCATCAAGGCTATGTCCTCCATGGCCTACTTCTATTGTGATTTCGTCGTCCCAATCCGCAGTGTTGTGAACAGAGCTCACTTTTTTAATGCGTTACGATGCTACTTTATTAATGTCTCCAGCATTCAACTCTACAGGACTGTTGCGAGTCTTTCACCTTTTACATCATCTGTTTTCACTGCACGAGGGACGGAAATAATACGTTAAAGTTCTCTTTGGATTTCTTCGCTGTTATAGTTCTCTTATTATGGATAAGTTTTCCGATTCCCATTATAGCAATAATAAAACTAAACTTAACTCCTTCCGAAGAGGCCTTGAAGGTCCAACGGTACCGACGACCGCCGCTTCATCCTCAGCCCGCAGGCGTCACTGGATGCGGATACGGGTTGGTTCTCCCATCCGTTGTCAGTTTTCGTGACCGTAGCCACCACTTCCCAATCAAGTAGCTCCTCAGTTTGCCTCACAACGGCTGAGTGCACCCCGCTTGCCAACAGTGCTCGGCAAACCGGACGGTCACTCACCCAAATACTAACCAAGCCCTATAGCTCTCAACTTTGGTGATCTGACGGGAACCGGTGTTACCACTGCGAAAAGGCAGTTGGCATTATAGCAATAATGCCAAAGAACTATCCGTAGTCGATGAAGTCACAGGTCACCTTGGAATCTGCAAAAATTGAAATTTATGTTCTGCCTCCCTTTTAGTTTAAATATTTAATCTACAGGTGAGCATCCTTTCCGGAAACCTCGTTGTTGTTTCCTAAGTCTGTGTTCCATTCTCTCTTATAGACGCTTTAGAATGGATTGGGGTAAAGTTTTGTGTATTCCTGGGAGATATAAGGTACTACGGAAGGATGGATTAATGATAATTTCCTATTCTGTTGAAGGTTTTCTTTGTCGCACCTTTGCAAGATGGCTATTACTTCTTATGGAGTATGCTTCTTGCACTTTTAAGGAGTCTTTAGATAAAGCCTGTTACTTTTTCAGTCTCTTAACTCTGTGTTGATGTCGTCGCGATCTCAGGGGCGCAACAGCAAGCTAAGCTCCACAAATTTCTCCGTTACGATTATAATGACTTTTTCCAAAATTGGAAAGTATTCAAACTACTTTTCTAACGTTTCACAGTTTTCTTCCTATTATATTTTTAGAGTTCTATCTTCCGTTCGGAATCACACGGGTGGACACTTTTATCCTTGAATCAGTCTTTTGAAATTCCTGGAGTATTCTCGGAAGTCAATACGCAAAAAAATTTATTCCATCCTGTTGTTCAGTTTCCTTCCATGCTTTCGGTTCGTCACTGTGTATATCTCGACTATTTGTACACATTGATTTCTTCACTCGCGATCATGAATATTTTCTTCGTGTAAGTAGCCGTACTTTAAAGGCTTGAACACAATAATCGTTTTATTGGCATACTTATTTGCATTTTAGATCCCTGATATTACCTTAGCGTTTTGTACCATCTACTTCACTGTGAAGATTATGTCTTTTCCAATAACCTAGCAAGTTATCTGAATACATTTTGTAATTTATTTCTTTTCGTTAAAGTGGTACGTTAGGACGGGGAGGCTAGTTAATGTGGCCAAAGACTGGTTTGTGGGGCCAGGAGAGTAAGTAAGTAAGGGATATGATTGGTTTTTTCCTCTTTGTGCTGAAAGGATGGGTCTTAAATTTGCTGCTGATCCATAGTGAGCAGAATCGATAGCCACTCTCCTGTTGATAATTAATTATTTCAGGACGTTCACATATGGCTACATGGTGTATCTGAAACTCTATCTCAGCTAAGCTTGAAGATGGTCATGTACTTAGTTTGGAAGGGACCAATTCGTAGCGAGCACCTTTCATACATGGCGCAGGCTCAAGTCACTTGTTGATTCACAGACGGTGAGTCACCAGTCGTCCCTGTCCGTGGGAGCAGCACATTTTTGCCAAACCGGAAAGAGAAGCGATCTCTTACTGCATGGCTGGAACTTTGATCATCGCTAACAAATCAGAGAGCTCATGCAGTTTGAAACACAAAGGCACTCTCAACCTAGACAGCGCGCCGTTGCAGAAGTGTTCAAGCACTTATCTTGTGTATTTCGTACGGGCACATTCAACCAGTAAGTTTCAACATAGAGTTGAGATTGCAGCAAGCAGCGAGGATTCATGCCGAATTCAGATGACTGGGAACTGCGATAGTGTTGAAGCTAAGTAAAATCGTGTCCTTTTCACGCTAACTTTTTCCTGTGGATTTGCCGTGCATAATGTTCGATCCTTGTTCGCGTTTTCAGCTGCTTCAGAACGAGTGGTCATCGCTATCCGCCTATGAATACACAATCTCTAAATTCAAGTGACTTAAAATAGCTTCTTCGATTCGTAATTGCTTTTGTAAAAAGTTCGTAAAATCATGTATGTTAATTATGTGGCATGATATTCGGAACGGATGTAAATTTTCTGACTCAATGTCTGTTCATGGCCATAATGGCTAACTTGTCCAGTCAGATAAATGTGACAATTTGTCAAAAGCCTGAATTCTACAGCTTGAACCGCTGTGAGACGTGCAAAACGAGAGAGTAAGATTCTGGAAAGTACCGACAGAGATGTGGAGCTGTGCCGACTACTGTGTGGTGATCAACTGCACTAGGTTTCTCTGCTGAGTTTCCATGGTGCGAACAGCGATATCGATGTGACCCTACAGATTCTCGATTGGATTTTAATCCGGGGAGTTTGGTGTCCGGCAAAGTACGGTACTTTCATCCTGGTGCTCCTCGAACCAGGCCAGCACACCGCGAGCTGTGTTACACGTTGTATTGTCCTGCTGATAGATGCCATCGTGTTGTGGAAAAATAAACTCAATGTAGGGACGGACAGCCGGCAGTTGTGGCCGAGCGGCTCTAGGCGCTTCGGTACGGAACCGCGCTGCTGCTACGGTCGCAGGTTCGAATCCTGCCTCGGGCATGAATGTGTGTGATTTCCTTAGGTTAGTTAGGTCTAAGTAGTTCTAAGTCTAGGGGACTGATGATGACCTCTACATCTACAGCTACGTTCAAAATGGTTCAAATGGCTCTGAGCACTATGGGACTCAACTGCTGTGGTCATAAGTCCCCTAGAACTTAGAACTACTTAAACCTAACTAACCTAAGGACAGCACACAACACCCAGCCATCACGAGGCAGAGAAAATCCCTGACCCCGCCGGGAATCGAACCCGGGAACCCGGGCGTGGGAAGCGAGAACGCTACCGCACGACCACGAGATGCGGGCTACAGCTACGTGATTACTCTGCTATTCACAATAAAGTGCCTGGCAAAGGGTTCAATGAACCACCTTCATGCTGTCTCTCTACCGTTCCATTCTCGAACGGCGCACGGGAAAAACGAGCACTTAAATATTTCCGTGCGAGCCCTGATTTCTCTTAATTTATCGTGATGAACATTCTACCTGTGTAGATGGGTGCCAACAGAATGTTTTCGCAATCGGAGGAGAAAACTGGTGATTGAAGTTTCATGAGAAGATCCCGTCGCAACGAAAAACGCTTTTGTTTTAATGATTGCCACTCCAATTCACGTATCATGTCTGTGACACTATCTCCCCTATTTCGCGATAATACAAAACGAGCTGCCCTTCTTTGTACTTTTTCGATGTCATCCGTCAGTCCCACCTGATGCGGATCCCACACCGCACAGCAGTACTCCAGAATAGGGCGAACAAGCGTAGTGTAAGCAGTCTGTTTGGTAGACCTGTTGCAACTTCTAAGTGTTCTTCCAATGAATCTCAGTCTTTGGTTTGCTCTACACACAATATTATCTATGTGATCGTTCCAGTTTAGGTTATTTGTAATTGTAATCCCTAAGTATTTAGTTGAATTTACAGCCCTCAGATTTGTGTGACTTATCGCGTAATCGAAATTTAGCTGATTTCTTTTAGTACTCATGTGAATAACTTCGCACTTTTCTTTATTCAGGGTCAATTGCCACTTTTCGCACCATACATATATCTTATCTAAATCATTTTGCAAGTCGTTTTGATCATCTGATGACTTTACAAGACGGTAAATGATAGCATCATCTGCAAACAATCTAAGACGGCTACTCAGACTGTCTCCTATGTCGTTAATATAGATCAGGCACATTACAGGGCCTATAACACTTCCTTGGGGAACGCCGGATATTACTTCTGTTTTACTCGATGACTTTCCGTCTATTACTACGAACTGTGACCTTTCTGGCAGGAAATCACGAATCCTGTCGCACAACTGAGGCAATACTCCGTAGGCACGCAGTTTGATTTGAAGACGCTTGTGAGGAACGGTGTCGAAAGCCTTTTGGAAATCTAAAAAAATGGAATCAATTTGACATCCCCTGTCGATAGCACTTATTACTTCATGAGTATAAAGAGCTAATTGTGTTTCATATTATAAGTCCCATAGTGCTCAGAGCCTTTTTTTTTTTTTTTTTTAGGTACCGACATGGTCCCCAAGGACAGATGCATTCTTGTGTTGATCCATTGTACCTTCCATAACGACGAGATCACCCACTTAATTCTACAAAATATTCCCCAGACCATAATGCTCGGGACTGATGACCTCAGATGTTAAGTCCCATACTTCTCAGAGCCATTTGAACCATTTTAGCCATAATGCTCTCTCCTCCGGCCTGGAGCTTCCGACGATTGTCGCAGGGTGCTTTCTGTCCCATGGGGCATAAACCGTGATTCACCTGAGAAGGCCTCCTGTCGCCACTCAGTAGATGTCCAGTTGCGGTACTGGCGAGCAGGTTCCAGAGTTCGGTGCCGAGGAACAGCAGTCAGCATGGGTGCATGAACCAGGGGCCTGATGCGGAGACCCATACGCAGCAACGATCGCTGCTCGGCCGTTGAGGAGACACTGTTGGTAGCCCCTTGGTCCATTTGGGTGGTCAGTCCTATTCGCCCATACACATCTCCCCAGCCGTCGTTCACTCCATTCATCTATGTCCCGTGGTGAGCCACAGCTGCCTTAGCGCTAGTTTTGGATAGCGCCATTATGCCATGCACGGTATGCTTAACCACGGGGGCATATTTACAAACTTAGCTGTTTCGGAAATCCTTCCACCTTTGGCCCGAAAGCCATTGATCATGCCCTTTTGGACGTCCGGTAAATCGTTCCGTTTCCGCATTACAACAACGACTCAACTGTTTTCCGACCCCCCCCCCCCCCCTTCCCCGCCGCTCAACATGTTTTATATGCCCTCCACTGCTAGTGCTGCCACCTGTCGTCTGTGAGTTGTTGTTTCACGTTGACATCGAACGTAGTCGTGGTCACGTTCCTGTGAGTTGACCGTGTATAAGAGATCTACTCATGAATTATATTCAGTTCATACAGTCGGACTTCGAAAATTAATTATCTTAAACTTTTCTTTTGTTCACAACATCTACTACGTGTACTTTGCATCAATGTGTGAGCACTTAATCTTTGTTTCATGCAAAACTCGTTCTATTCACTTATGTTACAGTTTGCTCAGGGGGTACTTTCCAGATGCTTGCCACACTGGCATTAATCTTTCTTAAGATATTTTCAGGAATCCAGGTAAAGCAACGGTAATGCAGTTCTTCGAGTCATGCGGCGGCGGAGACGACGTGACCGTAAATTATTTCTTTCGACAAACATGCTCACTGTTTTCTGATTATTAGACAATGTAGGCAAAAGACTATATAAACGTTTGTCTCTGTACAAATCGAGACTATAAGACACGCCTTGCTACACTTTGAGGCAGTAAAAAATGAATTACGCAGTTAATGTTCTCGTTAAATAATGAGTTGTTGTTACCTCTGAGTAATCCCCCTTTCGTTGGGCTTTGAGTAATCTTTGCCGTCTCCAAGATAAATTTTCGACGTGAGATAGCGTTGTTAATGGGTCGTATTCCGTGTCTGGGGGTACATTTCAGGTCGTAACCTGGTTTATCACTTTGTGTGATCACTCACGAGTAGTTTCGAAAGAAGCGGAAGGCTTATAAGTTTTTTGCATAGGTAACGTAAAAGTTTCGATTGTTGAAGGTTATGGTTCTGGCACAGTTCTATGAGCCTTATCGATTTTTACTGATCTTCTTGAAGAAATAATAAACAGCTATTCAGTTGCAAAGTGGAAGCATTATTTGAGCCCCTTGGCCGTGGTTTCAACGACTATAAAATCCTCTTCGTCGGAGTGAAATATTGACTACATGCACAAGTTAACGGTGAAAACATGTTATGGCGTATATAGGGGAAAGATAATATCTCGATACGAAAACAAAAAATTATTCAAACTCACTGCGTTACATGTTGTGGCGGACGTACGTTAAAATACAACCGAAAGACGTCAATAAAACATAAAATTTCACTGCCATAGTAATTAAAACATGCACAAATTTGTGATCGTCATTTAGTGTTACATCACCAAAGTGCAGCTAGTGCACTAGGGTCGAGTACGCAACGCTTGGGCTAAGCAGTGCTGTACTACCTGTACAAAATTTTAAAATTTTATTAATCTCTTTGTCTGTTCGTTATTTTGCAACAACCTTACTTGTGTATGAGTGGATGGACACCATGACCGGTCTCTTACGGGAGTCAGGGATCTGCGAGTAAGGGATTCATAGGTAAGTAAAGCTACGTCAGTAGTGTGAGGACCATGCGATGGGACCATCACGACCCATCCACCTCAACACATTCCGCACGTTCAAACTCTAATGTGGGGGTGCACCTTCTTGCTGGAGGATATGGACGGCTACAGCTCTTCGATTTGTGGTAGCAGGAACTGTTCGAAAATGTCCGAGTAAACATCTCCTATTATGGTTTTCTCTGCGAATAAAAATGGTCCTATCGCCCTGTTGTACACTACGCCACACCAAACATTCTACTTCGGGCGATCACGGATGTGTTAACACTTACTGTGTGGGTTTTCGAAGCCCCAATTCCTGAATTTCTGGCGATTCACATGTCCAGAAATGTGTAATGTTGCCTGACTGTCTGCGTCGATGAAAGTCAACATAGAACACGTTAAATCATATGTCACAGGAAGATCATTTAGCTGCGATGGTTGGACCATTTGCACATTGTACACAAAAAGGTGCAACCACTTACGACACACTTCATGGACAACTGATCTCGCTTCCTGCGATTCGCGTGATGAACGATGAATTGACTTCTGGTGCCTGCGTCGAAATGCATCTTGTACTCTATCAACACACGCTTGAGAAGCAGAGCGCCGTCCAGTTCGAGGAAGGTCTTCGGCACTGTCTGTCTGTTTAAAGCTTTTGGACCGCCTCTTTATGCTTGTTTTTGCCGGTGGTACCCTCCCACACTGGCGTCAAAACTTCAGCAGTGGCATTGTCACAGATTTGGATTCTGCATACCAGATGACGCGTAAGGCCTCCTCCTAGTCTGTCTATATTTTGATACACCCCGTGTCAAATTTGCAACAATGGATAAAGCGGAAAGAAACTCTGAGAGATGCTAAAAGTTTTACTACAAACCACGATTCTCAATTTCTAATAGTTTAGAAGTTACGATTTTTTGAAATGACAGCGGGAATTTATGTACACCATGTATTCCTCGGTATACGGCCACTTCTCTTATCTCATACACATGATTCCTATTCGAGACATACAATGAAAGCAGCGGAAGAGCTGCACAGTCTTCCGCCAGTGACAGGTCTCTCAATTCACTCAACACAGTTTCGCGAGAACTTGATCATCTAGAGATTCCCTTTTAAATTCTGCGAACATCTATGATACATTTTCATATGGGCTATACTGACTTGCTACTATCCTTCCAGCATGCCCTTGATTCATTTAATGTGTACTGCCACGCTTGCTTGATAAGAATTTTAAACGTGGTAAAAGTGGTGTTTTTTTTTTATAAATTCACAGAGCATTCTCAGAACTGTTCCAAAAAATCTAAGTGTTCCATTTGCCTTCTCTTTTACTCATTTCGCTTCATAGTATGATTCTTAGACTTTTAAATCACATGACAGCCTCAGAAAGCTAACCTCTGATCTTGTACGTACAAGCTATCGTTCTTTCTGTCTTTGTTATGGCCATTATCTTGCCTTAGTCACATTTAAACAGAGATTCCATTCAGCAGACCAAGTGGAAATGTCAATCTGTTCCGCACTTCCTTAAAATCCCTCAGTGACGATACGTCCTCGAACAGAACAACAACATCCGTGGCTAGTTTAACAGTGCTCGTGACCATATCTGATTATCTTTTGTATATTGAGAAAATTAGCTAGCCTATTAGTCTTCCTTGACGTGCATCCGATGTTACTTTAAAAAAAATGGTTCAAATGGCTCTAAACACTATGCGACTTAACATCTGAGGTCATCAGTACCCTAGACTTAGAACTACTTAAACCTAACTAACCTAAGAACATCACACACATCCATGCCTGAGGTAGGATTAGAACCTGCGACCGTAGCAGCAGCGCGGTTCCGGACTGAAGCACCTAGAACCGCTCGGCCACAGCGGCCGGAGATGTTACTTTCTAATTTATTCAACGTTCGTCATCCAGTCTAATGGACTAGATTATTTCGCCACAAATTCTTCACGCTCTAACGATCTTCCTCTACCTCTTTATTGATTCATAAACTGCAGTGGCCACTTTTCCAGCCTAGCAGTTTCTTAATGACACTTTGCAATTGCAAGGACAATAATCAAAGTTACTTACGCAGTTAGAACTGTGTAACAATAAGAGCTGGTTATTTTCAACAGATAAATGGACGCGTTAAGTATTTATTTTTATGGTGTCACTTTACTACGAAATGAAAATAATTGTAATCAATTCCAGTTTAACACAGTAACTACCTTGTACACTTCCAAAGTGCCTAGACCATGACCTAACTAACAGTAAAGGCAGTCAGTATCCCATGTTAATTCCTAGTTGCTTATTCTTCTTCCACACCAGTAAAGTTCGAAGCATTGCATCATACACGGCTAAGATATAATCTGGCACTTACCATTAGTCAATCCACCTGAAAGTTTACTGTGTTTGAAATACTGTGAAAGTTTGGCTTCGAAAATTGTTAACCAGACAAAATCTGAATGCATTTTGTGTACTTTAATTGTAAAGCAGCAAAAATAATTCACTTTCCAAAAAAAATTATTATTCTGTGAAACAAACCAAAGTTCTTGCTCAAGTATCTGTGATCGAAACCTACACACTGAATGTATCTGCGAAGCGCAAACTATGTATACGGTAAACTTGATTTTACTACACAGTATTTGTTATTGTATGTCAAACAGCTCCAGTTAACTATGAAAATAAACTTGTATCGACTTCAGTGAATCTATGTAAAGTAAAATTTCTTGTTTGCGCTAAATTATTTCACTTGCGCCAATTGCAAGAGTATATGTACTTCAGCACTTTTATCTTTCACTTAGCTTGGAGATAGCATATACAGGACCTCTCTTTTTGCCATTTAGCCTATGAATGTAAGAAACCTAAGACTTACATGAGCTTTATAAAAAGGCTTATCTCTCATATTTACTACTAACATTAAAACTGTGTTCATCTGAAAACAGTATTTTTAAACGGTTTTAAACAGAGAGTAATTGAATGCGTTGTCTATCTGAATATATTTCAACTGGATTGGAGTTGATACTTCCTTATTTCAAAGGTTTAAAATCTCACTGAACATTGCACTGTGCAACATGAAGCTTTCGAACGTTTAACAACCAGATATTAAGGAATAGCTTCTTTAATAGTGTTTACTGTTTTTGCTGCTGAGAAGCAGCATTAACAGTTCACCATATAATTGGCTCACTAATCCACAGTACATTTTATACACACTGTAAAATACTATGAAGGAAATGACACGGTAGTCTTTAACTGTTAACAACACGAAATTTATACATTTCTGTATATTAAACTCAATAAAAACAAGAGAATAATCTGCACTGTGTAACAAAGATAACTAAACACAGTTCTCAGATCTCCCCTTGGATGGGCGAAGTCCACGAAGTTTTTTCTCATGAATCTGGTTTCGATTTGTGCAAATGGCGTACAAATTGCACATCCGTCTTCTCTGGATATGAAGTCATGTACAATTCCTTTCCTAACATTTGCATCTGATGTATCGTCGACTTGAAGCTGGTAATTCTGTTTTAGAGAAATGCAAGACCACCTTTCGTGCACTTTAATATTCTTCATTGCTCACATTTCCAAATGACCACATCCTTGTACAGAACACATGACACTGTCCATCTAGTCATTATGAGCAACTGTCGGCAACAATTTTAAACATTGAGCACTGTTCATTATCTCTCCACATACGTTCGACTTGCTACTATATACTGACTGACTTATCAGCAGAAATAATTAACTCGGCATAGTTCATACTAGTACTGTGTCCGTACCTCTCTGTTAACTGCTTACGACTCACTATATGTCCACCAACTGACTAAGACGCCGTCTTTTGGCGGGCGCCGTAACTTTCCACACGCATCCACGTCATCAGTACGTCCCATCGAAAGGTATCTAACTTTTAACTCCACTCAGGTTGAAAATTTATACAATGCTTTTCATCACTGATTTCTCTTACACATTTTTACGTAATTCTACTGTTACAAACTTACGTAAAATCAAATAAAACAATTGACATTACAATCATTACATGACTTGAACATAATTTTTAAAAGCTTTAGTAAAGCAATTTAAAAAATTTTATGCAAATATAGATGAGACAAAACAAAATACTACTGTATGGTGTTTGTGTGTATGTGTACTTGATGCAGATACTTTACAAAGCCAAACGCAAATTTGTGTAGATATTCCGCACGATCGTGTGTTGGTTACCAGTCGACAGTGTAGTGCAGTATCGAACGCCTTTTTGGAATCTACCTGTCCCCGTGTATGTGCTACATGCAATATATCGTGTTTAAAGCTGTGGCATGTGTTTCATGCGAAGTGTTCCACATTAACTAGTGTTGATTCCGAGGAAAAAAGGTTCTTTCGCTGCACTAAACGTTCGAGTTTAGAACATACTCTAAAAACCTGGCAGCAAATGGTCGTTAAATATATTCATCTACAGTTCTGTGCATTCGTTTCCTTACCAGCTTTATAACAAGGAGTGTTCTGTGACTTGATACACGGGACTGTTTGGTGCGCGTGATCTAGGTCAGCGACCAATTTCCGCAGCGTATTCAATCTAAAATATAACAGTAATCTCACAAGAGACTGGTGCCTTATTGGAATTCAGTAGTCGTCAATGTTTTCCAATACCGGGAGGACTTACATTAGTAGCACTCGTTTTTTAGTGTGGGCGGAGGTCAAGCATTGGTATAGCAATAATATCACGATGCATAAATCCATTTTTAATTGTGGAGTTGACTATTTCCACAACCTTTGTGTTGGTTTGTTGATTTGGAGATTAAAGGGACTAAACTGCATGGTTATCAGTTCCTTTTTCCTTAGTCAAACAGGTATCGCATTAAAACCATACCTCAAAAGAATCCTATCGCCTGATACCAGGGGAAGGAACAAAATGCATAAAACTATGTGTGTAACCACATTAAAGTAGAAAAGGAAACACCAAGCCAAAACTGAGGACATTAACTAAAATGAAAAAAGTGGTAGAAGGTTTTAAAACAATATACACTCCTGGAAATTGAAATAAGAACACCGTGAATTCATTGTCCCAGGAAGGGGAAACTTTATTGACACATTCCTGGGGTCAGATACATCACATGATCACACTGACAGAACCACAGGCACATAGACACAGACAACAGAGCATGCACAATGTCGGCACTAGTACAGTGTATATCCACCTTTCGCAGCAATGCAGGCTGCTATTCTCCCATGGAGACGATCGTAGAGATGCTGGATGTAGTCCTGTGGAACGGCTTGCCATGCCATTTCCACTTGGCGCCTCAGTTGGACCAGCGTTCGTGCTGGACGTGCAGACTGCGTGAGACGACGCTTCATCCAGTCCCAAACATGCTCAATGGGGGACAGATCCGGAGATCTTCCTGGCCAGGGTAGTTGAGTTACACCTTCTAGAGCACGTTGGGTGGCACGGGATACATGCGGACGTGCATTGTCCTGTTGGAACAGCAAGTTCCCTTGCCGGTCTAGGAATGGTAGAACGATGGGTTCGATGACGGTTTGGATGTACCGTGCACTATTCAGTGTCCCCTCGACGATCACCAGTGGTGTACGGCCAGTGTAGGAGATCGCTCCCCACACCATGATGCCGGGTGTTGGCCCTGTGTGCCTCGGTCGTATGCAGTCCTGATTGTGGCGCTCACCTGCACGGCGCCAAACACGCATACGACCATCATTGGCACCAAGGCAGAAGCGACTCTCATTGCTGAAGACGACACGTCTCCATTCGTCCCTCCATTCACGCCTGTCGCGACACTATTGGAGGCGGGCTGCACGATGTTGGGGCGTGAGCGGAAGACGGCCTAACGGTGTGCGGGACCGTAGCCCAGCTTCATGGAGACGGTTGCGAATGGTCCTCGCCGATACCCCAGGAGCAACAGTGTCCCTAATTTGCTGGGAAGTGGCGGTGCGGTCCCCTACGGCACTGCGTAGGATCCTACGGTCTTGGCGTGCATCCGTGCGTCGCTGCGGTCCGGTCCCAGGTCGACGGGCACGTGCACCTTCCGCCGACCACTGGCGACAACATCGATGTACTGTGGAGACCTCACGCCCCACGTGTTGAGCAATTCGGCGGTACGTCCACCCGGCCTCCCGCATGCCCACTATACGCCCTCGCTCAAAGTCCGTCAACTGCACTTACGGTTCACGTCCACGCTGTCGCGGCATGCTACCAGTGTTAAAGACTGCGATGGAGCTCCGTATGCCACGGCAAACTGGCTGACACTGACGGCGGCGGTGCACAAATGCTGCGCAGCTAGCGCCATTCGACGGCCAACACCGCGGTTCCTGGTGTGTCCGCTGTGCCGTGCGTGTGATCATTGCTTGTACAGCCCTCTCGCAGTGTCCGGAGCAAGTATGGTGGGTCTGACACACCGGTGTCAATGTGTTCTTTTTTTCATTTCCAGGAGTGTAGTAGGCGGCCTTGGGTGGTTGATCGCAAGAATAATCTGTGTGTTGTCTTCAGTTTCAGTTCCAGGAAGATGTACGTTGGTCTGGATGGAAGGCTTCCATCTGTTTATTTACTGTGGAAATACTGTAGACTTCGCACATAGGCCTCATTACAGACGCACGATTTGTCATTAAGTTATCTCTATCAGTTTGTCAGAATTCTCTTTGTGACGAGTGCTTAACAGTTTCTGTTGTCTCTACATAGTCTAAATAACATTACTAAATCAAGGGGGTCTTAACTCTTATTTTACTACCTTGCTTGGTACGGATTTTTCTGGAGCACCGTGTTTACGTCTGTCGGATTTAAATTAAATGTTCTCATTCTGCATTTTAAGTAAGATGTTAACGCTACTCTATCGCTTTCGAAGAACATGAATACTATCCTAGCTTTCTTGGTGGACTCTGAAGACCATCGTCGCCGCATTAGCAATATGATCGCTAAACCATCTGTCTTGAATTTCTTGAAAACATCGTGTCTCTTTGTAGCAGATCTAACATGTTCGTTTCATCTGTGGGCTGTCGGATTATTTGTTTGAGACCATTGTTTGATAACCCCTGTAGTACTACTTCACTGCTCAGTTGGCCCTTACATCGTAAAATATGCATAGCTTTTTTTTTTTCAGTCGACACTAGGCAAATTAAATTCACCCCTACTACTTAAGTAAGATCACGATATTTCCACATTATCGAAATTAGTCTCCCTTTGTATGACACCACGATCTATGTGTCTGAATCTGGCAGCCGATACAAACATTAAACTATCAATTAAAATCGGCATCGGTGATTACTCTTATCCACATAAATTCCGTACAGAATTTATGTTGGCTCCGCAGACCTTTTATTACTGCTCATTGCTATAAGTGCTCCACTGCCTCCTGTGTATAACCTTCCGTTCCCATGTAGGTTCCGCGAAGTGTGTAATTTGTCTACTTTCTGTTTTGGGTTTCAAATAATCCTCACTTCCTACTATTGTGTGAGGATGACTACATTATTGCAGAGTTAAATTCTGGAACACTACGGCATCTCTTCAGTAGTTACCGACAGATATTTTAGTATTATTACTCGTGATATTTTATATTATACCGGTTTAACCAAGTGGTTTCTTAGGTAACGAGCTTCCGTTACAATATATTGCAGTTCCGTGTAACCCAATAATGAATAATTAAATCAGCATTCCACACGTTCAACGCCACACGTGTCGCCGTTTCCTACGTAATAGTACGTTTCTGACTCACACAAGGCCACTCTATCACTGTGTAGCACAGGTCGAAGGACCCACAGCTAAGCTCGTCAAAGTGTCGACAAAGCCTCTGGTTTAAACTGTCCATTTGACTGCAGACCACAAGACACCAATCAGTCTTCGGAAAGGTGCTGGAAATCGATAGCTGTCCAGAGACCCCACGAATGAGGCTGGCTGTCCTCATAGCTTCCACCAATCTTTGCTAAGAAGCGGTAATAGTCTCAGAACTCAGACGCCAGACAGATGTGAGAACTGCCGACGTGAACAACGATCCGCAGCTGACTGCAACTTGAGCTATCGCTCCTGGAATGGTCTGTTTCACCTGGTGGACGATTCCCCAAAGAACAAACAGTGAGTGCACGTTGGATTCGTTTCCCTCCAGTGACGCTCTTTCTCTAAGAGAGAAGATTACCCGTCAATCGTCGCTGTTTGCATTACGCCGATCGACGATCACCAACGCAGGTTCCTGCTTTTCACGGACAGCAAACGCAGTTCTTCCATCACGATTCCGCAACTGCCATACCCTCTAGCCATATCTACTGGTGAAAGTTCCATTCGAACCTAGTTCTTGTTACAAAGAAATTACACACCCTAACCACGCCAGAGACGCTATACACAAGCGACATTTGTTCTGTGATTTACTATTTGATTGTTGATTTCTGTTCCACGTTCTACTCCTTGGCGAAAGCGTGAATCCAAGTGTTGTTAGATACGGAATAATTTACCGTACTGAACTTTTTTCTCACAGCTTCGCACGAGTTATCGATTGCATTGTATTATTGTCTGTGTCGACCGCAGGGTATCGTTAATAAATTATTACGTAAGCTGAGACAAGCCTAATTCCCTTATTCAATTTACAAGCACACGCAAATGTTAAACCATCGATCGCCGGCCGAAGTGGCCGTGCGGTTAAAGGCGCTACAGTCTGGAACCGCAAGACCGCTACGGTCGCAGGTTCGAATCCTGCCTCGGGCATGGATGTTTGTGATGTCCTTAGGTTAGTTAGGTTTAACTAGTTCTAAGTTCTAGGGGACTAATGACCTCAGCAGTTGAGTCCCATAGTGCTCAGAGCCATTTGAACCATTTAAACCATCGATCGCGGTAATTCAAATCGGTACCGGTTTTAATTACCGCGATCGACGGTTTAACATCTGCGTGTGCTTATAGGCTGAATAAGGGAAGTAGGCTTGTCTCAGCTTGATGTAATAATTTATTACCGAAACCCTGCGGGCGGAACAGACAATAATACACTGCAATCGATAACTCTTACGAAGGCGTGAGAAAAGTTCAGTACGGTAAATTATTCCGTATCTAACACACTTGGATTCACTCTTTCGCCAAGGAGGAGAACGTGGAACAGAAATCAACAATGAAAGAGTAAATCACAGAACAAATGTCGCTTGTGTATAGCGTCTCTGGCGTCCAGCGGGAAAGTTTCGCGGCACTGTACTTTCAAACACCGGCGCATGTCAGTTTCTGTATACTTCACACAGAAGCACTTACAAAATAACAAAAATAAAATTAATGGACAACCTACGTATTTCGGACTGTTGCAAACTACACTGCCGTTAAGTATCTGCCTATTTCCCGAGAGCTCGCATACTGTTTATGTGCTGAAATCAGTTTTGTTCTTGAGATGGTACTTCAGGATTTTGCTATTTTTGTGTCCATGTTGTTCTAAATATCTATTTTTTAGCAAGGCTTTCTTGTTTTTGTCTTCAGTAAGGGATAATCATTGAATCTGGTACATATTTATTTGCACGACATAGGTATATCAAGGGAAACCTAATGCTTAAAGGTTCAAAGTTTCATCCCATTCTGAGTATCTAGCAAATGTTGCATCCAAAACTGGGTTATTTCTCATTACTTTTTGCAGCACTTTTGTTGTTCAGGGACTGTAGAAATCTTACTTTCATAAAGCTAGTTGGTCAACAGTTAATCTTAAGAGTTTATATTAGGAAATTTTTGTTGAATGTCTTTATGAAATTCATATTTGAGTTTTTGTGACTGTTTCGGATTTCCTAATGTTACAGCTCTTAATGTTACAACTCAACCCCAGAATCAGTACTACAATGTTTGCATCATTTACCATTCCTCTAAAATGTGGCACTTGGGACAATATCTCGTTTCTGTTCAGCCATCATATTTATTCGACTGGCCTTTACTTTCCGTTCCAGCATGTCTGATCCAACGGACTTTGCCCATCAAGTGTTACTATTTCTCCAGCATATGCAGTAGAATCAAGAACTGCTACTGGAGAAGGTGGCTGCCATCAACATGACACTGTCTGTCACACATTAATCCGCTGGTGAAAGAATTACTCACAGTGTCCCCACCCCAATCCTGTTCCAACCACTTGACGAAAAGGTCAATCCATTGACAAATTACGTAGCTCAGCTTGAATATTTCATGGTGCATAGTATCGCTGACGATTTTCAGCAGTGCACGTTCAGTTGGCCTGTGCAGGCCCCAAAGTTTATTATTCATTGCAGCAACCCAGGATACAGGTTGATCCACATGCCCTTTAGTATGAGCAGTTAAAGTCATGCTTACTAGACTATTTTGACTCCCAAGCGCATGTCACAGCTGCACATAAGATCTTTTCCAACTGTCATAAACTCAGTGAGGAATAATGTACAGAGTAGACAGCGGGGTTATAAGATCTATCCAGAGACTGTCGTTTTCACTGTGCAAACCCCTAGTGCAAACAATTGTATGACACATCCTTGGTTTAGGACATGATCCTCGTTCACTTGTCTGATGATGGACTCTTCAATGGTCACCTTGAGCTTAAGGACTTCTCATTTGATAAGTGTCTTCCCATCATCAGGGCCTTTGAATAATTTTTTAGATTCTCAGTAGTGTTGTAGGTCCAATCTCAGGTGTTTGCTGCTTGCTCGACTCGCCTGCCCAGCTTTTCAGTCCCAGCTTAAACACTGGCACGAGTCATTCACCACAGGCAAAGACGCTGCGAATAGTTGATGCCCCAACAGTTGCCCACCTGTAGTAACTGTTTCGTAAAGCATCAGCGTCAAAAGAGCCACTACCGAGGAACCAAATGACCTGCTTGCGGAAAAACGGGACACAAGGCGGAAGTTTGTCAGTCACCTCCCAAAATGAACGTTGATTGTGCTAACCTGGACTCCCTGTATTCCAGATCAGATGAGGTGCTCAGTATTTTCCCTCCTGACTTACTGCTTGTCCAACCTGTTCTACCTAACACCGATAGGCTCTTAATGCTGACAGTGGCTGTCACAGCGGATCCAGTGGTTTTCCAAATCGATACAGGCTCATCAATGAGCACTACCGATTGGAAAATGTATCGCCACCTTGGCCCCTCTCCACTCCAAGCATCCTCCAAACAGCTCAAAACCTAAGCAAAGACACCATCGAGGTCAAGAGTCAGTTTAGTGTGCACGTCCAATAACAGACAGCCACATGCACAGCGCCCCTCCTCATAGTTGATGCAATGGGGGTTACGACCATTCTGGGGTTGGAACTTTTCAGCGTCTTGGGATTCTAAGTCCACAATTCTACAGACAGTATCCAATCATTCATGGCCAGCTCATAGCTGCAGGATCTCTCCTCCAAATATGAGTAAGTTTTTTCATGTCCCTCTACCGGCGTCGCAAGATTTGAAGTAATCTTGCACTCCCTCTTCGGCAATGTCCCACTCCATTAATGCACACTATGTTCCTTTTGCGCTTAGGGATAATCTTCAAAGCAAGCTCCAACGCCTACAAAACAAGGGAACCTTGGCCCAAGTCCCCAACAGTCAGTGGCCCACTCTCATCATCATGGAAAAACCAAATGCTTTGCTAAGAGTTTGCGGAGACTTCAAACCGCGGTTAACTCCCAGTAAAGTAGAAGACATCATGATCCGCTTCACTGGTGGATAGGTTTTTAAGAAAACTGATTTGCAAGATGCGTATCTCCAGCTCCTGCTAAATGAGGCTCTAAGAAACATCTGTATTCAATCTGTATATTGAGCAAGCAGTAAAGGAAACAAAAGAAAAATTCGGAGTAGGAATTAAAATCCATGGAGAAGAAATAAAAACTTTGAGGTTTGCCGATGACATTGTAATTCTTTCAGAGACAGCAAAGGACGTGGAAGAGCAGTTGAATGGGGTGTACAGTGTCTTGAAAGGAGGACGTAAGATGAACACCAACAAAAGCAAAACGAGGATAATGCTATGTAGTCGAATTAAATCGGGTGATGATGAGGGAATTAGATTAGGAAATGAGACACTTAGAGTAGTAGATGCGTTTGCTATTTGGGGAGCAAAGTAACTGATGATGGTCGAAATAGAGAGGATATAAAATGTAGACTGGCAATGGCAAGGAAAGCGCTTCTAAAGAAGAGAAATTTGTTAACATCGAGTGTAGATTTAAGTGTCAGGAATCGTTTCTCAAAGTATTTGTATGGAGTGTAGCCATGTATGGAAGTGAAACATGGACGATAAATAGGTTAGACAAGAAGAGAATAGAAGCTTTCGAAATGTGGTGCTACAGAATAATGATGAAGATTAGATGGGTAGATCACATAACTAATGAGAAGGTACTGAATACAATCGCAGCGGGAGGGACTCTGGACTGAAGACCACAACAACATCATGGGGGTTTCATTGTAATATCACACCTGATTTCAATATCTGGACTTTAGTAACAAACAGATTTGAAACATTCTAATACATTTGTTAATATTACCATAAGGTGAGAGCTTCGTCTTCCACGTCTGCCCAGCGACGCTACCCAGGAACCAGTCGACCTGTCGCCACATCGCCTAACTAGCTCGTTCAAAAGGTGGTGGAGGGGGTGGTTCGCCACCTTGACAGAGCCAATACTCGTGCCTTCGCGACCTCGCTGACCTGACTTGCACACTGTCTTTGCCAAACTTGTTCGCGTTTAGGGGTTGGTACTATCCTACCACAGAACCACGCTACTCATGCAGTGCTACAACCTCTGACTAAAGCTTTCCGCTACTTCCCATAATTTCTCATTCATACAGGCCAGGTCGCACAAGAGAGAGGATGACACATGATATAAAAGTCAGTGAATAAATAAATAAACACCGTTTGGTCCTTTCTCTCCTGCTTGTTACTCAATGATTCATTTATGCAGAGTAAAAACTCTCCGTTTTAATTCTTCTGTACTGGAATTTATTGAGAAAAAAATATGGAACGGGATAATAAGTTCCGTTTCACATTCATTATTCTATATTTGTTTCTATGATTGAATCAAAATATTCTTCTTTTAACGAATTACGCAGGGACTTCAGGAAGTAAGTCACAAATGTCGCCGCGTTAAAATTTACTCAATAGTGTTTCACGAGTCTTAAAGATCCAGGCGTCCACAAATGTCGCATAATGAAATTGACTTACTGATAGCGTAGGGCTTTCGAAATTAAACTGATATTTAATGTTCCCTTCCACTTCATCATGCATTAATTACACAAAAGACTGTGGTTTTTCCTAAGAAAACTGTAGGAAACTTGAGTATAGGCTGATGTGATTAGAGATATTCTTATGTATGTTGTGGTACCGTTGCCTCATATTGCAAAAATCGTACAGAATGGAAGTTTAGTTCATCATGGTGTCATTTGAAGAATCATTATAGATGGAGTATATCAAGGTAACATCACAGTATTTCTCTGAATTGATTTAGACAAACCATGGAATAAATAAATCAAGAGTTTTAGAGTCTCTACTCTTCAATGTAAAATCAATGTTTTATCCACTGTCACACCTCACTCAGCTAAGTTCCGTAAATTACTTACGAATAATTGAGCGGGTGTGGTAGAACAGCAGATAGTGCGCAGAATTCGCCTGACTACGTTAAATAATCTGAAACAACCTTCCAATACTGGTCCACACCATTCTTTTAATTCGAAAGATGTGCTATCTCTATCGGACTAGCACACTATATTCTATATGAATTTTGAACAGTTATGCAGAACTTGCAACCTTCTCTCTTGAAAAAATATCAAAAAATTGATTAACTGCCGAAATTAGATTAACACACTATATTTCTGCACCTCTGCAGATACAGCCAGTACTTTCTATTGGAAATTATAGCAAGAATGAGAGTACTGCCATTATATTGAGCTATAAACGGTGGGAGAAAATGCATTAGCATCCCATGCAAATACAGAACTCCTGCTCCCTTTCTTCCGGTCTACTAATTAATATTATCACCAACTGTGCTAGATTGTGCTTTAGGAAATTAAAGACTATATCATACCTGCATGGATGGTATATGAGGTTGTCACTTTGTTACTGTCAAGGAATAATAAAACCACCTTTTCAGTGTCCTCAGCAGCCTACAAAACAGTGAAGGTTTCAATTGTTTTTTAAATGAATTTAATATAGTTTAGGAGTTTTGTATTACCTCTACGTCAGGTAGGGAATGTGGCACAACAGGAAAGAGAATGAGGCAATTGACTCCTGAATTATACACTATGTGATCAAAAGCATCCGGACACCTTGCCGAAAATGACCCTCAAGTTCGTGGCGCCCTCCATCGGTAATACTGGAATTCAATACGGTGTTGGCCCACCCTTAGCCTTGATGAAAGCCTCCATTCTCGCAGGCATACGTCCAATCAGGTGCTGGAAGGTTTCTTGGGGAATGGCAGCCCATTCTTCACGGAGTGCTGCACTGAGTAGAGGTACCGATGTCGGTCGCTGAGGCCTGGCACGAAGTCGGCGTTCCAAAACATCCCAGACGTGTTCTATAGGATTCAGGTCAGGACTCTGTGCAGACCATTCCATCCCAGGGATGTTATTGTAGTGTTACCACTCGGCCACAGGCCGTGCATTATGAACAGCTGCTCGATCGTGTTGAAAGATGCAACCACCATCCCCGAATTGCTGTTCATCAGTTGGAAGCAAGAACGTGCTTAAAACATCAATGTAGGCCTCTGCTGTGATAGTACAACGCAAAACAGCAAGGGGTGCAAGCCTCCTCCATGAAAAACACAACTACACCGCAATACCACCCCCTCCGAATTTTACTGTTGACGCTACACACTCTGGCAGATGACGTTCACCGGGAATTCGCGATACCCACAGCCTGCCGTCGGATCGCCACATTGTGGCCCGTGATTCGTCACTCCACACAAAGTTTTTCCACTGTCCAGTCGTCCAATGTTTACGCTCCTTACACCAAGAGAAGCGTCGTTTGGCATTTACCGGCGTGATATGTGGCTTGTCAGCAGCCGCTCGCCCACGAAATCCAAGTTTTCTCACCTCCTGCCAAACTGTCATAGTACTTGCAGTGGATCCTGATGCAGTTAGGAATTCCTGTGTGCTGGTCTGGATAGATGTCTACCTATTACACTTTGCGACCCTCTTCAACTGTCGGCGGTCTCTGTCAGTCAACAGTCGAGGTCGGCCTGTACACTTTTGTGCTGTACGTGTCCCTTCACGTTTCCACTTCACTATCACATCGGAAACAGTGGACCTAGGGATGTTTAGGAGTGTGGAAATCTCGGCTACAGACGTATGAAAAAGTAACACCTAATAACTGGATCACGTTCGAAGTGCGTGAGTTCAGCGGAGCCCCCCATTCTGCTCTCTCACGATTTCTAATGACTGCTGAAGTCGCTGATATGGAGTACTTGGCAGTAGGTGGTAGCACAATGCACCTAATATGAAAAACAATTGTTTTTTGGGGTGTCCGGATACTTTTTGATCACATAGTGTAGCACGTTCACAGATGACTGCTGCGACACAAAGTGCAACTGCCCTTTCCAGCAAGATCATCAAATCTCTCGCCAATTGAACACGTATGACACATAACGAAACTGGAACTCACTCCTTCTCCAGTGCTTGCACGTACCACTGCCGAATTTCAACAAAAGGTGCAAGTTACTGTGGACAGTACACCGGAGGATGCCATTCTGCACCTTTTTGATCATTTGCTTGCGAGAATGCACCCCTGCGTTGCCGCCAGAGGGGGTACACTATGTTGATGCGACTGTTTGGAAATCCTTTACTGGGACATCTGCATTTCATTTGGTCGGAATTTGTTATCATATTCTGCTCTTCCAATGATGAACTACTTATCACATCACTTGTCAGTACAATGACCTTGTCCGTAAGCGTGTTGCATTTTTTCCCCGACAGTGGACATATTTGCTGTAGATCACAGAAGATTCGACTGATAGGAGAAATTTTCTATTTTTGTGTGGAAATCTGAGTTTCGTTATTGGTACTCTTATTTCTTTTGAATTCTGAATGTGGGAGTGCAGAATGCAGTTGACACATTGCCTGCAAGACTACGAGTACGAAGACTGGAAATTGTGTTTCTAAGTCATACCTAACGAGTGACTTCTGCACTATTCTTTTTAGCATGATTGTGTAATAAATAAATGTTACAAGCGTTTTTGCATGCTGTTGCTAGACTCGTAATTAACGCCGACGTAAGTAGGGGAAGGAATCCACTACGCAGGTTGATCCCGTGTTCCTCTTCTTGTGGAAGGCATTCCACACGGCTCCATATTGTCTCCTAATGAGCAAAATAAAACCGTACGGATTATCAAATGAACTTTGCGATTGCATTGAAGAGTTCCTAGCTAACAGAACACAGCATTATGCTCCTAACGGAGAGAAATCTTATACGTAAAACTAGTTTCGGGCGTACTTCGGGGGTTTGTTATAGAACCTCTACTATTCGCAATGAATATAAATGACCTTTTGGACAATGGAATCTCCATGAAGCTGTTCGAGGATAATGCTGAGGTGTCTACATTTATCGCAACGGTGGGAACCTGTAGCTAAACGCAGGAAGACCTGCACATGAACGACGTTGGTGGAGGAATTCGCCGTTGATCCATAACATAGAGACATATAACTCATTTCGTGTAAATAGTCGAAGCCATCCGTTATTGATTGATCGTACTATTGCCGAACAATCACTTCAGTCAGTCACATCCATTAAATATCTGGGATTTTGTGTACAGTGCGATTCAAAGTGGCATAATATCACAAAACCAATAGTAGGGAAGGCATATAGCAGGCTGCGATTCATTGGAATAATCCTCAAGAACTGCAGTCCATCAGCGATGTAGGTGGCTTGCAAAACACTCGTTCCATCGATACTTGATTATTGCTCCTCATTCTGGGATCCTTGACGGATAGGAATGTTTGAGGAAATAGAGAAGGCCCAAAGAAGAGCCAGCGCGTTTCTTCGCGGGTTCGTTCTGTCAGCGATAAATAGTTGCGGATGTGTTCAGTCAACTCCAGTGACAAACACCACAACAGAGTTGTTATGCATCACTGTCGTTTAGTGTTAAAATTACAAGACTGTATTTTCTACAAATGTCATTTGACATATTCCTTTCTCCTACATATATCTCGCGAAAAGATCATGAAAGTCAAATAAAAGAGTTTAAGTGGGCTTACCAACAATCGTTCCTTCAGCGCACCGCTCACGACTGTACCATGGAGAGTAGGCGTGGCACACACTCTAAGACAAAAAACCAACGCATGAAAAGGAATTATCAGAATGGGACGGAAATCGGAACATGTGACTACATGTACAGACAAACAAATTCTACAATTTCAGAAAAATTCGGTTATTTATTCAAGAGAAAGATCTTCACAAATGGTTCAAATGGCTCTGAGGACTATGGGACCTAACTTCTGAGGTCATCTGTCCCCTAGAACTTAGAACTACTTAAACCTAACTAACCTAAGGACATCACACACATCCATGCCCGAGGCAGGATTCGAACCTGCGACCGTAGCAGTCGCGCGGTTCCAGGCTGTAGCGCCTAGAACCGCTCGGCCTCCCAGGCCGGCAAAGATCTTCACAAATTGAGCAAGTCAGTAACGGGTGGTCCACCTCTGTCCCTTATGCAAGCAGCTCATCGCTTGGCATTGATTGATAGAGTTATTGGATGTTCCCCTGAGGGATATAGTGTCAAATTCTGTCCACCTGGAGCGCTAGATCGTCAAAATCCCGAGCTGGCTGGAGGGTCCTGTCCATAATACTCCAAACGTTCTCAACTGGGGACAGATCTGTCGATCTTGATGGCCAAGGTGGTGTTTGGCAAACATGAATCCAAGCAGTAGGGACTGTCGCCGTGTGCAGAAGAGCATTATCATGCTGAAATGTAAGCCCAGCGTGGCTTCCCATGAAGGGCAACAAAAATGGGCGTAGAATATCGTTGACGTACTGCTGTGCCCTAAGGACGCTGCGGATGACAACCAAAGAGGTCCTCCTATGGAACTAAACGGCACCCGACACCATCACTCCTGGTTGCCGGACCGTATAGTGGGTGACAGTCAGTTTGACATCTACCGCTGTTCAGGGCATCTCCAGACACTTCTTCGCTTGTCATTGGGGCTCACTTCAGATGTGACTCATCACTGAAGACAATTCTGCTACAGGCAATGAGTTTCCAGGCCCGACGACCAGCGAAGAGGTGTCTGGAGACGCCCCAGACAGGTGTGGGATACCAACCTTATTGTCACCCCCCAATACCGCCCGACAGCTAGGAGTGGTCGTCCGGGAATGCCAATTCACTTCGTACCAGGACCCCTTTGGTTTTCATGTACGGCACTCTTACAGCACAGCGGAATGTCGACGATATTCTACGCCTCGTTTTGCTGCCCTTAGTGGAAAGCCATCCTGGACTTACATATCAGCAAGATCATGATCTCCAGCACACGGCGAGAGTTTCTACTGCTTGTCTTCGTGCTTTTCAAACACTGCCTTGCCCAGCAAGGTCGCCGAATCTCTCAAGTGAGAACGAATGGAGCATTATGGGCAGGACTCTCCAACCAGCTCGGGATTTTAACGATCTAAGGCGTCAGTTGGACAGAATCTGGCACGATGTCCCTCAGGAACAACCCAACAACTACTGGGTGATCAAAAAGTTAGTATAAATTTGAAAACTGAATAAATCACGGAATAATGTAGATAGAGAGGTACAAATTGACACACATACTTGGAATGACATGGGGTTTTATTAGAACCAAAAAAATACAAACGTTCAAACAATGTCCGACAGATGGCGCTTCATCTGATCAGAATAGCAATAATTAGCATAACAAAGTAAGACAAAGCAAAGATGATGTTCTTTACAGGAAATGCTCAATATGTCCACCATCATTCCTCAACAATAGCTGTAATCGAGGAATAATGTTGTAAACAGCACTTTAAAGAATGTCCGGAGTTATGGTGAGGCATTGGCGTCGGATGTTGTCTTTCAGCATCCCTAGAGATGTCGGTCGAACACGATACACTTGCGACTTAAGGTAACCCCAAAGCCAATAATCGCACGGACTGAGGTCTGGAGACCTGGGAGGCCAAGCATGACGAAAGTGGTGGCAGAGCACACGATCATCACCAAACGACGCGCGCAAGAGATCTTTCATGCGTCTAGCAATATGGGGTGGGCTTTTTTTCTGTTCTAATAAAACCCCTTGTCATTCCAAGCATGTGTGTCAATTTCTACCTCTCTGTATACATTATTCCGTGGTTTATTAAGTTTTCAAATTTGTACTGACTTTTTGATCACCCGGTATATCAGTCAATCCCAAGGGGAGTGCTTGCTTGCATATGGGCCAGACGTGGATCTACGCGGTATTGGCTTGCACAATTTCTGAAGCTCTTTCTCTTGAAAAAACCACCCAGTCTTTCTGAAATTGTAGGATTTGTTTGTCTTTACATGTACTTCACATCTAAGGGTTTCCGTCCCTTGCGCATAATTACTTCGTGGTGCGTCGCCTTTTTTTGTGTTTAAATTTCTGAGGAACCCTTTGCTACCTATCCTATCGGTATATGCAGAGAGTGAGTGTAGATGTAGAAACAGACTTAGAGACGTTAGAGTACGTGGGTTGTTAACTCCTGTGAGAAAACTGGTTGCTTAATCAGCTGAACATTGAAAACTAAAACGAAATGTGTATTTTAAAAACCTGTCCCAGGGGAGAGGGACGTCGGCTCATCAACTGATTCTCTAGTCTTCGTTGCAGGAGCCTGACACATGAAATACAATATCAAATAAAGTCAGACGTTCATGGGAAGGATTAATGTGTGCTTAGATTGCAAATATGGACTACATTGACCTACCTTTTATTTGTTTTCTAGTTCAGGAAGAAAACAGAAGCTCCATTTTCAGAAACAAGTAAGAGACATAAAGTAAATCTGTTGATAAATACAATATTGTGCTTGAAAGGTTTTGATGGAATTGGCGTTACCACGTCACTTTACTCTCAGTGTGTGATCTTAAGTATGGACGTCGTCCAAGCGCTGTTTGGACAATAGTTGTTACGTAAGGCTGCCACGTATTGTCGTGGTGTATTTCTGGCTGACGCGTCTGTAGGTCTACAATATGGCAACAAGAACTTGGGTGTGCCGCATAGTGTGGCCGAGGGTCGATAAATTATACATCAGACATAAAAACCGATCCGATATCGTGTCATGTAGAACTAGTGAAGGTAAAAAAAGGGAAAAACCTCGATTGTCTGGAAACTTAAAAGATTTAATTCTCACTTTGTCGTATGCGAAAGATCTCAAACTTCATTGATAGCAAGCTACTTGGTAGATGCAAGTTTGTACATGCTGATGGGTGGGCTGTCTAACTAAGCAGGTCGGAATACTTTCACACGACAACCATAATCCTTGTGGTATTGTGATTACTATCTTTAATTGAAATATCTTAACGTCTTCCATTTACTACCAGTCACAGGTAATCCAGGCATAATTCTTCCAGCGTGGAGTGTTTCAGGTTGATACTCTATATAATAAACTTGTATCAGAAACGATTTGTGGTTTACCGAAAGGTGAGTTATCGGGTGACTAAAGTAGTCTCCTTTAGCTTGCACAAATTATTCTCTGATCTATAAATTTATTTTCACAAGCGCCAAAATATGATAATGGACGCACAGTCGTTCACAAAAGAATTAGCTTTAGATTATCTGTGGCAAACAATGGACACAGTTTGATATAAGGAAACCTGAGACAGAAATAAAAGAAAATGTTTTAACAATAGCAATTCACTTTAACACCAGTTATTTATAACCAAAAAGAATCATAATCGGAACTGTACAGCGCAGACTTTCACTACCATTATTTACGTCCTTCGTGACATTTGTTTCCTGGGAATTAATTAACGTTGGAGAATCAGCTATATACATCTCTACTGCCTCTGATGATGTTTCCCGCAGTAGGGACGAGACAGCAGTCACAAAACGTGCTTTAAGTCATGGTCTAGTTCCCAGGGAACCAATGATGAAATTGTACAGAATTCATTTTATCCTACATTTCCAACAAAATATTTTGTTCTTACGGTATTAGGGGCCTCACAATGCTTTTGGGTCAACGGTATTTAAATATAATCTCAGCACCATTCAACATTTTTTTCGCAAATACTAGGTTGACAATATTTCATAATGTTCAGTCCAATTATAATTTTAACAATTACACTTCGTCGGATTATGATCTCTGCTTTTAGAACAGGATTGCGTAACAAGGCTTCTACGTCGAAAATTCGCTCCCACTCGTCAACTGCACTGCCCATTGCATTTACAAAACCCAGTCACGAATTAGTAGGAGTTTGAAAACATTCCTCGTACATTAGTAATATTTTCTCAATATAGACACCAAATTAATTATCTATATTACGATAGAAGAATAATACGAGATTCCGATTGTCAATGTAAAAACATCACTTTACAGAATCGAAGGTATGCTGAGAGTATTTAAACTCTTAACTGTTGGCTGAATCAATAAATGTTAGTATTAACACTTCACATACAAAGATCGAAATATACTGACGGAAATGGAAAGTCCTAAACCAAGAAATCGTCAGTCCAGTACATAACACACTTCATGGGGATGCTCATCACAAATCTTGCATTCGATTCGCAACTGATGCCTATCATCCACATCAGTATGAGCGATTACCTTCTTGTATTCGTTGTGGCATGGAGTGAGATAGCCTCAGAATGTCATCTTGAGGAACTTCTTGCCCTGCCTGAAACACATACTGCCTCAGGTTATGAATATTGCTCGTTGGAGGCTGATATCATCCTATGTATTCCCTATGGGTTACAAATCTGTAGATTGGGCTGGCCAGTCAAAGATTCGTACATGCTAAAAGGCATTTGTGGTGTGACCTATACCGACGGTTTTTGCTATATCCGGCTGAAATATGCCATTTGGTACCCTGGTCACGATTGATTGGCAACTCCATGGCGTGTTGTGTATACCACGACCAAATAGTGAATAGAATTGGAAGGAAAATCAGCATTGGCCGTATTTTGTTGTTTTATTGTCAGCAAAATCGATTCTCGGTCACTTAGTGACCATCCTCAGTGCTGTAATATACAACAAAAATTGGTAGGCACTGGTATGAAGTTATAACCACAAGCTTAGAGCGATCACATAAACTTGCTGACAATAAAACAACAAAATACGGCCAATGCTGATTTTCCTTCCAATTCTATCTGGTCAACAGGTTTTGCCATTCTTGGCGCATACTTACCAGCGTTTAGCCTCCATTCAATAATTACCAAATCACTCCTTTTGTCAAATCCGTTAGCTTTCCACACCATTATTCCTAGGGTTGGAGAGGTAAGGGTTTCGAGAACCGCTGCTGCCAGTGACCTTCCACTATACCGGCTACTGACGTGCTATCTGACCGCCACAAATAGAAACAAGACTTATGGTTGATCAACCACAGAGTGCCACTCAATGTCCCAGTAGACTCTAGATCTACATCACATAAGTCTGTATTGTCTGAGGTATGGTGTCAGCGGTAAACGACGCTTGACAACTTGAAATCACAACCCAGCTTCCAGTAATCTGTTCCCGACAGTTCGTGTTGACACTCTGCTCCCAGAACTCTGCACCAATTTCAGCCGCTTACATCCGTCTATTCGTCAGGTGCAGTCATACAGTCGTACGATCTCCTCATGGTGTCGTCCTTCAGGAAGGACTCATGCCTGCTCTTACCTCAACGTTGTCTTGAGTCCATCTCGTCACCACTCATTCTGCAGTCATTGCACTATTGCTAACTGTTGGTGTGACTGGTCGGTATGTTGATCACATATCCGTCTCAGCAATGATTCTCACTTTAACAACGGCACGAGAGATGGAAATAACCTGAATCTGCACGTTCTCTGGGTATACTACGTACCTATCTCCACCTGAAACGTTGCAGTAACGTTATACACACATCCAATAGCTGAGGTGACCAAGTAAAATCTCGCCATCAAAATTTCTCTGACAGAAACCAAAAGCAAAAGAGAATGCATTCACTGTCAGAAATATTGTAATATAGTCAACTTAGTACAAAGAATCCTTGACGAAATCTGTGGGAGTCTGTCCATTCGTGTAATATAGGGTGCCTAGGAAGCTGCTTTCTCGGATAGCTAGACAACATACAAGCAAATCATATTAATGGAGTTTATTACAATAACTGAATTGGCAAAACTTAACTTTGCCTTTTTCACAATGAACTGTCGCAAGCAATTGGGGACACGCAAATAATCAATGCCCTTCGATACATACAATTTCCATGCAAGCAGTTAATATAAGGCACAAAAAAAATGGAAATAAGCGTTTGGCGTCATTGGCCGGGAGGCCCCTTACGGGGCAAGCCTGGCCACCTTGGTGCAGGTCTTATTACATTCGACGCCACATGGGCGACCTGCGCTCCGGATGGGGATGAAATGATGATGAAGACAACACAACACCCAGTCCCTGAGTGGAGAAAATCCCCAACCCAGCCGGGAATCGAACCTGGGCCCGCCGGCCGAGGTGGCCGAGCGGTTCTAGGTGCTACAGTCTGGAACCACGCAACTACTACGGTCGCAAGTTCGAGTCCTGCCTCGGGCATGGATGTGTGTGACGTCCTTAGGTTATTTAGGTTTAAGTAGTTCTGAGTTCTAGGGGAGTGATGACCTCAGCAGAGTCATAGTGCTCAGAGCCATTTGAACCATTTTTTGAGGCACAAGACTCGGCTAAACAGTTAGGATGACGGCTCGTCTTCTAGTGCACCTCTTCTAGTGCCCGTCTTCTAGTGCGGCTGAGGCTAGCTGGAGGGGCGCTTATATTCTCTTCTAGTCAGCGTTCTATTGGCTGACGTCGTCTCACAGCCTTCTCTGCTGTTTAATTCAGGCCGACGTGCCGGAGCTTGATTTTCTGCCGGAACAAAATCCTTATACGAGTGCTTGTGCAACGCTGCGACAAGATAAACACTGGAACAGTTCAAAATCCACATACGCCTTGCAATCAACAGAATTAAACTTAAGTCAGGTAATGAGGCCATTTGTGACTCACTACACTTGTAGGGAAAGTTGCGACTGCAACTACAGCGATACTCAACTACTGCTGGAATGGGTCTACTTAACTGGGGAGAGGTTCACTTGCTTCGCTTCACTTGGTTGGATGAGAAAACTGAACCTGTCCTTTTGCAGGCTAAGCACCGAAGTGCTATTCCTGCATTTCCTGGTGGGGTGGAACCTAACGTGGTGGATTGGCCTTGGGCTTAATGTGCGGGGTGATCCTTGGGTGTTGCGGAGTGTTACTCCCGCGACAGCTCCGGCCAATGCGTAGTTGGTCGGTGGTGGTGTCGGTAGCCACTCAAGAGCCAATTGCGGGAGTGGCCCACTTTCTCGTAAAAGTTGCGAGCAGTGTTGTGGAACCTGTCCTGCAACAGCAGGAGGCCCATATCCTCGTGGAGTTGATGGAAGGGTACATTCCGTGAAGGCGTAGCGCCAGTTTCAGCGCCCGGGTATGTACCCTTTGGAGGGGGGCAGTGTGGGAGCCGGTGGCCTTCCCCCACACCACGGCCGCGTACTCCAACACTGGTCAGACTAGTGTCAGTTAGAGCGTAATGCCATGGCGAGGGGCAAGCGTCGTCTAGGGTTCGAGGAAGGGGTAGAGCACTCACAGGCACCTCACGGTCCTATTTCGAATCTCACGGATGTGCGGTAGGCATGTCAGCCACTGGTCAACTTTGATTACGAAGGAGGGGGCGATCTTGATCCACAGGATGGGGCCTCCCACAATGGTGACCAGGGAAACTCGGGAGAGCTGCGCTCGGGCAGGCTTTGAAATACATGATCAAAGCGCGACGGTGGCGCCTCAGAAATTGTACAAATGGCTCTAAGCACTATGTGACTTAACATCTGAGGTCATCAGTTCCCTAGAACTTAGAACTACTTAAACCTAACTAACCTAAGGATATCACACACATCCATGCCCGAAGCAGGATTCGAACCTGCGACCGTAGCAGCCGTGGTTCCGGACAGAAGCGCCTAGAACCGCTCGATCTCAGCGGCCGGCCGGTGGCGCCTCAACTCAGGGGGCGTGCCACTCGTGTGGCTGGCAGTTGGGCTACACCGGTCGCTGTTGCTACCGCTGTTGGGCAACAGTGGACCCATTGCACCCAGAACATTGCCGCTTGTATGGTATCGACACTACAGTAGCCATCATTAATTGACACCTTTCTTCATGTGTAGAAAACACTGGAAATAATTTTATCTCCAGTCTTTGTCCATGTGACAGATTAATGGAGTGCTTTCGGATGTTCAAATGAATGGAGTCCAAGCAGCGAATACGCAAAAGTTCACAGCTCGCAGCACCCGAGGACGATGACTGGATCGGTCGTCATAATATTGTGCATAAAATGGAATCAAAAGCTCGGGTGAACACCAGAAAGCACACGATTAATACTGGAAATAACTCACATAAACATGAAATTTCGTTCAACATGTACAACATACAAGGAAGTACTGAAATATCAGTTTGGTAGCATTCGGTATTCATGGTGCTCATAATATAACACTTTCCGTTTCCACGAGAGTAGCTGCAAAAGATACTGTCCTGCAGCCGTCTGGCTATGTCTGCTACATTACACTAAACTCCCAAAATCTAAGAAAAAATCAATACTGGCTCACAGAAAAAGTGAAGCACCCGGAAGACATGGTCGAATGTCAAAGTAACTTCGCACACGTACACACCATCGGCGGGTATGTAAATGATCAGAGCTGCATTTCTCTGCGACAGGCAGTGCGCTCACCAGATCGTATTTGTGTTGTTCGTGTTTGGTGTTCTTATCAGGCCTGGTAAGGTGCGTAAACAGCGTCAGACGGTGAGTGACCATTGTGGAGGAGATGCAGGTGCCATGTATTTGTGTGGGACAGCGTTAACAGGGACCGGAAGAGTTTAAAAAGGGGCTCATTGTGAGTGTCCATTGGTCGGTTGGTCGAATCGAGTAATATTCAGATGTAATAATCACCCGACATCGGACTGTATAGGAACGTGAGGACAGGCCTACTCCTCGTCAAGTTGTGGTGGACCACATCGGACAGCCACAAGAGAGGGTCGCTGTATTGAACACCATGCACGTCGTAACTCTTCCCCGTCTGCGCCTGCCATCGGAGAAATGTGATGGACTCCTTGCAGTATTCTGTCATGCCAAACCACTGTTCAAAGATTAGTAGCAGACAGACCAGGGAATTACCGTCCAATCCGTAGGCTGCTGTTGACATCAGAGCACAGACGACTGCGTTTAGAATGGTGTCGTGACCGGGAAACATAGACTGCTAATGAATGGCGTTATATTGTATTAGCGATGAATCGCAGTTCTGCAGTACTGGATGGCCATCATCGGTGAGTGTTGCGGCGACCTGGGGGGAGGTCCCATTCTTCCAATGTTTTGGAGAGGCACAGCGGTGTTACTCGTGACGTCATGTTGTGGGGAGTCATCGTACTACAGGTCATGTCTGGTAGTGGTGAGGGAACTCTGATGGCTCAGTTGTAGGGGACAGTGTTGTACCTTGGAAAATTTTCAGACTTCCGCCTCTAGCCAGTCCTTTATGTGTGTTGTAGTCTTTTTCTGAAATTACAAAAAATTACTCCGAAAAGTAAGAATTTTCCACATGTGAAAAAGTAATCAAAGGTACAACATGGCCAAGCACCTAGAAGCAAATGTTCTATTCAAATTAAAAGGTGTTTCAGTTGTGAAATTTTTGTCAGTATTGTATTTAACAGACTATATAATACATTATTACTCTACTAGACACAAATAACAATCAAATTAGGAGTTATTATTATTATCAACATCCAGTTAAAAGTTGAAAACTTTCTGCAATACAAGCTATTGCCAGTTAACACAAATATTCGTTAGAGTTCAAAATGTTCAAATGTATGTGAAATCTTATGTGACTTAACTGCTAAGGTCATCAGTCCCTAAGCTTACACACTACTTAACCTAAATTATCCTAAGGACAAAACACACACCCATGCCCGAGGGAGGACTCGAACCTCCGCCTGGACCAGCCGCACAGCCCATGACTGCAGCGCCTTAGACCGCTCTATTCATCAAAGGAAATTGTTAAGACGTTAAAGAAAATCAGTACATATATCACGTGTTCCTTGGTAGAAGGTTTCTTCCGTTTGAAGGTAAAAGATTGTGTACGGCCGTCTTATGGCTTAACCGTCCACACCTTATGTTACTAGTTTTAAAAATATACATTGTATTGTATTGTATGTTAACTGGGGACCTAGAAACGATGGAGAGGCTCCGTCCCCGTCGCAGCCGCAGTGCTCCACAACCCCACGACGACTACCGCAGTCCACTTCACCCCTCCGCCGCCCCACACCGAACCCAGGGTTATTCTGCGGTTCGGCCCCGGTGGACCCCCCAGGGAACGTCTCACACCAGACGAGTGTAACCCCTATGTTTGCGTGGTAGAGTAATGGTGGTGTACGCGTACGTGGAGAACTTGTTTGCGCAGTAATCACCGACATAGTGTAGCTGAGGCGGAATAAGGGCAACCAGCCCGCATTCGCCGAGGCAGATGGAAAACCACCTAAAAACCATCCACAGACTGGCCGATTCACCGGACCTCGACACAAATCCGCCGGGCGGATTCGTGCCGGGGACCAGGCGCTTCTTCCCGCCCGGAAAGCCGTGCGTTAGACCGCACGGCCAACCGGGCGGGATAAAATATACATAATTCAATTCATCATGAAACTCTCTAACTGAAGAATTAACAATGTCCTCCAAATAGCTTTAATATATTATACAGAACCTAAGTATGTAGAACTCGTCTTCAGTGGATCTTCTCTACCTCTTGTATCGGTCCTACTCGGTAAGGATCCCAGACTGATAAACAGTATTCAAGAATCGGTCGAACAATCACATTGTAACCCACTTCCTTCGTGGATGAGTTACATTTCCTTAAGATGCTTCCTGTGAATCAGTGGCATCTGCTTTTCCTACTATTTATTTTATGTGGTTAATTCCACTTTAGATCCTTCTGGATAGTTTACTCCTAGATATTTTTCGGATGATACTGTTTCAATGTCATCAATAGTGTAGCTGTACAGTGGTAGACTTATTTTCCTATGTATGCGCATTATGTTACGTTTACTGTATTTACGTTCAGGGTCAACCTCTGCAAATCGTTACTGGACTCTGGAGATACCACGTTCTTATAGACAACCATATCATCTGCGAATAGTGTTAAAGAACTTCCGACGCTTTCTACTAGTCCATTTACATACACTGTAAATAGCAACGGTCCTATCACACTTTCTTGGGGTATTCTGGCAATTACCTTTACATCCGTCGATTTTCTTCCGTTAAAAGCGACGTGTTGAGCTCTATGTGCAAGTTAATCTTGAATCCAGTAGCAAATCTGGACCAATACTTGGTAAGCTCTTTTTTTCCTCACTAAATGGCAGTGCGGAACGATGTGAGATGACTTCCTGAAGTCGAGGAACACGACGTCAACCTGAGCGCCGTTGTCTACAGCGCTACGGATCTCAGGAAGAATCAGTGCGAGCTGAGTTTCGCAAGATCTCTGTTTTTGCGGAATCCAAGTTGGTTTTTATGACGGAGACTTCCTTTCTCCAGACACACACTAGTTACAACAGTTGTGGGCCGGCTTGCCTCAAGAGAAGCATGCATCCAGGTCCTAAGGCATGCAACGTCATTCTCATAAAGTATGCAGCAGACCTCAGCAGTTACGGTGGCTAGGACAGTTGCAAAGTCTAAGAGAAAGAAGAAGGTTCTGCTGTTAGGTAGTTCTCATGGTAGAGGTGTAGGCCAGCAGTTGCAGGAAGTGTTGGGGAGTGAGTACCAGGTCACCAGCATTGTGAAGCCTAATGCAGGATTGGCTCAGGTGACTGTTAACATAGGGGGGTTATGTAGGGATTTTACTAAAGAGGATCAGGTAGTGATTGTGGGTGGGGCTGGTAATGGTATTGACAGGGATGGGGAGTATGACATAGATGGTGACCTGGAAAAGAGAGCCACTCAGACTGGCAACACGAATGTGCATTTCGTTGAACTGTCTCAGCGTCACGATCGGCCTCATCTTAATACAGCCGCCAGGCGTAATAACATGAGACTTGGGGGTGCGCTGATGACAGAAGGCATGAGTCACATTTCAGTGGTGTCAAATGGTTCAAATGGCTCTGAGCACTACGGGACTTAACATCTGTGGTCATCAGTCCCCTAGAACTTAGAACTACTTAAACCTAACTAACCTAAGGACATCACACACACCCATGCCCGAGGCAGGATTCGAACCTGCGACCGTAGCAGTCGCGCGGTCAGTGGTGTCGGTGGAGTCTATCAGCAGGACGGGTTTCACTAGACATGGCCTGCACCTCAACGGGTATGGAAAGGGGAGGTTGGCAAAGCTTATAGGTGACAGCATAGGTGGGGGTGGTGGGATCACTCACGGCAAAATTCCGGTAGTTGTGGGTGTTACAGCTGTACCTTTTTTAGATTGAAGTCAGCTGATAGGTATTCCTGCTTAAGGGAAGTCTCTCTAACAAAGAAACCACTTTCGACAAAGCTTAGGTATCCGGTTAATGAGGGAATTAGTATATTTCATCAAAATATACAAGGTATTAGAGATAAAGTTAGTGAACTGCTTATAGATGTTGACTCTGAAATTAATGGTATATCTGAACACTTCTTAAATAAGGAGATAATTCAGAGACTTTCTTTACCAGGATACAGGTTGGCTGGCAGCTTTTCCAGGAGCTCTTTGCGGTGTGGGGGAGTAGCCATGTATGTGAAAATCGGTATCCCATTTGAGTCAATTGATGTTTCAAAGTACTGCACTGAAAAGGTGTTTGAATGTTGTGCAGGTGTGGTTAAATTTAGTGGAGCTGAACTTCTTACTGTTGTTATTTATAGATCCCCAGACTCCGATTTCACAACATTTTTGCTAAAGCTAGAGGAGGTTCTTGGTTCACTTTATAGGAAATACAAAAAGTTAGTTATATGTGGTGACTTAAATATTAATTGTATAAGTGATTGTGCAAGGAAGAGGATGCTGGTAGACCTCCTTAATTCATATAATCTTATGCAAACCGTATTCTTTCCAACGAGAGTGCAAGGGAACAGTAGAACAACCATAGGCAATATTTTTGTTCATTCCTCATTACTAGAAGGGCATTCTGTTAGCAAAATGGTGAATGGCCTTTCAGATCATGATGCACAAATTTTAAGTCTAAAAGATTTTTGTGCTGCAACACATGTTAAATATAGTTATCAACTTTTTAGGAAAGCTGATCCAGTTGCTGTAGAGACTTTTGTAAACCTTATCAAGGAACAAGAGTGGCAAGATGTTTATAGCGCTGATACAGTAGACGATAAATATAATGCTTTTTTCAAGACTTTTCTCGTGCTCTTTGAAAGTTGCTTTCCGTTAGAACGTTCAAAACAGGGTACTAGCACAAACAGGCAGCCTGGGTGGCTGACTGAAGGGATAAGAATATCTTGTAGAACAAAGTGGCAATTATATCAAAACGTTAGAAACAGTCACAATCTAAATGCAGCAGCCCATTACAAACAGTATTGTAAGGTGTTTAAAAAGTTATTAGGAAGGCAAAAAGTATGTGGTATGCAGATAGAATAGCTAAGTCTCAGGATAAAATTAAAACCATATGGTCAGTCGTAAAGGAAGTGGCTGGTCTGCAGAGACAGGTCGAGGATATAGAATCAGTGCGTAGTGGGAATGTCCGTGTTACTGATAAGTCGCATATATGTACAGTATTTAATAATCACCTTCTGAATATAGCAGGTGAACTAAATAGAAGCCTAGTCCCAACAGGGAATCATATAGCGCTCTTAGAAGAAAGTGTTCCGAGACTGTTACCTGAAATGCTCCTCCATGCTACTGACAAGAGGGAGATTGAGTTAATAATTAAATCACTAAAGACCAAGAACTCTCATGGATATGACGGGGTATCTAGCAGAATACTGAAGTATTGTTCGATGTATGTTAGCCCAGTACTTAGCCATATCTGTAACTTTTCCTTTAGGAGTGGTCGGTTTCCTGACCGATTAAAGTACTCGGTAGTGAAGCCACTTTATAAAAAGGGAGACAGGGATAATGTTGACAGTTATAGACCTGTTTCTATGCCATCGGTGTTTGCTGAAGTTATCGAGAGGGTTGTATATACAAGGTTACTGGAGCATTTAAAGTCACAGAATTTGCTGTCAAATGTACAGTTTGGTTTTAGAAATGGCTTAACAAGTGAAAATGCTATAGTCTCTTTTCTCTGTGAGGTTTTGGACGGATGAAATAAAAGGTTGCGAACGTTAGGTGTTTTCTTTGATTTAACGAAGGCTTTTGACTGTGTTGACCACAAAATATTACTGCAGAAGTTGGACCATTATGGAGTAAGGGGAGTAGCTTACAATTGGTTCGCCTCTTACTTTAAGAACAGAAAGCAGAAGGTAATTCTCCGCAATATTGAGAGTGATGTTCAGTCCCAATGGGGCACTGTTAAATGGGGCGTTCCCCAAGGGTCGGTGCTGGGACCACTGCTGTTTCTTATTTATATAAATGATATGCCTTCTAGTATTACAGGTGATTCAAAAATATTTCTGTTTGCTGATGACACCAGCTTGGTAGTGAAGGATCTTGTGTGTAATACTGAAACATTATCAAATAATATAGTTCATGAAATAAGTTCGTGGCTTGTGGAAAATAATTTGATGCTAAATCACAGTAAGACTCAGTTTTTACAGTTTCTAACTCACAATTCGACAAGAACTGATATTTTGATCAGACAGAATGGGCATATTATAAGCGAGATGGAACATTTCAAGCTCCTAGGCGTTCGGATAGATGGTAAGCTGTTGTGGAAAGCTCATGTTCAGGATCTTGTTCAGAAACTAAATGCCGCTTTATTTACCATTAGAACAGTATCCGATATAAGTGACATTTCAACACGAAAAGTAGTCTACTTCGCATATTTTCATACGCTTATGTCATATGGTATTATTTTTTGAGGTAATTCTTCTGATTCAAAAAGGGTATTTTTGGCTCAAAAACTGGCTGTTCGAGCTATGTGTGGTGTAAGTTCGAAAACCTCTTGTCGACCCCTATTCAATAGTCTGGGAATTTTGACATTGCCCTCACAGTATATATTTTCCTTAATGACGTTTGTTGTTAGCAATATTAGCTTATTCCCAAGAGTTAGCAGCTTTCACTCAGTTAATACTAGGCAGAAATCAAATCTGCATGTGGAATGCACTTCCTTGACTCTTGTGCAGAAAGGAGTGCAGTATTCTGCTGCATCCATTTTCAATAAGCTACCACAAGAACTCAAAAATCTTAGCAGTAACCCAAACACTTTTAAGTCCAAACTGAAGAGTTTCCTCATGGCTCACTCCTTCTATTCTGTCGATGAGCTCCTGGAAGAGCTAAAAAATTAAGCAAATTCCAATGTTACATTGTTGATTTTCTTTATTTAAACTTACGACTTGTCGCCTGAATATGTTTCTTATATTTCATTTTATCTGTTTCTACAATCTACAACTGAATATGTTTCTTATATTTCATTTTATCTGTTTCTACAATCGTGTTATAATTTCATGTATTGACTCGTTCCATGACCATGGAGACTTCTCCATAATGTGGTCCCACGGAACAATAAATAAATAAATATATAGCTTCATCGGGGCGGCTCCCCCCGTCGGGGGTTCGAGTCCTCCCTAGAGCATGGGTGTGTGTGTGTGTTGTCCTTAGCGTAAGTTAGTTTAAGTTGGGTTAAGTAGTGTGTGGGCTTACGGACCGATGACCTCAGCAGTTTGGTCCCTTAAGAATTCACACACATCTCAACATTTTTTTGAATAGCTTCATTCTGCCAATTTCCTTCTCAATTTGACCTAATTTTCTCAACACTGAAATGACATCACATACTCACTGAACATGAAGTTTCATTTCATTTCCTCTTCTCCTTCTGGGTGTTCCACTTTTACCGTCAGGCAGTGAGCTATTTGGGTGTATGTATCGTATGATGTCCGAAGTAGTGAGAATATAAAATGTAGACGGGTAATTACAAGATAAGCGTTTCTGAAAAAGAGAAATTTGTTAACATCGAGTACAGATCTAAGTGTCAGGAAGTCTTTTCCGAAAGCATTTCTATAGAGTATGTTGTGGATTGGCAGGAGCCAACCAACGAAGTTGAGAGGGAGCCGAAAGGCACGCGTTTTAGCTCACGCAGGCTGGCGTGAGGTCTGGAACAGGACAAGAAAGTTAGACTAGAAAAAAAAAGGATGTAGCTGGTGGAATACTTAACTTTAATCCATTAATGTTGAACGTAGCTCTTGTCTGAACATTCTTCACAATGTCAATAGTAACTGATAATGGCGCCTTGCTAGGTCGTAGCAAATGACGTAGCTGAAGGCTATGCTAACTATCGTCTCGGCAAATGAGAACGTATTTTGTCAGTGAACCATCGCTAGCAAAGTCGGTTGTACAACTGGGCGAGTGCTAGGAAGTCTCTCTAGACCTGCCGTGTGGCGGCGCTCGGTCTGCAATCACTGATAGTGGCGACACGCGGGTCCGACGTATACTAACGGACCGCGGCCGATTTAAAGGCTACCACCTAGAAAGTGTGGTGTCTGGCGGTGACACCACAGAGTATATAGCCGTGTATCAAAGTGAGACAGCCGGCCGGTGTGGCCGTGTGGTTCTAGGCGCTTCAGTCTGGAACCGCGTGACCGCTACGGTCGCAGGTTCGAATCCTGCCTCGGGCATGGATGTGTGTGATGTCCTTAGGTTAGTTATGTTTAAGTAGTTCTAAGTTCTATGGGACTGATGACCTCAGATGTTAAGTCCAATAGTGCTCAGAGCCATTTGAACCTTCCGCTTCTTTCGAAACTATACCCGAGTGATCATACAAAGTGATAAACCCGGTTACGCCCTGAAATATACCCTCAGACATGAAATACGACCCATTAACAAGGCTATCTGACCTGGAAAATTTATCTTGGAGACGGCAAAAATTACACAAGGCGTAACGAAAGGGGGATTACTCAGGAGTAACAACAACTCATTATTTAACCAGAACATTAACTCCATAATTGCGGCCTGGGGCGCCTTGTCACGGTCCGTGCGTCTGCCCCTCGTCGGAGGTTCGAGTCCTCCCTCGGGCATGGGTGTGTGTGTTGTTCTTAGTATAAGTTAGTTTAAGTAGTGTGTAAGTCTAGGGACCAATGACTTCAGTAGTTTGAGCCCCTAGGAATTCACATACATTTGAGCACACTTGAACTGCATAATTCATTTTTTACTGCCTCAGAGTGCGGCAAGGCGTGTCTTATAGTCTCGATTTGTGCAGGGACAAATGTTTATGCCGTCTGTTGCCTACACTGTCTAATAACTAGAAAACATTGAGCATGTTTGTCGAAAGAAATAATTTACGATCACGTCGTCTCCGCCGCCGATGACTCGAAGAACTGCATTACCGTTGCTTTACCTGGATTACTGAAAATATCTTAAGAAAGATTAATGCCAGCGTTGCAAGCATCTAGAAAGTATCCCCTGAGCAAACTGCAACATAAGTGACTGGAACGAGTTTTGCATTAAACAAAGGTTAAGTGCTCACACACTGATACATGGTACACGTGGTAGAAGTTGTGAACAAAGGAAAAGTTTAAGATAATTAATTTTCGAAGTCCGGCTGTATGAACTAACTATAATACATGAATAGATCTCTTATATACGGTCCAGTCACAGGAATGTGTCCACGGCTACGTTCGACGTCAATGTGAAACAAACATTCACAGACGACAGGTGGCAGCACTAGCAGTGGAGGGCATATAAAGCATGTTGGGGGGGGGGGGGGGGGTCTGGTACCGGGTGCCGCGAAATTTGAATCTGCGCCGGACGTCTTGGACGTCGAAGACCCCTAGGGGTCTCTGCACCATCGCGCCTTAAGCTGTGGCGGCGCGCGCCTCCTGGCCCGCTTTTAGTGTGAGGGCTCCACAATGGAACACGTGGTTCCAGCGGCCAATAGTGGTGCCGCCGATAGCATACTTAAGCCACTGCAACAGCTACACAACAGCCACAGACAACACTAGAAAAGCAACAAGCATCGGTGCTAACACCTATGCCCCCAAACAACACGACCCCACTCCCGGAAGTCATGTGTTGCAAAGAAACGCACACTATACAGGTAAACACACCCACACAAGAACTCCCAGAACCCCAAGCCCAGAGGAGGAATAGACGTACACGTAAACACAGGGCGGGGAACACCAAATAACAACAGGCCACCCAGCAACAACAGACCAATAACACACAGGAAAACAGTCAACAAGACATCGAGACTGTAGCCCACACCACCACAGATGTTAAGTCCCATAGTGCTCAGAGCCATTTGAACCATTTTTCGAAGTGAGACATGGACCATAAACGCTTTAGACAAGAAGAGAATAGAAGCTTTTGAAATGTGGTGCTACAGAAGAATGCTGCAGATTATACGGGTAGATCACGTAACTAGTGAGGAGATACTGAACATAACTGAGGAGAAAAGAAATTTGTAGCACCACCTGACTAGAAGAAGGGATCAATTGGTAGGATACATTCTGAGACATCAAGGGATCACCAACTTAGAACCGGAGAGAAGTGTGAGCGTTGAGCGTGTGTGTCGGGGAGGAGGAAAGAGGGGGGCGGGGGGGAGGGGGGGGAGATCGTAGAGGAAGATCAAGAAATAAATACTGTCAACAGATTCAGAAGGATGTAGGTTGCAGTAGTTACTTGGAGACGAAGAGCCTTGCATAGGATAGAGTGGCATGGGGAGCTTCATCAAACCAGTCTTCGGATTGAAGACCACAACAATGTGGTTTTCCAAGTACAGTTTTAAATAAAACACAAGCATTAGCACATGTAATTTACATACACACATCAAAAAAAGTTTTGTACCACCTAGGTTCTCGAGAGTTTCGGAACCTGTACAGAAAATTGGAATAGATATCAACATAAACATCATTTCCGCCCTTTTTATTGCTCATGAAAACCGTACATTGCATGTTGTACCACCATACAGCGAGACCTTCAGAGGTGGTGGTCCAGATTGCCGTACACACCGGTACCTCTAATACCCAGTAGCACGTCATCTTACATTGATGCACGTATGTATTCGTCGTGGCATACTATCCACAAGTTCATCAAGGCACTGTTGGTCCAGATTGTCCCACTCTTCAACGGCGATTCGACGTACATCCCTCAGAGTGGTTGGTGGGTCACGTCGTCCACAAACTGGCCTTTTCAATCTATCCCAGACTTGTGCGATAGGGTTCATGTCTGGAGAACATGCTAGCCACTCTAGTCGAGCGATGTCGTTGTCCTGAAAGAAGCCATTCACAAGATGTGCACGATGGGGGCCCGAATTGTCGTCCATGAAGACGAATGCCTCGCCAATATGCTGCCGATATGGATGCACTATCGGTCGGAGGATGGCATTCACGTATCGTACAGCCGTTACGGCGCCTTCCATGACCAGCAGCGGTGTACGTCGGCCCCACATAATGCCACCCCACAACAGCAGGGAACCTTCACCTTGCTACATTCGCTGGGCAGTGTGTCTAAGGCGTTCAGCCTGACTGGGATGCCACCAAACGCGTCTTCGACGATTGTCTGGTTGAAGGCATATCCGACACTCATCGGTGAAGAGAACGTGATGCCAATCCTGAGTGGTCCATTCGGCATGTTGTTGGATCTATCTGTACCGCTCTGCATGGTGTCGTGGTTGCAAAGATGGACCTCGCCATGGACGTCGGAAGTGAAGTTGCGCATCATGCAGCCTATTGCACACAGCTTAACACGACGTCCTGTGGCTGCCCGAAAAGCATTATTCAACATGGTGGCGTTGCTGTCATCCTTCCCCCGAGCCATAATCCGTAGGTAGCGGTCATCAACTGCAGTGGTAGTCCTTGTGTGGCTTCAGCGAGGCATGTCATCGACAGTTCCTGTCTCTCTGTATCTCCTCCATGTCTGAACAATATCCCTTTGGTTCACTCGGAGATGCCTGGCCACTTCCCTTGGTAAGAGCCCTTCCTGGCACAAAGTAACAATGAGGACGCAATCGAACCGCGGTATTGACCGTCTAGGCATGGTTGAACTACAGACAACACGAGCCGTTAACCTCCTTCCTGCTGGAATGACTAGAAATGATCGGCTGTCGGACCCCCTCCGTCTAATTGCGCTGCTCGTGCATGGTTGTTTACATCTTTGGGCAGGTTTACTGACATCTCTGAAAAGACAAAGTGACTTTGTCTGGGATACAATATCCACAGTCAGCGTCTACCTTTAGGAGTTCTGGGAACCAGGGTGATGCAAAACTTTTTTTGATGTGTGCAGAAACACTGAATTTTTAGTATAATCAATTGCGTCGTTCGTTGCCATTACGAAATTGTTGAGAACTCCCCGTTATGTCCCGCTGGGATGTTCTGCAACAATGTGGCGAACGGTTTGCCTGGCTGCTCCACAGTTACATTTTGAAGATGGAGCCTTACTCCATCTATAAATAGAGTCCGCGGTTGTGCCGTTATTGGTGCGTGATCGCTCGAAGTCCGGTTTCTTTCTCATGCAGGGCCAATTGTCGCAATGTGGAAGGCAAGCCCCTGTCAAATTTCGTTCCTATGAGCCGGTTAAGTTGAACTGAGACATGTGCAATTCCATGGCTGTTTGCATGGGTGGTTTTCTTGATCGAAGCCGGTTTCTTTCTAGGATAACAGCGGATCTATGGATAGGGAGCTGCGTGTTGCCTTGTATGCGCTTAATTCATAAAGAAGAGCTGCTTTTCGTCGAAGGCCAGGATCGGAATTTGGTGCAATACAGGCTTCCATTCGATAGAGGTTGATCTTAGTGTACAACTGGATGATTCTCATGTATTGTTCAACTGTTCATCGAGCATTTGGTGTGTGCGCTATTGGGTCATACAGGAGCACCCTGTTCGGCTGTAGTGTAGACTAGTCCAAGTGATGAAGTGCGCAGAGTTTCAACTGTGTAGCCCCTGATTGTTCCGCGCTGCTTATGCAGGATGTCCGTATTGCGATGTTTTCCAGATGCTTCTCGCAGTACAGTATCGATATAACCTACAGATATTCTCAGTGCTGATTGTGGTGCAGTTGTCAGTTACCAAAATGGTTCTGTAGCTGTCTATTCACCAACCTGTTGCCCAAATGAAAGAAAGCCGTTTCTGTGTTGGTGGGCTTTGGTTTCAGTCTTCATCTCCGAAAGTATATTCCCATTATCGCCAGATCAGATGTTGAGATGGCTTACGTTTCTTCAAAATTTCGGTGTCCCACTGCCAGCATCGAGTCATCTAAGTATTCAAACTTATGAGATCTATTTTCAGACATATCTAAGATGTACAGATTGAACAGCAGTGGGCTGAGGGTAGATCCCTGAGGTAGTCCCCCGTTTAGCGGCTTGGAAGGGCTCATCCTGTTGCCCAGTATGACCCCGAATGACCTGCTGACAAGTTTGCTATTAAGTTTTAATGCTTTTCTGCAAGGGATTATTTGAATAAGTTTGTAGAGGAGACCGTGGTCTCGTAACTATATCGTAAGCGATTTAGAGATCTGTCTATAAATGCAGTTAGCGTTCTCAAATTCTTATGATAACCTGCTTCTGTACAGGTCGTGAGTGAGTATTACAGCTGAGATTCTCTTGTAAATGACTCTTTCTAGAAGCTTGTGTATTTAACTAACAAGGGCTATTGGACGATAGGCTTTTGACTCGTAGCTTGATTTTCTTGACTTACGGATAGCGATGACGTTGCACTTTTTCATTCCACTCGAGATTCTCACTGTCATTATGAGATCGGTCAAGAACACCGCTAGTCATTTATTGGTGTATTTACCACGATTCAGAAGGAATTCAGTGTGAATTCCGACAGGCCTTGGCGCACTTCCCAGTTTAGCGTCTTATAGTGCCGTTGTCATTGCCTTGACACTAGATCTGCGCAGTACCAAAACCACAGTTCGGTAGCAGTAAATGGTAGGATTACCGGTATTGTTGGCAGAGAAAATGCTAGCCGATCACTCCGCTTTGTTGTTTGTTTGTTTGGTTGTTTGTTTTGCACACGATCAGAACCGCAAATCATTTTGCGTTAGTTGTGCCATTTTTGCAGAATGTAAATTGCATTTTATAAGTAATAAAAATTAGTTGACCACGTATTTTCTGCGCTTTTATTTAATAAAGCAATTACTTTTGATGAAAGTACAGTTTAAATACACAAACATAGAAGACATATGTATAATTATTGTTGTTATTTTGTACTCAATAGATCTTTCTTCATCATGACAAAAGCAAGAGTTTTCTGTTGTTATTGATAAATGTGAAACTTATTTATGAATAACAGAAACGTGGTTTATGTTAATTCGAAGAAGTGCTGAAGCTATTTTTGATGTATTTTTGTTTTGCATTTTTTTCTTTATTTTACCTTTTGGTTGAGGAAATTGCTTTTTCTAGTACTATACTATAAACTGAATTGTTTACTGCAATTTTACTACAACAGTCTCCTGTTTCATATAACAAATCAACAATTTTTTAGAAAAACCTGAATTAAATACTGACAATTTCAGTTTTGCTATAAATACTAATTATTTTTTATTAAGAGAAAGGGGGAGAGCTAGGTAGAGATATATCCTCACTTAGTTTCTAGACGATTCACCGCTTCCGGTTTATAGGGGAACCTAGTAAGACACTGATTGCTTACGTAAATAAAGCGATCGTTATGGGGTAACGCCCGATAGGTATGCAACACTCCCTACATACATGTAATGTGGGTATGACCTTAACTGACCACTGCCGTAGTCTCCACTTACTTATGGTAGTCTACAGTATCCTAAGGTAGTTTTACAACTATGCTTCACACTAAATGGCGGGGAGAATATAGGCTGCCCGAGGTTAGACGTCTTCAAAGTTTAGAGTTCATCTTTGATCCGGGTGATGTGTATTGTACTAAATGATGGGGATAAAGTGGCTGAGTGGCTGCCCTGGACAGAGGAGGGTGTGACTGTGCTTTGTTGCAGGGGGCTGCCAGGGGTGCGCTGAGGCGGCGGCGAGCGAGGCGTCGTCGCCGCGGCGGCCGTCGGTGACGCTCATGAAGTGGGCGGTGGGCGGCGGCGGCGGCACCAGGCGCAAGGCGTCCGCGCGCCCTGGCTCAGACCCCGACACGCCCACGCCCACGCCCACGCCCACCGCCAGCCGACAGGTGAGCCAGCCCGCAGCAAAGGTGGACACGCTGTTACATGGCGCTAATTACGCCAGTGCAACAGATATTTCGTAGTACGTACCTAATATCAGGAAGGATCCTTTCCAGACTTCCCGTGTAGCAGGTCGACATCCATAAAGTCAACAAGAGAACTAAAGTTGCTTTGAGGGATAAAGTAAATCACGCCATCTCAATGGAATTGTATTTGCAGATGCAGAAATTTGATCACGAAGAGATCTCATCTCTCTCATTACATTGCAATAGTACCGATTGTATGTGCTAACGATGTGATTGCCTAGGATGGACATCAAACCAATTTTCGACATTATTTGTCAACCCTGCGGATAATTAGATTGCTAGAATGTTCCACCATTTTCGGGATATATGCTATAATCGGTAAGCCACCTTATGATATGTGGCAGAGGATGCACCCGCCGTCACTAACGTTTCCAAATTTCCCTGACCCATTCGCGAATCGCTTTCGGAAACAACAGCCGACGGTAACCCTCCGTATGACTAGTAATTCCCAAGGTTTTTCTGTCATAGTCATTTCTCAATATAGGTTTGAGAGAAAGTAATACAGGGAGCAGCCAAACGAAAACGAGACAAATGAAAAATAGTAAGTAAACTGTTTATTATATCAAAATTAATCAAAAATGGCTCTGAGCACTATGCGACTTAACTTCTAAGGTCATCAGTCGCCTAGAACGTAGAACTAATTAAACCTAACTAACCTAAGGACATCACACACATCCATGCCCAAGGCAGGATTCGAACCTGCGACCGCAGCGGTCACGCGGTTCCAGACTGAAGCGCCTTTAACCGCACAGCCACACCGGCCGGCACAAAATTAATCACCTAACTGTTAATACATTTACCTCTTTGTGAGACAAGACAGTCAATGCCTTCGTGGTAAAATGTTTGCGGTTCGCTACTGAACCATGACTGTGCCCAGGCGTACACATCGTCGCCCGAAGCAAATCGATGGCCGCGAATGTCATTCTTCAGAGCTCCAGAAACATGTAAATCGCATGGGGAGAGATCTAGACTGTATGTAGGATTTGTAGGGGCTTAAAAGCGAAACTTCTGTAGTATGGTCGAAACAGCCTTGGCAACATGAGGACCCGCCCATGGACTAAGAGGTACGGTAGGATAAATGTATTAACAGTTTTGGTGACTCCTTTTGAAATAATAAACAGTTTACTTAATTTTTTAATCTGTATACTTTAAATTTTACTGTCCCTTATCTGACTCTTCTTAAATGTACGCCCTCCAAATTTTACGGCGTCTGCCATTCGAGTTTGATGAGCATGTTGGTAGTGTTCTCGAGCACACTTTTCGAACCCTTGATGATACGGGCGCCTTTTCTTCGAACTTCTATATCTCCTCTACTTATTATACCTGTAAGGTACCTGGCTGATGAGCAATATTCAAGTACTGGTCGGAAAAGTGTTTTGTAAACTATTCCTTTCGGTTATGAGTTCCCCCTTAGATCGCTTCTGAAGTCAACTCCTATCTATTTTACAGTTGTCATGTTTTCTACTAATTGATCACCAATAATGGAGTGGAACACAAATGGGCGCTTACGCTTATTTATGCATAGTACGTTGCGTCTATTTACGTTGAGGGTGAACTCCCAGTTCCTGCTCCGAGCATCGGTCCTCTACAGGTCTTCCTCCGTTTCGTTATAGTTTCCTAGCAGCGCAACTTTCCTCAGTACTACGACATCGTCCATAGTCGGTCCTGCGGCGCTTCCAAAGTTATTTAACAGATCATTTATACCTATTGTGATTATTAATCTCCCTTATAACACTTTCTCTTCTCTCCCCAAATTACTTTTACTTCTGACGATTTCGCCCTTCTGCAAAGGCGTGTTGCATTCCATCTGCTATGAAGTATTCATTACAGTGAAAAAATTGTTCAGATGGAGTACCAGGAAACACTACAAACAAGTGGGGAATCGCCACAGATACAGTGCCTTGTTCACGACACACTCCATAGCCTCACGTTCTCTGTACAGAACTCACATCTGGTCATCGTCTCCAAACAATTGGCACCGCAGAGTGCCCCGTCTCTAATGACAGCCATGACGATGGGACGTTAAACATTAATCTTCCTTCCGTCGCAGGCCTCCAAACCGAGCGTCCTGTTTCCTATGCTGTTTCTTCTAATGAACGACTTGACGAGATCAGGGAACTCCCCTCTTGTTCTATGACGTTTTTAAGATCACTCTCGCGTGATGTTATCAGATGTCATATATTACCGTGCCCCAAGGAGCGTAATGAAGGCCGCACTGTTCTGTCAAATAATAATTCCCTCATTAATTCCGCCGTGGTGCTATTCGTTCTGAAAGTTGACATCTCCCGCTATTCTTGTTTGTCTTCACTGATCACAATGATCAAATAACCGTGATTAGCTATTTTCTTGTCAATAATTGACAGTGCAGTACTGGCAGTATAGACGCAGTATAAATGGAAGGGCACTGAATATACACTCCTGGAAATGGAAAAAAGAACACATTGACACCGGTGTGTCAGACCCACCATACTTGCTCCGGACACTGCGAGAGGGCTGTACAAGCAATGATCACACGCACGGCACAGCGGACACACCAGGAACCGCGGTGTTGGCCGTCGAATGGCGCTAGCTGCGCAGCATTTGTGCACCGCCGCCGTCAGTGTCAGCCAGTTTGCCGTGGCATACGGAGCTCCATCGCAGTCTTTAACACTGGTAGCATGCCGCGACAGCGTGGACGTGAACCGTATGTGCAGTTGACGGACTTTGAGCGAGGGCGTATAGTGGGCATGCGGGAGGCCGGGTGGACGTACCGCCGAATTGCTCAACACGTGGGGCGTGAGGTCTCCACAGTACATCGATGTTGTCGCCACTGGTCGGCGGAAGGTGCACGTGCCCGTCGACCTGGGACCGGACCGCAGCGACGCACGGATGCACGCCAAGACCGTAGGATCCTACGCAGTGCCGTAGGGGACCGCACCGCCACTTCCCAGCAAATTAGGGACACTGTTGCTCCTGGGGTATCGGCGAGGACCATTCGCAACCGTCTCCATGAAGCTGGGCTACGGTCCCGCACACCGTTAGGCCGTCTTCCGCTCACGCCCCAACATCGTGCAGCCCGTCCCCAGTGGTGTCGCGACAGGCGTGAATGGAGAGACGAATGGAGACGTGTCGTCTTCAGCGATGAGAGTCGCTTCTGCCTTGGTGCCAATGATGGTCGTATGCGTGTTTGGCGCCGTGCAGGTGAGCGCCACAATCAGGACTGCATACGACCGAGGCACACAGGGCCAACACCCGGCATCATGGTGTGGGGAGCGATCTCCTACACTGGCCGTACACCACTGGTGATCGTCGAGGGGACACTGAATAGTGCACGGTACATCCAAACCGTCATCGAACCCATCGTTCTACCATTCCTAGACCGGCAAGGGAACTTGCTGTTCCAACAGGACAATGCACGTCCGCATGTATCCCGTGCCACCCAACGTGCTCTAGAAGGTGTAAGTCAACTACCCTGGCCAGCAAGATCTCCGGATCTGTCCCCCATTGAGCATGTTTGGGACTGGATGAAGCGTCGTCTCACGCGGTCTGCACGTCCAGCACGAACGCTGGTCCAACTGAGGCGCCAGGTGGAAATGGCATGGCAAGCCGTTCCACAGGACAACATCCAGCATCTCTACGATCGTCTCCATGGGAGAATAGCAGCCTGCATTGCTGCGAAAGGTGGATATACACTGTACTAGTGCCGACATTGTGCTTGCTCTGTTGCCTGTGTCTATGTGCCTGTGGTTCTGTCAATGTGATCATGTGATGTATCTGACCCCAGGAATGTGTCAATAAAGTTTCCCCTTCCTGGGACAATGAATTCACGGTGTTCTTATTTCAATTTCCAGGAGTATATATATATATATATATATATATATATATATATATATATATATATATATATATATTGTCTGAAATATTTAACAAATGGTTTGATTCTGATGAGAGTAACGTTTTGTCCTTAATGGACTGTATATCATTAAAAAAAACTGAATTTCAAAATATTTTGAAATGAGCCTACTCACTTTGTGTTGTTGATTTCCTTAGTGTAGATATTATGTATTATGAAGTCGCTACAGTTTCTGATTTGTTTTGGGGGAAAAGGGATGAGCATTTAAAAGCAAAGTTAGCTACTATGACAATACCACAAAGAGGGTCTACGGTATAGAAATGATTGGCTCATCAAAATTGTGTAGTGTTTTAGCTTCAGTTACATTTGCCTTGAGTATACTTTCCTCAAATGCATTCACGGAGAGAGTATTCTCCATTATGAACATTAAACAGGGATGAGCGAAACAGATGTTCAGTTGATCTAATAAAAAATGAACTGTACACTTATTTCAATTATGATGAAAGTTGCAGTGATTTTTTTATATGACAGTACTGTCTAATGAAAAAAGTTGAGAATTGCACGCTCAACGAAAAGTACTCCTCTTCATTGTGTTCAGTGTATTATGAAGAAAATGCGCAGTAATTAGAATTATTTTAAAAAATGTCACTGTCGATAAATGTGTTCCTACTTTCCCTCACTGAAACCTGGCAACCCTGCCTATAATGCTGCAAAAGTTGAAAATTCGACCAACTTCAACTTAAAAAGCTTCAACAATTGCAGACGAGATTTCTCAAGAGGAGGTTCCAACATTGCTGCACAAGTTGAAAATTCTACCAACTGCAACTTGAAAAGCTTCAACAATTGCAGACGAGTTTTCTCAAGAGGAGTTTCTGACAATGACGCGTACACCATCCTTACAAGGAGAGATCCCTTACAGTGGTATTGACTTTTCGAAAGCATCTATACGGTTACGTAGGTTAAGATCCCAGGCATCACACACTGCAGCCATTCATCCTGGTGGACCCTCATTTGCAAGTAACTGACGCAAAAAAATTTCGGATTTTTTCATGACGCTCAATAGCTTTAAAAAAAGGTGTGTTACATAGCCTTGTGGTATAACGGATAGGATAAGTGCTATACATGCATGGGGTTACAGGTTCAATTCTTGTGAAGTGCATTACTTTTTTTATTTTTAAATGTGTATAGAACTGTCTTTGATCGTCACTTTTATGCAATTAATTGACTGAAACGCAATTTTTTATTTCCATACTTTGTCACATCATTTTAATCAGAACATCGTTTGCTCTTATTTTTCTTCCTAGCATTCGTTCTCCCCTTGAAATCTTCGTTCATGTGTTTTTAATTAATTTTATGTATTAATTTCGATGTAACTTCTTTTATTTTGATAATCCTATTTTCTCGTCCAGGTTATTGCAGTCATAAATCTATTCCTCATTTTGCTTGAATTTCATTTCACTTATAAACCCTACTTTTGTTTAAATCTTCATTATTTTTTCCATAGTGCAATAGGAATTTACGTTTTAAATGTTTCTATGACTATTACTGTGAAAAAAAACTGCACGTCTTGTGACGAAAAAAACATTTTTCACGCCACTGCACAGTCGATATACGAGTAAATATATTATTTCGTCTTCTGAATTTTCCAGTAGCTGATTATTAAAATAGATATGTCTAATTAAATTCACATTCATAAGAATTCCAAGTGGAAAAGGAGTGATATAAAGAAATAATGAAAAAATGAAGTAGTTCATATGGTGATTAAAATGATGCGACAGAAGAAAAGAAATAAAAAATTACATTTAAACCTATTATCAGAAAAATAATGATCGACATCATTTAGATAAATATTTAAAAATAGGTATATTTAATGTACCAAATGAGACTTGAACCCACAATCTCTTACATGTGACACCCTTACCCTATCCATTACATCACGAAACGAGTGTATGTGACATATTTTTTTCAATCGCGCAAAATTCAGAAATTTTTTCGTCGATTACTCGCAAACGAAAACCCACCAGAGTGAATGGCTGCAGGGTGTGATACCTGGGATCTTTACCTACATCACCGTATATTTGGTTTCAAAAAGTCGATGCAACCGCTTGGGACCTCTCCTTGTTAAAAGTTCCTAAACGTCACGGAAGAGTCACTGTTATCTTAATCATAACTACACTATAAGAAAGTACAGTTCCTGCCATCTATGACGGAGAAAAGGAATCACGTTCGCAGCTCGCATAGCTCCATATTGGTCAAACGAAGGACCATCACTAAATTAAATAAGTTACAGAATTATGCAAGTTTACCTTACATAGTTTTTGCGATAAGTGTAACCACCGACCTACAGTGAATCTCATTTATATAGAGAGACAAGTAGGTGCGTTATCAACAAGGAACATTATTTTGCATATAAAAAGTATGGCTAATGCATGTAAAAAGGAAGTTGTATGTTATACAAAACCGCTAAACCAAGTGTCAATATAAATTTTAAGCGAAGGGGGCTAACAAAAGGCTGGTACAGAATTTTAATTATTAAAAGTTGGTGGTGGTCCAATGGCCGCAGGTGTGGCGGCAGTTCATTGTACTTCCCAGCATCCTGGAGACGGGGCTGGCAGCTGGAAGCGAGTTTGCAGGTGTATGAGGGACCGCAGTGCAGGTTTAGGAGTTGTTTTCGTACATGGAGAACGTGTCTGTGGCTTATAAAAGCGATAATTAAAACCTAACTTAAAAATACATGTAAGCTGGTAAGGCGTTACAACTAACGTGTATATTCTAGAGCAAGGCTATAAATTGACGCCAAAGTAGAGTATGAGTAAAATACGTTAATACAGTAAAAGGCACTAGTGCATATTGAATTGAAGCAATTAAGGTATACTCGGAAGGAACCACTTACAAATGGGGACACAGGCCAGTTTTTATGTACACACATCAAAAAAAGTTTTGCATCACCTCGATTCGGAAAGTTTCGGAACCTGTACAGAAAACTGCAATAGAGATCAACATAAACATCATATTTCCGCCCTTTTTATTGCTCATGAAAACCACACATTGCATGTTGTACCTCCACACAGCGAGACCTTCAGAGGTTGTGGGCCAGATTGCTGTACGCACCAGTACCTCTAATACCCAGTAGAACGTCCTCTTGCATTGATGCATGCCTGTATTCGTCGTGGCATACTATCCACAAGTTCATCAAGGCACTGTCAGTCCAGATTGTCCCACTCCTCAACGGCGATTCATCGTAGATCCCTTAGAGTGGTTGGTGGGTCACGTCGTCCATAAACAGCCCTTTTCAATTTATCCCAGGCATGTTCGATAGGGTTCATATCTGGAGAATATGCTGGCCACCCTAGTCGAGCAATGTTGTTATCCTGAAGGAAGTCATTCACAAGATGTGCACGATGGGGGCACGAATTGTCGTCCATGAAGACGAATGCCTCTCCAATATGCTGCCGATATGGTTGCACTATCGGTCTGAGGATGGCATTCAGGTATCGTACAGCCGTTACGGCGCCTTCCATGACCACCAACCGCGTACGTCGGCCCCACATAATGCCACCCCAAAACAGTAGGGAACCTCCATATTGCTGCACTCACTGGACAGTGTGTCTAAGGCGTTCAGCTTGACAGAGTTGCCTCCAAACACGTCTCCATTGTCTGGTTGAAGACATATGCGCTACTCATCGGCGAAGAGAACGTGATGCCAATCCTGAGCGGTCCATTCGGCATGTTGTTGGGCCCATCTGTACCGCGCTGCATGGTGTCATGGTTACAAAGATGTACCTCGCCATGGACGTCGGGAGTGAAGTTGCGCATCGTGCACCCTATTGCGCACAGTTTGAGTTTCGTGGCTGCACGAAAAGAATTATTCAACATGGTGTCGTTGTTGTCAGGGTTCCTCCGAGCCATAATCCGTAGGTAACTGTCATCCAGTGCAGTAGTAGTCCTTGGGCTGCCTGAGCGAAGCATGTCATCGACAGTTCCTGTCTCTCTGTATCTCTTCCATGTCTGAACATCATCGATTTGGTTCACTCCTAGACGTTTGGACACTTCCCTTGTTGATAACCGTTTCTGGTACAAGGTAACAGTGTGGACGCGATCGTACTGCGGTAATGACCTTCTAGGCACGGTTGAACTACAGGCAACACGAGCCGTGTACCTCCTTCCTGGTGGAATGACTGGAACTGGTCGGTTGTCGGACCCCCTCCATCTAATAGGCGCTGCTCATGCATGGTTTTTTTACATCTTTGTGCGGGTTTAGTGACATCTCTGAACAGTCAAAGGGACTGTGTCTGTGATACAATAGCCACAGTCAATGTCTGTCTTCCAGAGTTCTGGGAACTGGGGTGATGCAAAACTTTTTTGATGTGTGGAACATGGAAAGTGTGCCACACAGTTCCGCATTATCCGTTGCTAAAACTAGTATCTATATTAAAATGGGCTAATTTTCATGACTGTATAAGACATGAAAATATAGAGGGGGAGCTGACTAAATTGTACTCCTTTTGAGATTTCATTCATTGTAGCCTAAACAGCCTTTCATGCTCCTCAACATTTCTTCTATTCGATCTTTCCCGCACAACTGACAATACCTTTCTCGCGTTTGATGCAGAAAACAGTGAAAGTTGCGAAATTCAGTTCTTTTTATTTAACTGATGATGGGATTCAGGTATCAGAACTCAGTCTCAAATCATCCAAACAGAAAAAGTGGTGTATTCTTTGGTAGCACGCAAACCATGTTAATATTGTATATCCTTGTGTCTAAGTATGGCAACGGCCTTGCCGTCAGATCACCGAAGTTAAGCGCTGTCAGGCGTGGCCGGCACTTGGATGGGTGACCATCCGGGCCGCCATGCGCTGTTGCCATTTTTCGAGGTGCACTCAGCCTCGTTATGCCAATTGTGGAGCTACTCGACGGAATAGTAGCGGCCCCAGTCAAAGAAAACCATCCTAACGACCAGGAGAGTGGTGTGCTGAACACACACCCCTCCTATCCACATCCTCAGCTGAGGATGACTCGGCGGTCGGTTGGTCCCGATGGGCCACCTGTGGCCTGAAGACGGAGTGTTTGACTGCTTTGTGTCTAAGTGAAGATTTTCATTGACAAATGGAAGGACAGACCTACAGCTGTTGTTTGGCTGTTTTCTACATTGAACATGTTAACACAAGTTGCTGTCCTGTTATCAACGTAACATGCTGGAAATCCATATTCACCCTTTTACAAATGAGTTTCTTTTGCGGTCTCCCTGTAGAGTCGCCAAAACACTTTCTATTCACTGGTGGAGCTGTTGATCCAGATTTCTTCTCCTTTGCTTCGGTTAGCTTTTTTTTCCGTGGGTGCTCCAGCTCACAGGCTCCTTGGCTAGGCCTTCAATGTCGAACGCAAATGTTCTTGCATACGACATACTGAAAGTGGACATAATCTCTTCAAATCGACATGCTTAAACCGAACATCATCTCTTCAAATGTATGAATGTGCTCTTCCAATTCCTTAATGCTGCCATAAATTTTCATATCCCCGTTTGCGTGTTTTCATTTTCAGCATGTCTCTTGGTTTTTTGCTTATGTACATTGCATACACGTTCACATTCATTTTATTCATGATATCCATTTAGATACACTGTTACAGCTTATGCTAATCATCTGTGCCCCACTTTCCACAACACATTTTTGCTGCCATGTCGTAATACAAAATAATTATTGAATTAAACTTTGGATAATGAACGCATTTGAAAATTCACCACATCATTTCGAAATGTTCTGTTGTACTAATAACGCTTAACACTTTTTTTCAAACCTATAGGAGCAAGTTTCTTAAATTGTACTGGTGAATTTGTGAATTTCCCACAAACGAACCACAATGGGTACGGATTCATGAATGCATGAAAACTACGGTTATTTCACGGATATCCATCCAAAAATAATGTTGCCGCTCACTTTATAACAGTATTTCTTTTCGCCACGTATACAAAATATTAGATGAAAACCAGAAGAAAATCAACACTGTCTTTAAGAGATCTTTTACTCAACACACAGATCTCATAGCTGAAAATATGGCACCAAAAAGCACGTAGTTCACCCTGGCCTCACTAAATGTTGGACAGTACAAGATGTACGAATTCTACAGTTGTGATTTAAATTAGCAGCTGGTTCAACATAGGCAACTCTCCCCTAGGTTGCAAACTCTTCCAAGAGGTTTATTTTGCAGGCATTGTCGACAACATGCAAAATTTCCATATTAAGCACAGATGGCGGAGGAAGTGTGTGTTTTTCGGCTTCGGGACGCTCTGCGAAAGTGAACTTGCATTAACTTTCACCGTCTTTGTTGAGCGAGTTTTCACGATAGGGGGTTGTAAATGCCCTCCCTGTCTTCACCTTATTCGTTGCCTTTTCCCTTTTCTCTATGTGGTCGGCATTGTTAAGCGGGTTTTGTCAATGTTAGCGACAGTTGGTGACCGGATGCCCTTCCTAACGCCACTACTCTCCTTTGGACAGAATCTGTATACAAAAAGGTTCAAATGGCTCTAAGCACTATGGGACTTAACATCTGAGGTCATCAGTCCCCTAGACTTAGAACTACTTAACCTAACTAACATTAGGAAATCACACACATCCATGCCAGAGGCAGGATTCGAACCTGCGACCGTAGCAGCAGCGCGGTTCCGGACTGAAGCGCCTAGAACCTATCGGCCACAACGGCTGGCAATCTGTATACCCCCATGTGTCAGCATCTAAAGAAAATTATCATGTTGAAGTGTAAGGACGTTTCATAATATTTGAGTAGAGTATATCTGAAGCAGACGGTAGATATCAACCCGTTGCTATGCTATTTTGTCTAAAACTGACATGGTGAGACCGTGGCTGTGTACAATTAATGTAGGTTAATTCTTACAAAGAAGAAGACAGCAACCAGCCACTATTAGTACTGCTATTTATTTAGGTAAATAGCGCCGTTACCGGTTTCGGATTGGTAAGTTCGTCATAAGACGGCTGTTCACGGACGATAATGTAAAGTGTATCTTGAAAATCATGTAAACAACCGTCTGATGATGAACTTACCAGTCCGAAACCGGTAACGGCGCTATTTACCTAAATAAATAGCAGTATTAATAGTGGCTGGTTGCTGTCTTCTTCTTTGTAAGAATCAACCTCTATCAACCCGCTAGTTGGATTTGGAAAACCACCTAAAAACCACATTCAGACTGGAGAGTTCACCAGCCCTTTTTTTTCCTTCTTCGCTCTATCTATAACCCTTGCATTCGCTTACCTTTAGTTACCTCCTCCACCTGGCTTCTGTGTCTTTTATATTGTTTGTGAAAACATAACAGTTTTCCTGGAAAATGCAAGCAGTTAGCGCTAGAACAGTAAAGGAGGGGAAAATGTTACATTGTTACTAAACCATCGTAAATTTTACTACTTCATATTTTATTCAAAGGAAGCCATAATTTAGAGTTTATGCACTAGTTAATTACAAGGTATCTCACATACAAAATAAGTACAAGATGTCCTGTTTTAAAACCTATACTGACAATACCAGATTGGCGGGAACCGCGAATTGCTACTAATTGTAATCGCAAATTTTGTGAGGGTTTAGTAATCAAGGGTTATCTATTTCATTTGATGTGGCAACTTCTTCTTTTTGTATTGTTTACTTAAATTAAGTTTCTTCTTAATTGTGAATTAAATTATGAATATTTTTGGTTCTGTGGATCTGAAAAAGAAAAGTAATAGAACAGTAAATTCCCTTTTGATGGTTGTATATTTCTTCCTCCTTGAAATATAAAGTAACTTCTTCTTATTCTTAAATTCTTTACGTTTTCTTCCTTCTAAAAACTGAATGTATCCTTCTTTATAAATGCAAATAATTTGATATTTTGTTTAAATCCAATCGATTGTCGTCTATACAAACTGAGGTTGTTGTTTCGTTTTCAGGAAAATTAGAAAAATAAATAAAATAAATTTTTTCTCTCTCGTTGTAGCATATTTTCTTTTTACTACATTTATCCTACTTCGAGATCGTAAGGTGTTCTTAAAATAGAAGTAACACAATGACTAAAAGTATTAATCTTAATTACAAAGTAAAAAGAGAGGATTCAGCAATTTATACACTGGTCGTAACATGACACATTAGAGTTACAATGCTCTTGCGTAGTTTGCAAAATTGTTTTGATAATGGCGTTTCCTCTGCAGTTAATGGTGCAATGTTGTCAGTTTAAAATAAAATTCCGTTAAACTCGGTGTTTCTGTTGTTATCAGGTATTGTAGGAATTGACCCGACAGCCAGATTACCATACTGTTTTTCTGATCGGGGTATCGCTTTTGACCTGATGACAATTTCTTGTATCTTGCTTTACATATTCCGGTGTCGTTCGCAGTAATCATGCAAGTTTTTGTTCAGTTAATTCCCAGATTACGCTTGTGTCATGACATGTGAACTGGTGTATAAGTGTATCCTGTTCATTACACTTGCCACAATTTGATGAAAACGCAAGATGGATAGAGTATAACATTATGCGCACTGGATTGTTTCGTTGACGACATTGTACCATTCCGTCCTAACTCTGGCATAAGCTGTTTGTTGTAAACGTTCTCCCACACCTCAGATCAATTGACATGAGGGTATTTGGTTTCTATTCCGTTAGGACTTGAACATTTCTTAATACACTGTCCAGTCACATTAATGTAACTACCCGTGAAAAGCCTGAATAACCATATTTTGCAGCGCGGACTGCTGCGAGACGTGCAGAAGGATATTCAGAGAGGTTCTGGAAGGTACTGACAGGGATGTGGAACTATGCCGACTCCAGTGCTGACTCCAGCGCTAGGTTGCTCGCCTGAAGATCCGTGGCGCAAACAGCCCGATCGAGGTGCTCCCACAAACCCTCGATTGGGTTTAAATCCGGAGAGGTTGGTGGCCAGGGGAGTACGGTATACTCATCCTTGTGCTCTTCGACCCACGCACGTACACTGAGAGATATGTGACACGTTGCATTGTCCTGCTGGTAGATGCTATAGTGCGAGGAAAAACAAACTTCCAACAGGGATGGACATGCTCTCCTTGTGTTGGTGCATTGTGCCTTCCAGAATGACAAGTTCACTCAAGTAATACAAGGAAAACATTTCCTAGCCCGTAACACTCTCTCCTCTGGCCGGGACCCTTAAGACATTGTTGCAAGGTGTTTTCTTTCAGACATTTCACGCAGTTGGATAATAAAAGTGATTCATCTGGAAAGGCCACCTGTTTGCACTCGGTAGACCTCCAGTTGCGGTATAGGCGTACAAATTTCAGCCGTCGTCTCCGATAAACAGTAGTCAGCATGGGTGCATGGACCGGGCGCCTGCTGCGGAGGTCGCTAAATGGTCAGTGAGGAGACACTGCTGGTGGCCGCTCGGTTCATCTGGGCGGTCAGTTTCTCGACAGTTGCCTGTTTATTCGTCCGTACAAATCTCCGTAGCCGCGCCATTTTGTCACGCACGATATATGTGAGCAACGGCGACACGCGAACAGTTTACAAGCTTAGCCGTTTCGTAAATGCTTCTACCCTTGGCCAAAAAGCCAATGTTCGTCCCCGTTTGGATATCAAACATACAGATTCGTTTCCACATTATGGCACCGACTGCATTGTTTTCCGAGTCCCGCCACCATGCTTTACATACGCTTCACTGCTAGTGTTGCTACCTGCCATCTGTAAGTGATTATTGAACATTGACGTCAACATAGGCGGTGATAACATTAATGGGACTGGAGTGTATGTTCGTAGTATTTCTGTGCGTTGCACATTTCTTCTTACTGGGTTACGTAGCTGATCTTGGCTGTGGCGGTGCTCAGAAAGTTGAGCTTTCAATGTAGTTTGCCAATAGTGACGGGTGTTGCTTGGGTTTCTGGCAGACCTCTTTTAGAAATATACTTATCACACTGGTAGGGCTGAGTTTTGATATTTTAAGGGCGGTGTGTAATAAAATGCTTTGCATTTCGCGTCAACATCTATTAATCCGATCCCACCTTCTTAAAGAGGTACGGTTACTGTTTGGAAAAAAGCATATTTGTGCCATCAGCTGCACAGCTGTATATTTATTCTCTACCAGTTTCGATTATTACAATCATCTCCACAGGAAGATGATCGTAATAATCGAAACGGGTAGAGAATAAACATACAGTTGTACAGCTGATGGCATAAATACGCTTTTCTCAAACTATGTAACAAAGGTAGACAACCAGATACGAAAAACTCTTAATGTCATTGTGCTGTATCTGTATTTTCTAGCACCACAATTCTTAATTCCTCGTCTCTGAGTAACGTAGCATTTAATTTTCAGTGTCATTTTTCAAAGGAAGTTGTTTGCTTCCGTAAATTGATTCTGGTAATATACGCACAATGATCAGAAAAATTTACATGCTAGATTTCTGACGTAGTGACGTTATATACTAAGACTTGTGCGACGTAAATCCGTTCTGTTCTGCTCGCCGAATGAATAGTGACTTAGGTGTGAATTACTGAGTCTGCTTTTGTTACCTCCCACGTTTCAATCATATTTCAATTTCTAACCATGTATTCGAGTTCTAGGCATCTGTTTAAATTTGACTTTAGGTCTTCTTTGCTAGTAAAAGAATTAAAATCACCACAAAATTCTGCTCTACTCCAGGTCGCTGGTAAAACAAACATAATATCCTGTTTGAAAAAGTCGGCCCTCGCCTCTCTACGACTGCTTGTAGACGGAGCATACACAATTAGAAAGATGGTGTCTTCTATTTGTGCTGATATTCCTCTACTGCTTAATAGCTTCCCAGTTTCTGCTACTTGAATGCCTTCTTTTGTTAATATCGAAGCACGCGCACTTTCGGATCTGTTGAAAATTGCGTTTCATTCTGCAGTTTCATCTAGACTGTTGGTTTCGACTTCCTGCAGCAATGCTTCAGCTGGAAATTATGTGATATTCTGTTGATATTTGAAGTACACTTTTTATAATTGTGAGAGGTCATAAATGTCTTTTGTGGATCTGAATTAATGTATCCGGTGTTTATATTTGTTGTTCCTGGTATTGTAATTGGTTTGGACTGAAACAGAGGCTAGGATTTGCCTCTCTTTTCCACATTTCCGCTTGGCTCTACTTTACCCCACAATCCCACCCTTTGTTTCCTCCCTTACGATTGTCTGCAGACAGTTAATAACGTCCAGAATGGGGGATCGCTTCTGAGTCTGACATTTTTATAGATTCAATCTCGCTTTCCCCTACTGAAATTTTTGCGGACTTTTTGTTTACATCGATTCGCCCTCCTTCGTTACTAATAGCAGAAATTTATTGTTTCTGATGGTGAATCCCCTGATGCTTCCGCTGGATATATCATCTATCCTCAAAAATTCGTTTGGGGACGGACGGGGGGGGGGGTGTATGGAGACCCCCCCAATAATTAAGAAAATTATTAGTTATATTATATTGTGTAAAATCCCAAAATTATGTTGAAATTTTTTATTTTCCTTGTTTGACGATAGTTACCTTTTAAAATACATTCAGTAATGAGTTAAAACAAATAATTAATACGGTAGTATGCAGGTTAACTGAAAACGAGTGGTGTAAATCATGATAGTGTTACGGTGCTGCGGGCACACTTAGAATTTGTCTCAGTGCGCGAACCTTCGGATGAAGTCTGGCGTCGACGGGCCAGCGCTGCGGCCGCGGTGACATCAAAGGACTGGAACAGAAGCACCTGGAACCCTCCGCCTCGCGTCGCCTTGACGCTTCCAGGCGTTACAACGCCGCGGCTGTCGCAGTCATTCAGTGTGGATAGTTTCATTCAGTGCATGCTGCAGACGTGTTTAGTGTTCCGACTTTAGTGTCTAGTGGACTATTTTATATGACTATATTTTATTCGTTTACTTTAGTCTCTTAATGTATTGTGAATTAAGTTTGCAATGGATAAATCTGTTACAAAAAAGGCGCGCTTGGAAGTTGAGGATACTGTAACTCAACCTCCAACAATTATTGTGTCGTCAATTACTTCGTCGTCTTCAGGCGAGAACTGTTCACAGTCGAAATCTGGACAACCCGGTAGGGGAACATCATTTCAGAAGACTTGGTTGATCAAATATACATGGCTAGAATATGAAGCATCTACCGAAAAATGTTACTGCAAAACCTGCAAAGAGGCAGATGCTAAAAATCTATTACAAATTTCTTCAAAAAAAGAAGATGCATTTACTTCCGTAGGGTTTTCTAACTGGAAAAGGGCTTTGGAAAAAATCTGTCTTCATGAAAGTACGTTTATGCATAAAGAAGGTGTTCTGAAACTAAATTCTATCACTAACCGAAGTGTGGCCTCCCAATTGAATGAGCAGTTAGATAGTGATATGAAGAAAGGCCGTTTTGCTCTTGAGACAATTTTTACTACCGTGTAATTTCTATGCCGACAAAGACTAGCAATTAGAGGGCACGAAGATGTAAACTCAATTTTTTTTCAATTGTTGGAACTTAGAAAGAATAACATACCTGAGTTTAAAGATTGGTTAGGGCTTTCGAGGTTTAGGTGGATGTCCCACGATATTCAAAACGAGATCATTGACCTACAAGGGAAGTCTGTGTTGAGACATTTTTCTATTATGGTTCAGGAAATAAGTAATTCTTTGAGTCATGAACAAGTGTCATTTTGTATTCATACTGTTGATGATTCCTTAATCCCTCAACACTGAATCACAATCTCTGTTTAGTATTTTAAAAGACGTTTTTGCTCGTCTTGATTTTTCAATGGATAACTTAAGAGGATAGTGCTATGATGGCGTCTCGAATATGAGAGGTAAGTTCAAAGGACTAAAAAAGTTAGTTTTGGATGTACAACCAAAAACACGTTCTATGCGCTGCACTGCTCACAGTTTAGACTTGGCAGTTGTAGACAGTCTCCGCCATATTACGTCTATGAGGGATATTATGGCTTCAGCCAAGGACTTAATAAACACCGTAAGGAAATTCAACAAAAGAATGGGACTTTTCAGAAGCATACGCAGTGAGAGCATCAAGGACCAAGCTGGTCTACGACCCCTTTGCTCAACTCCATGGACTATGCGAGCTTCTAGTATCTTGAGAATATTGAAAAACTTTGAAGAACTTCTAGAGTTTTTTTGAAACATTTTCTGCAGAGGACGAAACAGAGGCAGGTTACAAATGTGCAGGCTACCTTGAGTTAATGTTACAATTCAAGAGTTCTTTATTTTAACGTCTTTATTGCCATGCAGTGAACCCAGTAGAGAAGGCAATGAAAAAATTCAATGTCCTCATCTATGTGTTGCTGATCTGGAAAAAATATGAGGGCTTTATTTGTATATTGAATGGAAGGCGTGATAGTTTTGGACACTTTTGGGAATTGTGTTTAAAAGAAAAACCTTCACAAGTTGATGATCTTACGCTTCCTCGGAATCGAAATATACCAAAGAAGTATGCAAAATGCCAAGTCAGCTCACTACACACTTTCAAAACCCCAAAGGAATACTACAAAGCTGTTTACAGTGAAGTTTGTGAAACGGTGCAATCTTGCATTACTGAGCGGTTTGCTTCAACTGGCCTCACACAGGTCATTGCAGTTGAACAAGATTGCTTTCTTTTAGTAAACGAGCCGGCCGGTGTGGCCCTGCGGTTCTAGGCGCTTCAGTCTGGAACCGCGTGACCGCTACGGTCGCAGGTTCGAATCCTGCCTCGGGCATGGATGTGTGTGATGTGTGTGATGTTCTTAGGTTAGTTAGGTTTAAGTAGTTCTAAGTTCTAGGGGACTGATGACCACAGATGTTAAGTCCCATAGTGCTCAGAGCCATTTGAACCATTTTTTTTTAGTAAACAGAGGTGAAACAAATTTGGAAAAATCGACTAGGTTTTTCGAAAATGTCCTAGATATTGAGAGACTGCGCTTAAACTTGAATATGTTAGCCGATATCGCTAATAAAAAGCAACTGGTCTTAAAAAACATGCGTTCTGTAACAAAGTACATTACACAAGAGCCTGCAGTTAGAGAAATTTTCTGTGAAGCAGTGAAGTGCATTAAGCTTCTCCAAGTAGTTCCAATCACGACAGCAACAGCAGAACGGTCATTTAGCGCCCTTAGATGTCTGAAGTTATGTCTCCGATCAACAATGGTACAGAAGCGATTGAACAACTTGGCTGCTTTTCATGCCCACCGAGATGTTTTGGATGAGTTGGCTATCCAACCAGTCATCAACGACTTCATATTCAGTAATCCAGTCAGACGGTCGGCATTTGCACCTTTCTAAAGACACTCTACCCCCAATAATGATATTTGGAGCAATATTGGTTCAAATGGTTCAAATGGCTCTGAGCACTATGCGACTTAACTTCTGAGGTCATCAGTCGCCTAGAACTTAGAACTAATTAAACCTAACTAACCTAAGGACATCGCACACATCCATGCCCGAGGCAGGATTCGAACATGCGACCGTAGCGATCGCTCGGTTCCAGACTGTACCGCCTGGAGCAATATTAAAAATCTTTATAAAACAGAGAATTGCATACATAATGTTAAATTTTCAGTTTCGAAATATTAGTACTAGTTTAGTACTGTATTACTATAGTACTGTATTAGTTATTTTCAAATACTTAAATATTTTTAGGGTGTAAGACCCAATTAAAACCCGCTATTTACATACTTTTTGACTGAAAGTGTTAGGCATACTATATTAACTTTATTAACTGTATTAGTTGGGTTGGGTTGTTTGGGGAAGGAGACCAGACAGCGAGGTCATCGGTCTCATTGGATTAGGGAAGGACGGAGAAGGAAGTCGGCCGTGTCCTTTCAAAGGAACCATCCCGGCATTTGCCTGGAGCTATTTAGGGAAATCACGGAAAACCTAAATCAGGATGGCCGGACGCGGGATTGAACCGTCGTCCTCCCGAATGCGAGTCCAGTGTGCTAGCCACTGCGCCACCTCGCTCGGTAAACTGTATTAAAGCATTACCTTTGAAATATTGTTTTTATTTAATGAACCCTGAGCCTTATTCAAAGTAAGCTTAAATTAGCTCTTTCACTTATTAATCAAAGTGCTATTACTGTGCGACAGCAATATTTTATGTTTTATTTTTTTAATGATAGTTTAGGATTTATTTAAATATAATTTCAGTCTTTTCAGAGCTATGTATTCACTGCTCTGTAATAGTCTATAAGCATAATTATTACTGTAAATTAAATTAGCTTTTTCCGAAAATAGCGTGCGTGTTTATGTTTTGTTTCTTTTTTCAAAGCCAAAACATGTGTCAGGCTTGTCGAGTTTCCCGGAGTGTCGAGTCATCGAGAGTCCAGTTTTCGGGGTTCTAATGTTGATCATATGACTCTAAAATGCTTAAAATTCTTTAAAACTCACTATTTTTCATCTAAAATTTAGTCCGCCTACGTAGCGCAGCGGTAGCGATACCGCCTAACACGCGAGGGAGCCCGCGTTCGATTCCCGGCAGGGGACTGGGTGTTGTGTGTCCTTCATCATCATTGACACGCAAGTCCCCGATGTGGCGTCAATTAAAAAGACTTGCAATACGGCGGCCGAACCCCGAAGGGGATATCCAGGTCAATAAATGCCATACGATCATTTCGTTTCTAAAATTTAAAAAAGTTCCCGGGGCAAACCCCCAGTATGACCCTCCCCCCTCCCCAGTATTTTTTATAAGTCGGCACACCTATCTATTTAGTTTAAAGACTTGGCTCCGGAACACTGCCCATCGCATCACGATGAACGACCATCATCGTTGACACTTCTGTGTTGGTGTTGTAAACTGTCCGACCGCGATTGCAGTGTCTCTTGGTGGGTTTGATTTTTTACCATATGTTGCCTCGACATTACTAACGTATCACCCATGCTATCATCTTTAGCTAGACTAACGGCATGGGCCTGAATGTCAGATAATGGGTCAGTATTAACCGTTCCTAAATCGGTCTGTCTGTTTCCACGTGAGCCTAAAGGCTGAGATACAGTTTCATTTGGAACATCACTACCATGTTCAGGCTTATTGTTTACAGTCTCGGGGTAATTAACAACAACTGAATTACTTTCAGCTGATGTCGTTCTGATTGCAACCATTTCACTACTTATTGCTGCTACGAGGTCAGAAAATAAAGGTTTACGTTTAGTTTCCTTTAATTTACGTCTTTGGTCACAATCTTTTTTTGTTTAACAGATTACCGGTTTCGGTCTTTAATGACCATCATCAGATCTGTTTCTTAAAAACAGCCATTGTGGCTTCGTCAAATGTTAAATGCGGAATCAGCACCAGCACCGTCAAATACATATAAATCACATCACATGGCTTTGTTTTTATGAAACAGATCTGATGATGGTCATTAAAGACCGAAACCGGTAATCTGTTAAACAAAAAAGATTGTGACCATAGAAGTAAATTAAAAGAAACTTATTACATATACAGGGCACTGTGTTTTTTCGCGACGATGTCGCAGCTTGTGATAGGTTTACGTTTAGTTAAGTTGAGTTCAAGATGGAATTTTCGTCTGGGACAGTTTAACGTGATCTTTTTGATTACATTTGAAGCATGCTGGTAGTTGCCCCATGCACGCAATGCGTGCTTAATAGCCCCAGATACTCAGTACACACGGACTAGGGGTCTTTAACTTCCATTTTGATAGATCTTGTTCCATCTGGGACGGGGAACGGATAAAAATCTGCCCAGGCCTCGTTCCGGACTGCAAGAACGTTTCCATAAGGCTGCAATTTGAGTTTTATTACTTCGTTTGGATGTTAAAGACACGCACATTTTTCAGGTTGCCTTCGGCTGGACTAACGATAAACTTAGTTTCTTAACTCAAAGTGAGCACTACAAACGGTTTACGCACTCGCACACTACGTTAGAACCAGTTTTTAAATACTAGATTGACTCGTTAGTGATAAGTTGTGCACTGCCTACTTGATCTCTTGTTAGTTTCAAAAAAATGGTTCAAATGGCTCTGAGCACTATGGAACTTAACATCTGAGGTCATCAGTCCCCTAGAACTTCGAACTAGTTAAACCTGACTATCCTAAGGACATCACACACATCCATGCCCGAGGCAGGATTCGAACCTGCGACCGTAGCGGTCGCGCGGTTCCAGACTGAAGCGCCTAGAACCGATTTTTTTTTTTTAATCTCATTTTGTTCGCTGTTGTTCGTTACGTCTGCTCGAGGCGGACATCGTAAGACATCCGTTTAAGTTCGTTGATGATCGATTAACTCAGTTTTTTTTTTTTATTACAGATGGCACGTTACCCTCTGACCGAACACGCTGAGCTACCGTGCCGGCTACTCGGCCACAACGACCGGCGCTTGTTAGTTGCATGGAGGTAGTTAGCCATGTCTTATTCTGAGAGCAGTTGGCCGCTCGTTGTCCTTCCCGAATTCCAGTTTCAGGGTATTCTTTCTGGGACTAGGTTTCTATTGCTGTTTGTATTTTACGCTTTTGAAACACTTAGGACAGTGTAAAGACTACCATTTTCCGCGTAGCGCAGCCGAGTAATAGCCACATTGGGCGACCTGCGCGCCGGATGGGGATGAAATGATGATGGAGACAACACAACACCCAGTCCCTGAGCGGAGACTATCCCCGACCCAGCCGGGAATCGAACCCGGGCCCGTAGGACGGCAATCCGTCACGCTGACCACTCAGCTATCGGAACGGACGCGTTTATTTATGCAACTGTGTGAGTTGTTTTGGGACCCATCTTGCACGAACTTTATGAAACCCAAGTCTTTTGTGGATGATTTCGTAGGCAGAACTGTGACTAATTTGCAGACGATGTGCCACTTCGTCTGCCTAAGAGAATCATTTCACGTGAACGCTCAATGGTTTCTTCATTTGTGGCGGTAAACGGTCGTCCGGCTCCCTCATCGTGCGTACCCTCGTGCGACCATTTCGGAATTTTTCAGTTCATTCGTAGACACTCCGTTGTGGCAGGACACTGTTCCCGTACTATACCGAAAGTCTTTGATGAATTTCGGCCCCTGATACGCCTTCCGACCACAAAAAGCGGATCACTGAACGTTGCTCTTCTTTCGTGCAAATAGACAGCGGAGCAGCCATGATTAACAGCAAGGCAGTGACAACGAAACTAATCTAGCAGTTTGAAAATTGCAAAGATATAACAACAAATAAACAAAGCATACGTCACCGACGTAAAACGACAGTACTATCAAACTAAACAAAAATATAACTAAATTGAGGATAATAATTGACTTAGCATTGTACATATGATTTGAAGCTCAGTAGCTGTATGAAATATTACTCCAAATTATTAGCTGACTGCTAATTTCATGACATCAGTTCAATAGGTATAGATGTGTTACCCAACTGCGACATATGAAAATTTGTGCCGTACCGGGAATCGAACCCCACCTTTCCCCTTATCGCGGGCGGTCGCCTTATCAATTCGGCTATCGGTGCACGCTCACTGGCGGAAACCAAACCTCCATATTTCACTGTCCATTTCCTTATATAGTAATCATGAACATCTCAGCCGGCCGAAGTGGCCGTGCGGTTAAAGGCGCTGCAGTCTGGAACCGCAAGACCGCTACGGTTGCAGGTTCGAATCCTGCCTCGGGCATGGATGTTTGTGATGTCCTTAGGTTAGTTAGGTTTAACTAGTTCTAAGTTCTAGGGGACTAATGACCTCAGCAGTTGAGTCCCATAGTGCTCAGAGCCATTTGAACCATGAACATCTCCTTTTAAGCTCGTAACATTACTTGATTCCCGCTCAGGGAGAATGACACTGCCACAAGGAATCGAGACCCTTTTTGTCTTCGTATGCCCTGGCTCGGCTTATGATACTTTTGTATGACCTGACGATCGACATGTGTATGAAATATTATTCCAACTTAATCACTGAGTGCTAATTTCATAATATCAGCAGCACTGGGTACAGATGTGTTACCCAATCGTGACACAAATTTTCATGTCATAAGTGAGTAACACATTGCAGCTGGTATCATGAAATTCGCATTAAGAGAATAATTCGTAACAATTCGCAAGAGTGTTATAATTTCTTTAATTTCGTCTGAAATAAATTTCATGTGCTTACTTGTTAGTGAGATTGGCTTCAATGACACGAATCGTTGGAATGTTAGTGTCAAGACTAGTAATATCAAGCTATGCAAGTATCCGGCTAGGAGGAAAGATGCTATTTTTTTAAAGGGTTAACAAACTTTTCCCTATTTTCATAGAGAAAGATGCTACATATGTACACACTTTAACTTGGCCCCTGTCTGATCGGTGCAAGTCGGCTGCCCTCGTGCCGCTCTGGAAAGTTTACACTCGTTCCTAAACTTGCCTACGTAGCGCCGTAGCAATAAGTAACCATTTGTGAACATACTGTCGATCCATGTGCGATGTTGTGCACAGTGATTCTTATTATTATTTACAAGAATGAGGGAAAAGGCTGTACCTGGTTCTTATAATGACTCGCCATCAACTTTTACGACGCAGTAGTCCATTACATGTACGTTTGTTTAATGAGCTATAAGCTGACTGCTTAGGGAGGAAGAGACGTGGCTTGGCTCAGCAGCCAACAGATCATAAGCTTTCACTCATTGCATTCACCTCATAGGGGCAAGCTAAAATGTGCGATTGATACAATATGTTAATTCAAATAAAATTCTCGAGTTCTCGATCGTTATCTCCAACATCGTCGTCGGGAGTAAAATCCTGACTGCCGGGGCTGGCACGGTTTTCCGCTTACATTGGCACGACTGCAGTCTCTGTCACCATTCATAAAAAACCGAAACGATGCTTGCGCGGAAGGTGAGTTGGGGCAGCTCGTAGCAGCTACGGCCCGCCGCGAGACCCAGAGACATCAAGTGGCGTGAGGGGTAGGCGCCACGTTTGAATCTGCCGCTCTCTGCTTGAAAACCGAGAAGATTTTATCCAGACATACGAGAACAAACAGTAACTTCTTGGACAATAAATACTAAGGCCTACCAGTACCATTATACGATTGGATGAATGGGCAAACAGTATTTACGTATCTTTATTTTCTATCACAATGTTGGTATCCTGCGATTCATACTTAACGCTCTACCATGGCCGTTGGGTGCGAAAAAGAGATTTGCAGGAATCCACAGCTTCTTCAAGCTTTGTAATGTAGTTTCTAAGGTGTGCTTGCTTAAGGTATGACAGTTATGAAAAACTAATTTTATCGTTTGTTAACACAATCATCTTTGTGTGAGATGACACAAGAATTTCCTTTATCTGCTTTAACAATTAGACTGTTTTCTTCTTTGAGAATCTTATCAATGCCCTCAACTGTACTGAGAGAATTAATTTTCCTTCTATGATTACTGTTATTAATTTATTTCGTAACGCGCTCACTAACTTTGCAACATATCTCAGCTTTCTCACATCTTAAAAAAATGAAATGACACAATTTCAGAGTCGTCACTGGTCTCATACAGATATGATTTTTACGTATGTAGATTGAAGCGGCGAGTCAAAGTGTGTACAAAGACTGGAAATCGAATCTCCAGGAGACTCGGGTTCAATTCCTGGCCTTGCTACAAATTTTCACTCGCCGCTTCAGTCTATTTACATAAAAAAATTTCACATCTGTTGAGCCTGGTAGTATTAATGGCAGGTTTCACATCAACAACTGAAAAAAAGCTTATCCACGGTAAGTTGGCGATTCACTCAGTAGTTGTCTGTAAGGGCAGGAGATGTGGGCCTGCCGAGGAGAGAGGAGCAGTGAGCGGAGGCAGAACCAGCTGCTTCATACAGTGCTGGCACCATTACCCTTTCAAATGTGCGTAGTGAAACTGCGCATCTAGTGACAGCTTAAAGTTGTCAGCACTCGAAGGCAAATCAATATCTTTCATTTCCATGCTGAGAGACACAAACACATGTTAACTTATTACAGCACAACTCACAACTGAGCAGTTGCATCGATGTGCTGCTTGGACTAGAAGCAGCTTATAGACCAAGGTCAAAGATATTGTGCCTACACAAGCCAGCAGGGTTGCCACAGCTTGCAAAGAAAATCAGTCTCATTACTTTATTGTCGCACCTCCTACACCTACATGGTAAGCACACCTAATTTTGGGAACAGGTTCTGACATGATTCTCTAGATTTGACATCACAAATAATTCTGATAACTTGTTTCTGTAGTGTTAATAATGTGCTTAGGTTGACTTGACTTGTTGCACCCTATATTTCTACAGCATAGTTTAAATTTGATGAGAATAGTTTGTGATAAGCAGTCTTTAGTACACACATTTCTGTACAATATTTGGTAATCATGTTTATGGCAAATACATTCTTTGACAGCTTACAGAATAAGGAATCTGTGTGCATGTCCCATTTGAGGTTGTCCTGTATTGTGATTCCCAAGAATTGTATCTATTTTTCCTTTTTTACAATGTCGTTTCTTATGGATAGTTTTGTGTCAAATTCTGTTTGTTTCTTTGTGTTAAATTCCATTATTGCAGTCTTTCAAGCTCTTACATTTAGATGGCTTTCATTGAAATACTTGACTATGGGTTTCCTGTAACTGAAGTCAAGACTGAAGATGCCACTGAAAAAGTAAAATTTAGGTTCAAAACAAGTTCTATTGTTTTTGAAGACAAATGGTATCTTTCTTTTGTGCAGGGATTTTTAGTGATGACTGAGGATTTGAATGAAAGTTTAATCCATGGAATGAATTGGATTGTAAAGGCTAAAGTTGTTTTAATTGAAATGAGATGAAATTGTTATTTACTGATCCTAAGAGGGGAATTTCTGGGAGACAGACATTGTTATGATAAGTAAGATTAACTGCAATCGTGTTGGGGGAGGGGGGAGAGGGGGCGGAGTAGAGGAATTTAATGATAGAGGATACTATGAAGAGGGTAAAGAATTTTGTAATGGGGAAACAACTAACAATTTTTCCAGTGAACTTGTAGTAAAAATGATAGGGGAAGCTGAATTTTTGAGTACTAGGATAAAGTGGCACTAGAAAAAATTTTATGGGGTTGTAATGTTATTTTTGGGGAGAAACCAAATGCAGTGAAGGATTATCAATGTAAACTAAAGCTAAAACCTCATGACCACTTTTCATTAAGCTGTATGGTGTACCTGTCTGTAAGAGAAAAGCAGTTGAAAAAGGAGTTACAGGAAATGCAAAAGTGGAGGGTAGTGGAAAGTGTTTAAAGAAGCTGTAATCGATATAATAACCTGTTGGTTATAGGTTCTAAATGACATGGTGAAATTAGGTTAGTTCTGGACTCTAGACATCTGAACAAGTACTTTGAGAAAGAGAGGCTGATCACCCAGAAACACAGATGAGTTACTGAATATTTGAAAATGTAAAATAAATGACTAGTCTTTACTTAACTTCTGGTTTTTATCAAAATGAATTAGAATATGTCTGTAGAAATTATTCTGCATTTTTATATGATGGTAAGTGTTTTCAGTATTGTTTGGTTCTATTTGGGTTGGATGTTTCTGTAACTGAACTGGAATTCATTTTGGGGCAGAAAATTTTAACAAGATTGTCTATTTATGTAGATGACGTTTTATAATCCACTAAGACCTGGGAAGAGCATATGAATGCCTTAAGGGAAATTGGGGAGAAACTGAGACAGGGAGGTAAGTCTTTCAAGTTAGAGAAATGCAAATCTGCTGTGTTCTTGGCCACAGAATAACAGAGGAGGAAATTTCGTCTGATAATGGAAAAAATCCAAAACACTGCAAAATTTCCAAAGGCTTTGTCCAAGAGGGAACTATAATCATTCTTGAGTCTTGTAGGTTCCTACAGAAAGTATATCAAGACTCATGCTTTAAATGCACCTTGCTTAAAAAATCCATTGAAAAAGAATTCTGTATGGCAATGGAGTGAGAAGTGTCGAATTGGAATGGATTGAGAGTATTAGATTGCCCTTCATGAAATAAATGAGATACTTAGTAAGAGTGAGATTCTACACAGACCACATTTTTCTTTGCCATTCTGTTTAGTAACTGATGATAACGATTCAGGCTTGGGTGTTTGCTTTTTTTCAGGAAAAATTAGACAGGGTGATGCAGAACATGATTCAAGTGAATTTGAAACCAGAAATATATAGAAACATGAGAAGAATTACCTTATTCAGATAATAAAATTCTATGTTATATTCAGGAATGTAAATTGTATTCAAGGGAGCATCAGCAGGTGGGAAGTTTATTTACAACATTCTGATTACTCAACAGAGTACATTAAAGGAAGGGAGAATGCTATAGCTGATGCTTTGTCTAGATTACCTGAGCAGGGGGAGGGGGGAGGGGGGGGGCACTCAACGTTACATAGTTTCTGCATTGCATGGTCTGATGAATCCTGATATCTTCTTCATCATGTCAGTGGGAGGTCTCAAATCCATCCTGCTCCAGGGGAACAGCTCCTTCACATCTGTACTGAGTGACAGAGACAAACTGATGGCAGCTCCACTATGCTCTGGTGAACATTCACTTGGGCATCCATGGATCCAGTGGAGCTTGTGCAATGCACCATGATGTCCAAGGAGTATCACACACTGGTGCACTCCTCTGAGAAAATGCCAGTTAAATATGGTGTTCCACCAGGCTCAATCCTGGGACCCATACTGTTTCTGTTATATATTCACGACATTAACACAAAGCATACTTCAGGGCATGCTACACTATTTGCAGATGACACAAGTATTCTGGTAACAGGTGCAGACAAAGCTAACCAAGGTCAAAACATTAAACCACTTATGTCATTACTGAGTGAATAGCTCAGTGAGAACAATCTCACTACAATTGTGCAAAAAACAATCTTTAGCAACAGTGTAAATGAATCAGGTCTTGCGTACTACTGTCATGCTTTTAGTAAAAATGTACAAAATGACCACTAGATGTGCAGTCAGCTATTGGGAGAACAGAAATCAGACAAAGCACCTACGTTCAATTGCCGCTAGCATTTCGGAACACACACAGTTTGGTGCAACGTTGTGCACGTTCCCCAAAATCCCAGTAGTACCAGCACATGACCTACTGTACATCAGGTGATTGTACAGGCGAGTGGGACACAGCCCTGCTATGGGAGTGTCTCTCGCCGGCCGCGGTGGTCTCGCGGTTCTAGGCGCGCAGTCCGGAACCGTGCGACTGCTACGGTCGCAGGTTCGAATCCTGCCTCGGGCATGGATGTGTGTGATGTCCTTAGGTTAGTTAGGTTTAAGTAGTTCTAAGTTCTAGGGGACTGATGACCACAGAAGTTGAGTCCCATAGTGCTCAGAGCCATTTTTGGGAGTGTCTCGTGTATTTTGGGCAGCTGTTATCTCCACGGGTGCTGCAACATGCTACCAGCCAGCTAATCTGTTGCATCAGTTGATCAACCTTTGCTGTTAATGCATTGTACTCAGCTTGTGCTACTGTGGTGGCTGTACTTGTGCACTGCCTGGCTGATAGCATTATAGGCACTGGTGAGACTGCATCCAACACCTTGTTCATCAATTCTAACATGGCGACTAACATCATCTCCAACTGTGTCACAGTAATCACCTTGTTAGATGGAGATAAGCGACTGCTCAAGATGGTATGCAGCAGATGACTGGGTATGATAACAGTGTCAATTTTACTTCTAAGATATCACAGATATTGTGACGGTCTTCATTCTCCAATATCTTCTTCATTACCACCTGACAGATGTGCTCTTCTTGTGATGCAGATACACGGCAGATCAGTTCTATCTTCAGCTGCTCATATGCATTCCCTTCAGGTGGTGTGATGATGATATCTTGCACATCTGCTGCATATTGCTGCTCCAAATGGCTCACCACCAATGCAAATTTAGATGCATCTGCAGGAACGCCTAAGTAATTTGCCTCTACGTCTGCAAATGATAGTGCTGGATTTTGTGGCAAGAATGGTGACATCTGCCCAGGTGATTACTGACCCTGATGATGAGTACACCGCACTATTGAAGGACTTTCCAGTATTAACAAATCTACCAGGCTTACCGGAGGATGTCAGGCACAACACTGTGCACTATATTAAGACAACTGAGGGGTGCCGAACTCCTGCCGACCACAACGACTGGCACAAGAGTCCCCCATACCTCTGCTCAACTTCAACAATGCAATGAGTGCCACTTGCATGGATAGTGTACTAGACTGCGCCAAGGCCTACGCACAGATCTGGTGGCAGATGAAGATATACCGAATACTGCAATTATTACGCTGTTTGGCTTATTTGAAAGCAAAATTGAGACTCTGAGTCTCCAAAATGCACCTCAAACATGGCAAAAGTTCGTCGATTCAGTGTTGGGAGGCTGTCATTCTGTTTCGCTTACCTAAGCAACATTTTGCTCTTCTCAGCCTCACCAGAAGAACATCACTTGCATCTTGTTGAGATTTTTCATTGACTAAGTGAGTACAGAATTGTGTTGAATGTGGCAATGTGTATCTTTGGACAGTCACAAGTTGATTTCCTAGGCCACCGCATTACTCATTCAGGCTCGCTACCATTGCTGGATAAAATAGATGCTATCCGCCAGCTGTCCCGGCCGGACACACGTAAGGAGTTAAAATGCTACCTAGCAATTGGCGGCATCTGCCGCATGCAGCTGAAGTTAGAGAGCCACTGACAACCACGCTGGTGGACCTGAAGGCTAAAGGCAATATGCAATTACCTTGATGGATGACTTGGTCGAGACTTTTGGAAAAACAAAGCAAGTGGTAGTGGATGCACATCCTGAGCCGAATTCACTGTTGGCTGTGGTTGTAGATGAAAGACAGACAGCAATAGGCGGTGTGCTTCAACAAACACATTCATGAGGCCTGGCAGCTGCTAACTTTCTTCTCAAAAAAGCTGACCACCTCGCAAAAGAAATGGAGTGTGTACGACCACAAACTGCTGGCAATGTATGAGGCTGTCCAAATACTTTTATCCTCATGTCAAGGCCCCACAATATTTACAGACAACAAGCCACCGACATTCGCCTTCCAGCAAAATAATCTGAACTGCTTGCCAAGGCAACACACATTTCTGGGATCGACAACATCATGGTGCATGGTCTCTCTTGCGTCGGCAGTGTCTCTACACTGGACTGGATGGCACTCACAGAAGCACAGAGGTCAGACCAAGAGCTGCAAGACCACAGGCTCCATTACGACTACAGTCTGTATACATTCCAGGCGCTGACGTGCAACTCTATTGCGGTGTGTCCATACCTGCCTGTTAACTTCCGATAGCAAGCGTACGAATCCCTACACAGTCTGAGCTACCTAGGTACATGATCTATGCTCCGTCTGGTTCTAGATCGCTCCGTGTGATGAGGAACAAAGAAGGATTGTAGAGAGTGGACGAAGTGTTGTCTCCAGTGCCAATGCAGTAAAGTCAGCAGACACGTACATGCACCACTAGGTTATTTCCAGGATGTCACAGTGTGATTCACACATGTTCACATTGACATCATCGGACCACAGCCACCTTCAAACGCTGAATGCTACCTGCTCAGCATCATCGACAGATTCACTCGTTGGCTGGAAGCAGTACCAATTTGTCACACTGGATATCGCGGTTTGGCTGCCCACTCCATGTTACAACCGACAGAGGCAGACAACTCAAGTCAGAATTGTTCACAAAACTGTCAGTACTTTGCAGCATGAACCATCTCTGGACAGCCAGCTACTACCTGGCAAGCAATGGAATGGTGAAACAATGGTAATGCACTCTAAAAGCAGCCCTGATGTGCCATGCGACTGGGTGGACTGAGGCTTTACCAATCGTCCTACTCAGACACCAAAAACGCATACAGACCCAAGCTGGGCGGTTCCTCAGCTGATCTAGTATATGGGGAAGTGCTGAGACTACCTTGTGATTTCATAGAAGCAGCATCAAGATGAGAAGAGGTTCCTTCTATGCTTGTTAGGTGTGTCAGAGAGCTCATCCAGTAGATATGCACCCCACAGCCATTCAGGCCTGGCGCTGGACAGTCTCCTGAATGGAACACGTACCACTGTCACTTTTGACAGAGTCAAACCGGCATATATTTTCCACGAGCTACCCCCAGCAAACAGACAACTGCTGCCTCACCCACTGCCTGTTCCAGCGCCAACCCAAGCAACAGAACAACAGAACAACAGAAACGACCCAGAGGCCCACACCAACTATGACAGCATCTCCCACCTACATATTGATTGTGTGTGTGTGTGTGTGTGTGTGTGTGTGTGTGTGTTTCCAACAGTGTCGCGATAATCAACTTGATAGATGGGGGTAAGCGACTGCTCCAGCTTGTACGTAGCAGTTGATCAGGTACTGTACCAGAGTCAATTTTACTTCTAAGATACTGTGACAGACTTTGGTCTACAATTTCTTCTTGAGTTAATAACTGATGGATGCGCTCTTCTTGTGATGCAGATAGGTGGTGGATCAATTTTGTCTTCAACTATCCGTGTGCGTTACCTTCAGGCCCTGCGACCTCTCACACAAAATGCCCATTGGCTGGCAGGAGAAAGGCAATCAGATGAAGCGCCTATGTTCAATTGCCACTGGCATTTGGAAACATGCATGGTTTGGTGCAGCATTGCGCACATCCCTCAAAATGCTGGGCTACACGTCGCTACAAACCTACATAAGTTTCAGCCTTTCATGTCAGAAATGAGAAATCTCCAACTCGCTCCTGAACAAGGAAGAGCTCAACAGTGCGAGCTCAATTACACTTGTTGGTATATGGCTTGAAGAAAATCTTAAGTGGAACACACATGTCAATTACATCTCAAATAAGCTATCAACTGTGTGTTATATTCTAAGATTATTCACCAAATCAGTCACCAAATTAGTCCTCACACAGGTATATTATTCTTACTTTCACTCCATACTACAGTATGGGATCATGTTCTGGTGGGAACTCACCCCGCAGCAGAGATATCTTTAAAATTCAAAAAAGGCGATATGTATAATATGCAACCTGAGATATAATAAGTCATGTAGGCAACATTTCAAGAAACTTTCTAATTGACACTGCCATCTATTTACATTCACAGTATTATATCATCTGTTACAACCTATCTATTAACACTGACAGCCCACTAATATTAAATGAACACATTCATAGCTACAAAACAAGACAGCAGTCTGACCTACATATGTTTCAGTCCAGAACATCTTGATACCAAAAGAGTCTCCTGTATGTTGGGATATGGATGTATAATAACCAATCAGCTGAAATAAATAATAATAATAATAATAATAATAATAATAATAATAACCAGAAATATCAAGAGTTTTCACATGTAAATTAAAAAAAATTCTTTTGGAGTAAATCTTTCGCACAGTAAATGATTTTTTTAAAAACGGTGATAAATGTTAATAAATTTCTTAATAACTGATCACTTAGCTCATGTTTCTTTCCAGTATGAACAAGTAAAAGTACAATGTAATGTCTATTATTTTCTTGTAATATTGAACAAACTTTCATGAAACAATTAAAATTGCAAGAATATAATTGTAAAAATTACTTGTAAAAATGTAGGCTGACTTGTCCAAAATTATACATGCAAATTGCACAATATTATGATTACTTGGATTAGTAAAATAAAATCAATACTGAAATCATTTTATAGGGAATATGCACTACTGATGATTTGCTACATATTGGAAAGAGAGAACTGATATTTTACTTGAAGTGCCCTGCCATAGAAAGGAAGAGCACTTATACTGACATGCTGTCTGTGGAAAGAAAATATGTATTTGGCTGCAAATGATCTGCATTGGGATATACTGATACCTTATTTATGTGCTTTTAGCAAATGGGGACGTACTTATGGTTGATCATCTGAGATTAGAGTACACAGGGGGAAATGATAACTGACTATGAAAACTTGTACAGGGAGATCTATAGTATTGTCACTGTGTGTCATGTTTGAAGTGAAAGACTGAAATGTCAGTTGTGCTTGCCTGCCTCAAAAGGAAAGTTAGGATAAATGTTAGATTTATCTGCCTCATTCCAACACTACTGAAAATGAGTTATGTTAAAGAAAAAGACTAATCCTGTATTAGATGAGGAAAAGTTGAAAAAGTTTCATTTCTATACATAATATTACTGTTTCACATGAGCAATCACTTCTGGAGGATGTGTTGTGTGTGTAGTAATTACTGTCATATGTATGAATGCATAAGTCCTTGTGCTCTGTTAGCTGTTTTGTGGCTTGCCTGCAAAAGTTTTGTCCAAGCTGTGGTTGTAAAATATTTCTGGAGGGGGTTGGGGGAAGTGTTATCAAAATGTAACAGCTCATTTTTCATAGGATTTCAAAGATAATTTAGATTGCTTGTTTAACTGTTACAGGGGGATGTAATGGATTTTGATCCAAAAAATCGATTTTTCAAAAATATCATTTTCGTGATCTACACAGTTATCTCCTCATTCCAACACTACTGAAAATGAGTTATGTTAAAGAATAAGATTGATGAGGAAAAGTTGAAAAAGTTTCATTCTATACATAACATTACTGTGTCACATGACCAATCACTTCCAGAGGAAGTGTTGTGTGTGTAGTAATTTTATCATGATAGCGGTTTTAGAAATACCTTTAAATTGTTGAACTGATTAACTCTGCGCTGGCAGCCATTCCCACCTTTTCTGACATTTGGGAAACGGCTTGCTTCAGTGGAATTTTTGTCAGTGTGAAGGCCATTTTTTTTGTTGATACCTTTGGCTGACATCTATATCTGTGGCTGGCATCTATATCTTTGCCTGAAAACTTTCTTCCACGTTGTTTATTTACGTTTTGAGAATACTAACTAATATTAGTCAGTGGGAGGTTGGATTCACAAACCTTTATGTGGAAGTCAAGATTTATGCATAATGGGTGGTGGAAAAACTGTGTTTAGGAAATGGAAGTTTCATGGAAATTGGTTTACCAACAAAAAAGAGGAAGCAGCTCAAAACGAATGACATAAGCTCTCAGCTTCAGCATCGAATCTCAGGACAGGAGAATTGTACAGGTACTTGAATAATGTTGATATGGATTCCACTGGATTCAGACTTTTTGATTTAGAGCTTCTCTGCCAAGCTATAAAGTTTCTACATTCATGTGTTAGCTGTAAAAATTTATTTATTTATTTATTTATGTATTTATTTATTTATTTAGCCATCGGTGGACATTTTAAAATGTATGGATGTTGTCAGTTGTATACATTCATATATTTATACATTTTTGCTGCTTATCAAAATATTGTGAAACAAAAGCTATTTACAATCATTTTGTACTAAGGAATTCACTTATAGTGTAAAAGCAGTGTTCCTGCAAAAACAATTTAAGATTTTTCCTAAAGCGGTACATGTTATCTGCTTCTTTTATTTTCTGTGACAGTTTATTATACAGATTTACACCTTCATACGAGAAGCTATTTTGACTCTTAAGTTTATTCTTCCTGTCTGGGTGAAGACAGTGACTTGTTCTTGTACTCTAGTTATGAAAACTGCAATTTGTGCTATAATTTTCTATATTTTTCTTGATGTACACTGTGGTTTGGAATATAAAGGAACAGTTAGAATTTCTAACATTTTGAAAAGTTCTCTGCAGTGGGCCCGCTTACTGCTTTTTGTTATAATACTTACTGCTCTGTTTTGCATTTTAAATACTCTTTGTAAATTCTGAGCACTGTTTCCCCAGAAAATAATACCATAACTGATATCTGAATGAACATAACTAAAGTATATAGTTCTCAAACATTCACTACTGCATGCGGATACAAGGACTCTAAGTGCGTAACATGTTGTGGATATCTTTTTAGAGAGTTTCATAGCATGTTCATTCCACTTCATTTGGCTGTCAATGTGCAACCCTAAGAATTTTGTTGTAGGTACATCATCTATGGATATGTTATCTAGTTTTAAATGTAAGAGACTCTGTTTTCTGTTCATTTTAAAGCATATTGTATTTGTTTTCTTTTCGTTGGGAGTTACTTTGTTTTCCTGAAACCATTTGTGAACATCCCTCAGCATTTCAGTAGAATTTTCCAACATTTGTGCTGGTGTCTTACTGGTGATTACTATGTTGCTGTCATCCGCAAACAATATCTTCTCTCCATGGCTGATATGTTGCAGGAAATCATTTACATATGCCAGAAATAATACAGGGCCTAGTACACTTCCTTGAGGGACCCCAATATTGATATATTGTGGATCACATGTATGTTTCTCAATGTACTTTGATCCACTGGGGACATGTGTGATCTCTACTAACTGTACTCTGTTTTCTAGATAAGAATGAAACCATTTGAGAATCTCTCCTCTTACTCCTAGTGCCTCTAATTTATGCAACAGCTTCTGGTGGTCAACGGTATCAAACGCCTTAGACAGGTCTAGGAAGAGCCAGTTACATAGCTGTTCTCATCTAGTGCTTCTAAAACTGTTTTTGTAAATTGTGCTATTGCAGATTCTGTACCTCTACCATGCCTGAAACCATGCTGGTCATTGCAGAGGAGATTGAATTTACTTAGATAGCTCAAAAGCCTGTTTTTCATTATTGTTTCTATCACTTTGGAAAAGCATGACAATAGGGCTATACAGAATGCATGATTGTTGTTGAAGAAAGAAAGAAGATTGGAAATAGCTTGTAATTCTAAATTAATTTGTAATTCATGTGGCTATAAATTTTCACTTTCCTCCTCCAAAAAGCTGTATTTTTTTAAAGCAATTTTAGGTTATCATATGCTCTGAGATGCCTTGTACAGGGCAGGGAAGAAGGTAATTTATTGTGTGGTTTTCTGAACATGCCTCCATTTTGTGCAAGGTTTGAAAAAATAAATAAAGAAATGTCTGATGCTGTATGCAATACTGCCCAAGTTTCTCTGAAGAAAGCAGTGGAAGAATTGTGGAAGTAAACCAAAAAGAAACAGATCCTGGGGCAGATATTCACGACAGTGAATCTCCTAAAATGTTACTGACCTGTATGAGTCTGTAGACAGGACCTGGATGAAAAGGGGTCACACATCTCCATATGGTGTTGCATCTGTTATTGGTATTGACTCAGGTAAAGTTTTAGATGTAGAAATTATGTCTAAATACTGCCACCGGTGTGCAACAAGGAAAATGTCCAACAATGAAGACAGTGAGAAACAGTGACAAGATAAGCATGCAGCAGCATGCTCTGAAAATTACAGTGGCTCAAATGGTGGCATGGGGGCTGCTGCAGTTATGAAGATGTTCTCCAGATTTGAGGACCAGAATGGTGTTAGATAATCTAAATACCCTGGTAATGGCAACTCCTCTTAGTTGAAACGTGTAGCAGATAAAAATCCATACAATACAACAATAGAAAAGCTGGAATGTGTTGGCCACATCCAAAAGAGGTTTGTGGCAGGCTTTGTCGCTTGCTGAAAGAGAAGAAAGGTGAAGTACTTGAGGATGGAATACCACTAGAAGGAAAAGGCAGACTTACTCTGTAAGAGATTGATACTCTTCAGTTATTTTAGGGAAGAGCCATCAGGAAAAACATACATAATTTCGAGGCAATGAGGCATGCTGTGTGGGCCATTTTTTTTCCGTAAACTATCCACTGACCAAACACTAATGCACAATCTGTTTCTGAAAGACGATTGGTGTAAGTTCAACAACAGAAGTGTGACGTATTCCCACAAACACTTATTACCAGCAACTGTTATGAATGCAATTATGCCCATGTTCAGGTTTCTTGCAAACCCTGATTTATTGAGGGAGTTCCTTCGCAGAAAGACACAAAATGCAAATCAGAGCCTCAGTAATTTAATTGGGATTAGATGCTCGAAAAGGACATTCTGTGGACTTGAAGTACTCAAAATAGGTGTCTATGATGCAGTTTTATGTTACAGTAATGGAAATAAAGGCAAAATTGAAGTGTTGAAGAGAATTGGTATAGATCTTGGTGTGTTTGTAACAAAAGTGTTTTACACCATCAACGAGAGCAGGATCAAGGAAGCTAACAAATCAGTTTCTTACTTGTAAGTACAGGCCAGGCAAATTCAAAGAGGAGAGAAGACAAACATGGAGAATTTAGAGTATCAGTAAATTGAGATAAGCTTAGTACATGTAGAAGTATGAGAAGAAAATCTTTGAACCTCATTTCCTCTGTTTTTCATTTTGTACATTATTAGAAACCTTTTCTCAAAAAATATATTCGCTAATGCTATGAAATTTTCAGGAACAGTTTGCAACATCTTGCTGTCTCTCTGGAACTAAAAAATATGAGATCCTGCAATTACATTCTGATTTTTAGATGATTGTATGTAGAAAAAAAGTTAATTTTGGATGTGCAAAATTAAAAACTCTGTTAATGATACAATTTGTACCATAAATTAATAACTTTAGTTCAGTGGTCTTTTAACCTTCTCAGGACATTACAATAAAATTTTCAGGTTAATTGCATCATTATAATTTGAGTTATGGCTTTTTTTATAAAAAAGACAATTAAAGAATTAAAAATTAAGTTTTCTGACAAAATGTTAATCCTGCATACTTTATTATATTTTTCTATTAAAACACATCTTTTTTTGCTTTACACATGCAAAATTTTAGATTTGAACATTAATAAATATGGCTGTAATGAGTTTTTAAATAAATGTTTATTTTCCATCACATTCCCCGTTAAGTCATTAGGCAGGACCTATATATGTCTACTGAGGTAACAAAAGTCATGGGATACCTCCTAATATCATGTTGGACATCCTTTTGCATAGCACAGTGCAGCAATTTGGTATGGTATTGACTCAGCAAGTCGTTGGAAGTCCCCTTCAGAAATATGGAGCCATGCTGCCTCTATAGCCATCCATAATTGCAAAAGTTTTGCTGGTGCATGACCTGTTGACTTTGTTCCACAAATGTTTGATGGGATTCATATCGGGTGATGTGAGTGCCCAAATCATTCATTCAAATTATCCAGAATATTTTTCAAACCAATCGAGAACAATTGTTGGCCAGTGATGTGGCATATTGTCGTCCCAAAAAATTCCATCATTGAATGGCTGCAAATGGTCTCCAAGCAGCCAAACAAAGCCATTTCCCATTAATGATCAGCTCAATAACGAACTACTGCAAAATGGGAGTGGTGTTTGGTGTAACCGACCCGAACTTCCTCCTCACTGGCGACCCTGAGTTGAACCATCTTCCATTTTCGCAATTTTACCATGTTGGTAGCCTCCACGTCGGGTATTTTCACGTGTTTTACATGAACACGACATTCGAACAATGACTTCGGCCCAATGACTAACGCCGGATTTTGTCATCAACATGCATCGTGTTGCGGGCAATGTACACCCGCCAGGAATGCAACATGATGCATCTCACTTGACGATTACAACGATTTCGCCGGACGTTTTCGAGCCTGCAACAATAAGTGAGATTAGGAGTGTGCATGACTCTGGCTATCAGACGCCTTTGTTCCCACCACATGTGCCCTCCCTCATCAACGGTTCAGTTCCCTCTTACGGATCTCCGTGCAGTGCGGGACCAATGCCGATTTCTGCAACTGCTTCGTTGGACAACCTACCACCGCCAGGACAACGATTTGCCATGCCACAATCCATCCAATACCACGCGGATATCGGCCACATGGCCAGAACTGCTTCGTTCACAGGTCAACCTACTCAGCATCTGACCATGCCCGCACCTGCCTCGGTTCAGCATCAGCACTTACCTTCCTACTTCAATACCTTGGCCTGCAACAGGAACAATTACTTGTTATCTGTGCCTGACCTCCACCTCCGTTCTACTACTATGCCTGTGTTTTGTGCCATGACATTCACCTTATCTGCACACCATTTTGAGTGGAGTGACTATGAACAGTGAACTTTCACACATTCCGACCCCATGTTCGACATCATTTCCCACACTGTGCTTCTGGACAGCCCGCACCTCCGCAGCCTTCCTGCAACACAGGTGGTCCCAGCTCTGATCATACGTCGAGCTTTCCGCGGACTAACACGCGCTCTCCAACTTTGAACTTTATCTCACCTGTCGCCCACGTGCCAGCTCCAGTCGAGCTTCTGCTACCGTTCTTGGCACATCTTGGTGCCTCATCCACGTTGGTCTTCCAAAGCGTGACGGATCGCGATCAACCACAACGTGTCACCTTCACGCTGCCACCCGAACAGCCGTCGTTACCACATCCCCTGGAGGCACACTCTCCTGGAATACTACAGCAACAACAGCTTGTTTCAGGCAGTGCCTGACGAACTCAACTCAACCTGTTCTTCCAAACATTCTCTAATGTTTACCGACGCTGCCGCCATTTAATCCCGACACAGATACAACCTGGTTCAAAATTGTGGACGAAGTGTTCGACTATTACAAACTTGATAAGTCAGCCAGGTTTCTGTGCCTCATCACCCACCTGCACGACCAGGAGGACTTGATTTCTGACCTGATTGACGCCCCGGACTCATCTACCCGGTACACTCTAGCCAAAAAGACAGTTCTACGTTGGCTTGCACGCTCAGCAGAGGTGGCAATACGGCAAGTGCTCCACGTCGAGCAACTAGGCAACGACAAACCTTCCCAGCTCTGGAGATGGCTACATGCCCTGGTCAGTGCTGATCTCTATTCTCTGACACAGCTCTCCTGCAACCGAACCTGCTGCGACCAGTGAACCTCAGCCACCGCCACTGGCAACGAACGTTCCACAGGAAATGCAACCGCACCACCTGTACTGTTACTTCCACACACGGTTTGGTAGGGCAGCACAGAACTGCAGACCACCCTGCTACTTCCCAAACGCCTCCTACGCACAACATGACAGCCCCCCCCCCCCCCCAGTGCTACATTCTGTCTGGGAATGACCGGATAATTGTGGACGAGTTTACAGTAAAGACATTTCATCAGGATACCTTTTCCTAGTGGACACAGGCACCGATGTTTCACTGCTGCCTACGTCCTTAGCGTCGTCGAACCTCTGCCCTCATCAAACTTCACTGCAAGCCGTGAATTCAACTAAACTACAATGCTCAGGTTCAACTTCACATGTCATCTCACTCTCCGTAAACTGCAAACTCCAGTGGACTTTTTTAGTGTGTGAAATTAAAGAACCTATACTAGGTATTGACTTCTTGCGATACCATAAACTTTCACCGGACCCAGTGCGAAACACCATGTTTCATCACCCGTCCAAGACTCACTTCCCCTGTGCTCCATCGAGCAAACCCTCCGTGAAAAATCGATCCTGGCTCATCTCATCCGTACATGCTCGTGTCTGCCGACGACGTTACAAGAAATCACGCATAAATGCCTTGTCGAGCTCAAAAACGTCGCTTGCCTACACAAGGAAAACTTCAAGCTCTTCCTCTGGCTCCACGAAACTCAGCTCCAGCTCTCCGACGCAGCAAAGGAATTACAGACACTGCAGCAAGGACAAAGCGAGGTCAGTAAGTGCACCGAATCTGCTTGTAGTCCCAGCAATCGAGCCTTCGTGTGCTTACCTCACGCTACCCCTCGCAACTGTGCTATCTAGTCTACCATAAAGTGTACTGACAGTTCCACAGGACCACACCCCCTTAACACTGCAGCATTTGACACTCGGCCGGACACGAGTGCACATGTGCGACAAGCATCATGTGTTCCCGAACTGACAGCTCCTACCCCTCCCCTTGCGGACAGCACCTCAAACCATGCAACTTCGGCTCCGGCGCGTCACCGTGCGACCGCCACTGACAACACAAACAGTGCACTCGCGCCTAGCGCTTCGCCTGTGACCGTGCTGCCACAGGCCGCGCCCTTGGAAGTGGACTCACTAACGCTTCACGAGCTCTACTGAGCTCACCCAACCATGGTGTCACTGCTTCATGCCGGTGGCCATCTTGTCACGTTGACTCCTGGGACACTTCACCACCTCGGCTCCCGTCGGATCTGCCGAGTGGTTCCGAACACCATGACCACGCCTCGCCTGGCCCGCCCGCCACACATTGTAAACAAACCGCCTCCTGTGATGCCGGCAACATTTCCGTCGTCACCAACGGCATGGTTGACAAGCTTCGCCACACGCCAGGCCCCCCAATCTCCTGTAAACCACATCGACTTTGTCTCGAGCGCCTCTCTGACCTTAAAAAACAGATTTCTGAACTACTAAGCTCCGGTGTCATTGAACCCTCTGCCAGTAGCTGGTCTACGCCCATACATATGACACCCAAGAAACACCGGTCATGGCGCATGTGCAGATACTACCGTCGACTAAACGTATGAACTATTATGGACACCTACCCCATACCCAACATTGCCGACTTTACCAGTTCTCTCACAGGTGCGACCACGTTCTCTGCCATTGATTGCAAACGGGCATACCACCAGATGCCCATGGCACCTGAAGACATCGAGAGGACAGCAATCACCACCCCGATTGGTTTATTTCAGTTTCAATTCATGCCCTTCGGTCTGAAAAACGCAACCCAGACCTGGCAACGCTTCATCAACGAAGAGCTATTCAAACTAAAATTCTGCTTTGCATATCTTGATGACATTCTTGTGTTCAGCTCCTCCATCGAGGATAACATTCGACATGTGCAAACTGTTATGAACACTCTCACGGCAGCAGGCATCAAGACCAACTAGGACAAATTGCAGTTACATCAACCCGCTGTCACGTTTCTCGGTTTTCAGGTCTCTGCCGATGGCATTTCATCGCCCCCTGAGAAAGTACAAACAATACTAAACCTACCTAGACCTGCATCATTCAAAGAGTTCCGGTGCTTTCTGGGGATGGTTAATTATTATCACCAACATCTACCTTGGGCTGCAGAGATTCAGACTCCACTGATGGACGCCTTGGCAGGCACCCACACTTCTGGATCTTAGCCCGTTCCATGGACCCCTGCTATGACTGACTCTTTCACTGCCATCAAAAATCTTCTTGCCGAGACTTGCAGCATTGCGCATCCTCATCCCAATGCACAGCTTTTCATCACCACAGACGCGAGTGATGCTGCCATCGGCGTTGTCCTTAGCCAGACAATCGATGGCCAGACTTTGCCTCTGCAGTTCTTCTCACGCAAGCTCACCAATGCACAACGGAAATATTCCGCGTTTGACAGGGAGTGGCTCGCGGTCTACGAAGCGATCAAACATTTTATGACTGACATTGAGGGACGCCCTTTCTCTGTTTTAACAGACCAAAAACCCCTGGCTGCGACCATTGCAAACCCACCAGCTGACCTGCCTCCTTGCCACTTCAGATACAGGGACTTCATATCTCAGTTCATTACCGATGTCATACACATAAAGGGTGCTGACAATATAGTTGCTGATTTCCTTTCATGAGTCGATGCCGTCCATTCGCTGTTAGACCTCTCTGAACTGCCTAACCTCCAACCCGCCGACGAGGACGCACAAAGCCTGATTTCAGACCCTAACTCTTCACTACACTTCGTCCACACCACCTTCCCTGGCATTTCTGGTGAGATCTGGTGCGTCGACAGTATGGGCACATTACGCCCCCACATCCCAACCACGCTCCATCGAGCTGTCTGCAATGCACTGCATAATTTAGCCCACCCTGGTGTTTGTGCATCCGCCCGCCTATTAGCAGAGTACTTTGTGTGGAGAAATGTCAACAAGGATTTCCAGCAACGGGCACATTCCTGCGTCACGTGCCAACAATGCAAAGTACACAAGCACACTTCACCCCCCATTCGGCGCCTTTTCGATCCCTCCTGGGCGTTTCCAGCATATTCATATTGACATTGTCGGCCCTCTACCCCTTCTAACGGCTCTTGTTATGTTCTCTCATCTATCGGCCAAACAAATTTGGGTCAAGGCTGTCCCCCTCCACAATATTATGGCAGAAACTGTTGCTCGAGTTTTTGTCGAGTCATGGGTATCGCGTTTCGGATGTCCAGCTATCATCATGACTGACCAAGACAGACAATTTAAGTTGGCCCTGTTCAATGAGATTTGTAACATTTGCGACATCAGGCGCATCCATACCACAGCATATCACCCGCAAAGCAACGGGCTAGTTGAGCGCTGGCACCGCACTTTCAAGGCAGCTCTTTGATGCCACGACTCTCTATGGATGGGGGTCCTCCCCTTGTGCTACTTGGCATTCGTGCGATCTATAAGGAAGACCTCAAAGGCACACTAGCTGGCCAGAACATTGTTCTCCCTGGCGAACTTGTGAGCCCTTCCGCTTCTCTCCCTGTCTGACTTACCTACCTTCGTGGACCGCGTCAGACGCCACTTCACCAACCTCCATATCCCTCTGCCTGCCAGCCACTCCCACCCTAAGGTTAAAGTCCCGAAATCTCTGGACAATTGCGAATACGTCATGCTCCGAGATGACACTGTCCATGCTCCCCTCCAACCTCCATATACCGGGCCATACCGAGTTCCCCAATGCTCAGCCAACACCTATGACAACCAGATAAAAGATTCAGCTGTTACAGTCTCTCTCAACAGACTTAAGCCTGCTCATGTCGAGCCTGCTTCTACCCCCCTTCAGGCCACGACTACGCCACTCACTGTTGTGGCTCACGACGCTCTGACCACTCCTTCCACGTCGGACTTACACACTCGGTCAAGTGACTTCCAGCTCCAATCGTCGAGCACTCCTCTGACCTAGCCCCCTACTTCAGTGTCACGCACTCTGTCAATAGATCACATGCTCCCCACGTCAAGCTTACCTATGATCACGCCCTCGCCGATGGACCCTTCGCCGGTCCCTTCGGCCTCTACACCATCCCCTGCCTTGCCCTGTTGAGGTTTCTCACCCCCCCTCCCCATCTTGAACGTGCCCTCACTCGAGGTGCTTGTGCCTGTCCCCCAGACATAATCCACAACATCTCTATAATACTACACGATGATACACGATGCCCGGCGCGCTTCAACAACTTCCAGGTTCGGTCACCGAACCTTCCTTCACGACAACTTCCTACACAGCTCCCCAACGATGCTGTCGGGCTGACCGTGGTCCGGCCACCACAGACCACCCCTGCTGATGCCATAGTCACCTTCCCCCCCCCCCCGGCCTCTCAAGAGTACTCCATACTGCAGGGGGATGGGGGGGCCTATGTGGCGCCAATGAGGTCGACACCAGAATCGATCTGAGTATCGTCTTTGAACTAAGCTAAACATTATCTTTGTGCAGTTCCGCCATGTAAGTTCTGTGTAAGCCTTTGATATGTTCAGGAGCAACTACTGCAAATTGGGAGTGTTGTTTGTGTAACTGACCCAGACTTCCTCCTCACACTCATATTTCAAGCAGGAAACAAGGGAGGAATACTTGGACTATGTCAGTTTCAGTAATTAATAAAAATGTAATTAGCCTTGTTTATTTGAATCGTTTCACTTATTTTTTCATGAAAATGACAAATATGTATTTGACTTTGTGTCTTATTTCATGTATTTCACTTGCAGTCTTGGAATGATAACCTTTTCCATAATTTTGAACTACTTGTATGATTGTAATTAATTAAATTACTATGTGCAATGATTTTCAAATAGTTTGAGAGTGTATAAGACCCTTGAGAGATCATGTAGGAGAATCAAAACAGTGTGAGATTTTGAGCTGCACTATGTGATGTGATGTTAAATAAATCTGTGTACAGCTTAATCTTCCTTTGTGACTTTACACATTACTGAAACACTGGTGTTGTCTGGACCATTATCATTTAAGAAATTTGCAGGAAGAATCAACTGCAGCTGAATAACAAAAAGGAGCAAACTTTTCAACTACAATTTTTTTAAACAATCCGAGTTATCTGTGATTTTCAAGATTAACATTCATAATGAATTTTATTTTTATTTACTTTTATTTGACAGTTGTTATCACACTGCATTATAGTAAGCTCTTTAACCAACTGGACATACTGACAACAATCTTTTAGTAGAATTACTCCATATGAAGTTTATTTTCAACAGCCAACCACAATTTGGAAATAAAATTTTCATTTGTAAATCTAATACTAGGAGCAAAAAAGACATACACTCTTTCACCCAGCCATAGCATGTAACAGGAACGAGTGTTGTATTTAACCATAAGTGTCTTTGAATACTTCTAAGTGATGTAAAAAAGTGTAATAGACAATAAAATTTAAAATTAGCTTCAAACACAGACGGAAGTCATATCCACTTGATGTTACACTCCATAGGAGAATTTTTGAATGCGCAATGTAAAGATTTCTCTCTCTCTCTCTCTCTCTCTCTCTCTGTGTGTGTGTGTGCCTGTGTGTGTGTGTGTGTGTGTGCGTGTGTGCGCGCGTGTACGCAAAAGAGAGAGAGAGAGAGAGAGAGAGAGGGAGGGGGGGGGGGCGAGAGAGAGAGAGAGAGAGAGAGAGAGAGAGAGAGAGAGAGAGATTGAACATAGCTAAGTATAAATGTAGCTCAAAAAATAGGTAGTATGTTTCAGAATTTCTCATTGAAAAAGTGGACTGTAACTTAAAAGCTGACACATTACATATCCTAGCAATAGGTTGCAATTATGATCCAAGAAACATAGAAATAACAAAGAAAAATATTTATGTAAACTGAAGATGAAGGGGGGAATGACAGGAAAGGGAAGGAACTATAGATGTCAGTTGCATCAGGCCATTTGGCAGAACTAGCAGTGACAAGTGAAAATTTGTGTCGGATTGTGATTCAAACCCAGGATCTCCTGCTTACTAGACAGTTGCATTAACCACTGCACCATCCTGCCACAGTATTTATTGCAATTGTGTGGACTATCTTGGTACTCCTCTTGGCCAACCCACATTCCCGCCTAGTGCCACCCATTCACAGTCCCCCTCCATGTCTTCCACGTTCAGTGCTTTGAGATTTTCATGGGAGTTCAAATGTAATTGTGCATCTGCACTGAAGATGGTGTATTCATTGTCCATCAAGGCGAATCAGTTGTATGAAAGGGTGGTGTCTGTTCTTTCTGACATGTCTGAAAGAACAGACACCATGTATTCATACCAGAATTAATTGCTAACTGAATTTAGTTATTAGTAAGAGATGTTATAACATGTTTAATCTTTCTCTGTTTCATTTCCTTTACTGATATTTTTGTCGCTCTGGATAACTGTAAATTTTGTGTAAAATGTTTTATGTGGGCACTGTCACTCCTTTCTCAGTCAGAAGTTATGTTGCAATTCTTTCCGATGGACTGGTAACTTTCCAGTTTAATAAAATCAATATGATTTAGTGATTAATCAGTAAAATCTCTGTTGAATGTTCCATTTGGAGTCTCCTTAATGAAGGACCATTCTCTTGTTGATTTTGAGATTTGACTCTGTTGTCTTTATCAAGAGCAAGAAGCAGTTCTGTGGTTAATGGCATTGCAAGTTTTCTACAGAGTGACCCTATTTACTTTTAAATAATTTATTCCTTAAATACAGTAAGGAAAGTTCTGACAGAATTAAAATAATTAAGGATAAAGGAGACAACTCACCAGATGCCAGAAGTGTTGAGTTGTTGACAGGTATATGAAAAAGAATAAATACTTTGCTAGCTTTCAGTCGAAATGCTTTGATGATGTAGTGTATTATGTATCATAGACAAGGAGGCAAATTCAGTATGAAAATAATTTCATGTCTTCTATTACACTGAGTAAACTGCAGGTCGTCTGAAGCTGATTTTTATTACCAGAAGTAAGTACCATCAAGAACTGAAACTGTTGGAAAGTCAGCTTTAGTATTCCAATATTCTTCAAAAGACACCAGTAAGTTGTGCAGTTGTCTACATTACAAAATATTCTTTTTGTTCACTCTTATTAAATTAAGAATTGACTTTCTTAGCTACAGTGCCTCAGAAGAAAATTTTATAAACAGCAGGGAGTGAAAATGTGCTAAATAAGACACCTCTTTTGTCTTCAAATAAATGCAGAATAAGATAATTTCAAGTGTAAATGAGACTGGACCTAAATTATTTATGTGCTGAATTGGAGCTTCTTATCGAACTGCACAATAAGGAATTTTACGCAAAGTATTTTATTTAATATTCAGTATAGAGATTAAAATCTATTTCTGGTACCAGCAGATTATGTTTCTTTGATTTCACTGCATGATATGATGCTTTGTGGGGTTAACATTTAAGTGGTGTGTAATAAATCAGTTTAAGTTTGTTCAGTAATCATCTCAGCTGTGTGAGGTATGGTTGATTTCAGACCCCCATGCTATTGTGTTCTGTCATCAGCAAACAAGTATTTACCCTCCTTGTGAGGTCATTTATGTAGACTAAGAGCAGTAGTGGATGTGGTAACAAGTTTATGGGACTTTGTATTTATCCATTTCCATCCTGAGATTAGATTTATGCATGTGAAACAATCTGTCAGTGTGTCTCTCTACTTTTTGTCACCATTATTTATCTTAAAGCCAGATTGTTACTTTAGTATTATGTTGATTATGTAAAGTGCTTTTTAACTCCTTTTTTGCTGTTTTCTAACAGGGCATCACAACCAGCAAAATAAAGAGTTAGTCTCTTTCTTTCTAGTTCTCAGACTTTCTTTATAGCTTACTTTGTGTACTGAGACAAAAACATAAGAGCCTTTGCAGCATCATTGACAGAAAATATATTTCCAACTATGAAGACAGATTCATAACTCCAGTTGATCTCTTCAGCATTTAAGTGCCTCGCATAGCAGGCAATAAACATGATTGAAAGCATTGCTTACATTACCTGATGCAAATGACTAGATAGAGAGTTCACCTTACTCTCCTGAATACGACTGCATTGAGATTGCATTTCACTTAACATTCTCAAAGGCCTTTTAATGCAAAGAAGGCTCTTCATAATAGATTTATTCACCCATAAATATTCTGTTATAATCGTTTATACATCAGTATTGCTTATTTTATACTACAATGCCTGTGTTATAAGGTTCCCACAATTTTGTTTTAAGGGATTCAAGTCATTAATTATGAAACACATTTTTGAGGCTCTTAGTTCTGCAATCATCACATAAGAAAGTTATTCTTGGATTTGGGGATGTGTAACACGAATGTCAAATCAATATATTTAAATATATTACATTTATTCTACTGTGTACATTATTGCAAGCATTTTTTCAAAATGACTTTAATATTTTTAATTGGATATTGCCTCCAACTAGTGTTTTTTAGCCCTTTTGGCTGTCTTTCAAATTCTGTTACTCAGCATCTATCATCTTCCCGAACATTATTATAATTATTTACAAGTCTGTTAATTGAATTATTTTCTACTGTAGGTATGTATATACATTTTGTCTTATATTCATAATTCTTTTCCCATTTACTATGATTTTCCAATGTTCTCCTCGTATAATTTTTAACTTCTTTACAATTTTATTGGTGCCTCAAAAGTTTCTTTTCCTACATGATTCATTTCTCCTTTTTTCCATGTTAATTTTTTCCCATGTTCTCCTTACTCAAACAAAACTGGTATTTTCTTTATTTCAATTATGTATTTTCAGTAGGTCTTAAGGTGTGGAAAACTACTTGGTATACTGTACTGATACATCCCCCACAGCATGTGTTTAGTTCTTGTTTTTTTCTGTTTGTTCCTCCAGCACCTTTCTTTTCATTTACTATATTTTCCTTTTTTTGTAATTAAAATTTTTTTTGCTTATGTCTTTGCTGAAACTTCATGACATATGCTTCTTCTTTCCTGGATATGATGTCACATCATGAGTTCTATTTTCTGTCTCCCTTCACTTTTCTCTGGTCTGTCAAAATCCTTCTCTTTTTTTTCTAACTTTTCAGATCTGTTGCTTGCTAGTTTCCACCTCATAACATTATAGCACATTTACCTCAAACTAGATTGCTGGGTGATTTGTCAAATCAGTCACTGATTTGTCTCTCTATTTATTATTGCTGACATCTGAAAAATAAAACTGTTTTCTAGGCTATGTCTGTTGTATTGCCTGAAATTAAGAATTGCCTCTGCAGCTACAGATTTTGAAGTATTTCCTAACACATTTTAAAAACATGGTTTTGATGCTTTTGTTAATTTTTCAGTGAACTTCTTACATTTCTCATGAATGGAAGTTTTATTCTCAATAAATTTTGGCTCCATGAACATATTTTTAAAGAGCTCTTATCTTTCTGGTACTTTACATCCTTTCTGTTCTTTACAGTCAGCTCTTGAAAACATTTTGGTTGTGATTTGAGTTTACGTTGGATCTTGAATGAGTTCAAATTGCTTGTCTTTGATTCCTGAAGATAAATCACATTGATATATATGTTAACAGTTGCCATCACCGGCAATTATATGTGTCTATCTCCTTCTGCTTCACTCGTTGTGCTGGGTTGACAGGAATGAAATCACATGTCTTTAAGAATTCTTGTAGTCAAGACCTTAATTCATTTTCCTCTTCAACATCATATTATCCTGTTTATTCTCTATCTCCACCCTCACCAAATATTGCATTCTAATCTCTTAAGTTTATAATACTTTTCCTGTATACCATCTTTTGACATAAGGATAGAATCAACTGGTAAGTATATGTCATCCATCTGTATTTCTCCATAATTGTGTAAACCTTGATAAAACAGTATGTCTTAGATCTGATCTAATTTTCAGGTCCTTTGTGATACTTTTGAATCTTGAAACCCTTTGTAGCTTAGAAGCAACTTTTTCCAGTATACATTCAAGTGTTCCTTGGGTCATGCCATACTTTGCCCTGACACACATAACTATTACATAACAATTTTCCTAGTGTTTCAGTTTTCTCTGGAAGTGAATAATGAATCTGTGCGTGAGAAAAAAAAAGATTGTAACATTATTTTTTTGTTTTTATTTTTACTTACAATATGGAAAATGCAAGGTAGAGCAAGATCTATATATTTTGATATGAAACAGAGCAAAAGTCACCCTATTTGGTGACAGTATGCAGGTTTGATGCACAGGCAATAAATGGTTCATGCAGTGATGGATCTTGAGACACTAAAAGCTAATGGTGGAATTTTTGAAATAATCACACAAATTAAAAGAATACCAAGAATTTATTTAAGTGACAACGTGTTATAGGCTGATTTGCATTAACTATTGTGAGTTATTAAAAGAAGAGAATTGTAAAAAATATAAAACAAGTGACTCTGATGAGCTAGTTATGAAAAGTAATATTTAAAAGAAAGACTTTGTAGATGAAGTAAAGGTATCATTGTACAGAAACAAGAGAACAGTGCATCTTAGCTATGTACAGAAAATCACATCATAACGTAATTTAGCTATTTAATACTAGAAAATTTTAATAAAAATGTCAGTTTGCATTTTAATATTGGTTTAAATACAAATATTTCTCATCACCATAGTGGTAAGCAAACTTAAATCTAATCTTGTCTTCCCATTTATAGAATTTCTATATTAGTGCACTAGTATAAAAATAAATGTTTGTTTCAACACCCATTTATGGTAAGTTTATGTGGTTGTAGATGAATGAACAATGTAAATATAAGTGTTGCTGGACTGTGAACTTTGCATTGGTGGGGTGTCTTATGTGCGTCAGCGATACAGATAGCCATACCATTGGTACAACCACAATGGAGGAGTATCTGTTGAGAGGCCAGGCAAACGTATGGTTCCTGAAGAAGGTTGGTAGCCTTTTCTGTAGTTGCAGGGGCAACAATCTGGATGGCTGACTTATCTGCTCTCGTAACATCAGTCAACATGTCCTTGCTATGCTGGTACTGTACATAACTGAATTAAAGGGAAACTACAACCATAACATACCTTGAAGAGGTGCAGCTCTGTTGCATGGTTAAATGATGGTGGCATCACCTTAGACAAAATATTCAGGAGGTATAGCCCCCCCCCCCGTTTTGATCTCTGTATGTGGACTACTCAGGAGGGTGTCGTCATCAGGAGAAACAAAACTGCATTCTACGGGTCAGAGCATGGAATGCTAGAGCCCTTAATCAGGCAGTTAGTTCAGGAAATATGAAAAGTGCAAATTGTTAGGCTGAAGTGAGATATAGTGGGTAGTAGTGAAGTCAGGTGACAAGAGGAAGCAAACTTCTGTTCAGATGAGTACGGGATTATAAATGCAAAATCAAATACAGATAGTGCAGAAGCATTTCTAATAATGAATAAGAAAATAGGAATGGAGATAAGCTACTATGAACAGCATAGTGAAAACAGTATTGTATCCAAGAAAAACACAAAGTACACACTGTAATGGTCGCCTAGTTGTAGATATTGCTAATTGCTATAATCGCACTATTTCACTCCCATTTACGGAGCTTGTTAGCACTTGATGTTAGGTTGGCACCATTGAAATCTATTGTGGTAAACGCTGCTGCTTGCTGGATCGATGCTGTGTCTCGATGCTGATGCTGGCTCTAAATCTGGTTGTCTATGGTTAAAAACATGAGGTCCCGTGTTTTTTATGTGCTGTTGATGATAAAGAACGAGCGAAACCAACAAATATGTAAACATCAAATATTTATTACTCTGGTGGCCATCTTAATTCCACTGTCCACCAAAGACCATGACACAACACAAAGTAGTACTTCCTTTACATGTTCTTTGCATTGTTTATCCACCTCAAACAATAACACACAAACACACTTTACCAAAGTGACATTCTGACTGTGCACCGACCCTTCTTGCTGCTTGTATTTGTAACATTGTCAAAGAACTACTAAAAAGAGATATAGTTTATAAGTCACATGTACATCTGTTATCATAATTTGTGCAGAAAAGTTATTAATTTGCATCGAGTGACATAATTTAACAAGTTATTAAAATGACAGACAGATTTGTTGACTTGCCAGAATAATTCTTTGTTACAAAAAGGCCGTTTTATAGAAGTTTGTCAATTGACTTCTCTAATTTGCATAAAAAAGCAAATAACATGAATTATTAAGAACTACATTGGTTTTCGTCTAAAATAGGATTGATTACTTGAATACTGAGTGAAAACGCTCCTAGTGAACAAATAGGTTTCACTGGGTGATTTTTATTTAAGGATTTCCAAAATACCTAAGTTGGCCAGTATTTTTCGTACTTCATATTAATTATTTAAGATGAACTTAGTGTTTTTACATGATGACATTTGCTGTATCAGTGATCAAGTGATATTAACTTTTGTGTGGGTCATTTATTCAGTATAATTTAATGGGTTGACTGTTTATGGAGACATGTTGTGCAATCATTGTTAACATACACAATAACTTTTCTATAATCATAACTACTCATTAAACTGGTTGAATTTGGAGGGTATCGCATACTTCGGTAAAGTAAAGCCTTTAATATGTTCCGTTACAACACCCACCACAATAACATAATTCAATATGCCAACTAGTTCAGCATTTACTGAAGAAATTGAGGAAATGTATGACGAGATAAAAGAAATTATTTAGATAGTTAAGGGAGATGAAAATTTAATTTTGTTGGGGACTGGAATTCAATAGCAGGAAAAGGAAGAGAAGGAAAATAGTAGGTGGATACAGACTGGAGGAAGGGTATGAAAGAGGAAGGTACCTGGTAGAATTTTACACAGAGCATAATTCAGTCATTGCTAACACTTTGTTTAAAAATCATGACAGAATTTTGTATACACAGAAGAGTCCTGGAGGCACTAGAAAGTTTCATATTGATTATATAGTTGTAAGACCGAGATTCTGGAACCAGATTTTAAACTGTAAGACATTTCCAGAGGTGAATGTGGATTCTGACCCCAATTTATTGCTTATGAAATGTTGATTAAAACTGAAGCAGTTGCAAAAATGTAGGAAATGAAGGAGATGGGACCTGGATAAATTGAAACAATAAGAGGTTGCTAAGAGTTTCAGAGGGTAAATTAGGCAACAACTGACTAGAAGAGGGGAAAGGGATACAGTAGAAAATGAATGGGTAGCTTCAAGAGAAAAAAATAGGGAAGGCAGCATAGGATCATATAGGTAAAAAGAAAAGGCCTAGTAAAAATTTTTGGATAGCACTGGAGATATTTAACTAAACTGATGGAAGGAGAAAATATTAAAAGGCAGCAAATGAAACTGACAAAAGGGAATAAAAATGTCTAAAGAAGTGAGATTCACAGTGACCACTGAATATCTAGAGGACAAATGTAAGGATGTATAAGCATACATCACTAGGGGAAAGATAGATACTGCATACAAGAAAATTAAAAATTAAAGAGGCCTTTGGGGAAAATAGAAGTGGCTATATGAAATCAACAGCTTGAATGGATAACCAGTACTAAGCAAAGAATGGAGAGGTGAAAGGTGGAGGAAGTATGTAGAGGGGCTATGAAAAAAACTTTGTGTTCTGCTTTATAGCAGGTCTTGTCATGGGGGAAGCCTCATCAGAGAGGTCCACCACCTGAGCGTCTAGGGAAGTGCTTCCAGTGGTGGTTTCCCTTTGCCTTCCACTCATGATGATGAAATGATAGTGAGGACAACATAACACTCAGTCCCTGAGGAAAGAAAATTTCCAACCCAACCGGGAATCAAAGCCAGGCCCCTTGGCATGACAAACCGCCGTGCTGACCACTCAGCTATCGGGGCAGACAGACGGGCTCTACAAGCGAGATGAATTTGAAGGCAAGATTATATATAGAGAGATAAGATGGGAGATATGATGCTGTAAGAGGGATTTCACAGAGCACTGTAAAACGTAAGTCAAAACACGGCCCCCTGAGTAGACAACATTCTGTCAGAACTACTAATAGCCTTTGGAGAGTCATCCACGATAAAGCTATTCCATCTTGTGTGCAAAATGTATGAGAAAGGCAAAATACCCTTTGATTTCAAGAAGAATGTAATAATTTCAATTCCAAAGGATGCAGCTACTAACAGATGTGAATATTAGTGAACTACCAATTTAACAAGTCATGGTTGCAAAATATAAACATGAATTATTTATATAAGAATGGAAAAAAACTGATAGAAGCTCACCTCAGGGAAGATCAGTATGGTTTCTGGATAAATGTGGGACATGCAAGGCAATACTGACCCTATGACTTCTCATAGAGGGTAGGCAAAGGAAAGGCAAATCTACATTTATAGCATTCTTAGACTCTGAGAAAGCTTTTGACAATGTCAACTGGTATATTCTCTTTGGAATTCTGAAAATAGCATTGGTAGAATACAGTGAGTGAAAGGCTCTTTACAACTTGTCTAGAAAGCAGATGGAAGTTATAAGTGTCAAGGGACATGAAAGGGAAGCAGTGGCATCAGAGCAGATGACATGCAATGAAGCTAGCTCATCATCTTTTGCTGGTTGTGACACACCAGCAGCCTCTAAGTGTTCATAAGCTCAATTCAATGCACAGAAGTATGATCCCAAATCATTCCCCTCCCTGGCCACACCATGGGAGGAACATCAGGCTAAGTATGCCAGCGGATCTTATTCGCCCCGGTATCTTGTATGTTTGAGAGTTGATGGGGAATCTTTCATGATGATGAAGCCTCAGTTTTTTGTTAAGCATTTAGAGGACAAGTTTGGGGAGGTGGAGGAATTGTCCAAAATGACATCTGGATCTGGGTCAGTCCTGATCAAAACAGCACCCTCTGCACAGTCGCAGGCATTACTCACTTGTGACAAGCTGGGAGATCTTTCTGTAACCATCACGCCTCATAAGAGCTTAAATATGGTCCAGGGTATCGTATTCGACAGAAACCTTTTGCAGTCTGATAATGAGTTGAGGGCCAATTTAGAGTGGCGAGGTGTACATTTCATCCAGTGAATCAACCGGGGTCCGAGGATTAATGAGGTTGCCACCGGTGCCTTCATCTTGGCCTTTGAAGGTGATACATTGCCCGAGAAGGTCAAGATGATGGTCTAATACTGTGTAGTACTCCCCTCAAGCAGCTACTTTAAGTGCTGGAAGTTCGGCCATATGTCTTTCAGCAACACACAGCGAGTTTGTGGATGCCCATCACATCCCAATACTCCACATGCCCTACCTCCTATCTGTGTCAACTACGGAGAGCACCATTTGCCTTGCTCGCTAGACTGCAGGATTCTCCAGAAAGAAAGGAAAATCATGGAGTAAAAGACCCTGGACCAACTAACCTACATTGACGCTAAGAGAAAATTTGAACGCCTGCATCCTGTATGTAAGACATGGTCTTACGCCGTCACTACAACAGTTCTGGCACTATCAGCTCCGCTACACCCAGTCACCTCTCAGAGCTGGAATACTACACCTGCACCCTTGCTTGTGCGGGGCATTTCCCTCCCTGTTGCTCCCACACCACCTACTTCGGGAGCAACATCCACCAACCATCAGGGACGTCCATCCCCACTTCTAAGCTGGAGAAGCGTAAGTCTTCTTTGGCTTCTCTTGCTAGGAAGGGGTCCCTTGGGTCACTCCGTTCTCAAGTTTCAGCTAGTGGGAAAGATGACACCCACCAGTGTTTGAAGGGCTCAAAAGCAGCTGGTTGTAGGGCATCATGCTCATCCTCAGTCCCAGAACCTGAGCCAGTGAAGTCCTCCCAGTCAGGGAAACCCAACGAGCAGCGAGAGAAATCCAAAAAGGAGACACCTGAGACCAAGGAAATTGCTGTGGCACCCACACCACCGATACCTACAAGCTCTGTGTCTGAGGATGGTATGGAGATCCTGGCGTCTGCTGAGGACATAGATCACGCCAGACCCTCAGATACAATGGATATAGACTGTTCAGGCAATACTTACATGGCAGCAAGTTACTCTGAGGTGAAAACTGCTTCATTGAATGTTCCATGCCTTCCCTAGTCTCATGATGACGTCATCCTCCAGTGGAACTGCTGCGATTATTTCCACTACCTGTCTGAGCTACAGCAACTGTTAAGCTTTACACCTGCTATCTGCATTGCCCTCCAGGAATCCAGGTTCCCAGGAAGTAACTGTCTGCAGTGTATATTTTCCTCCAGATGGTGCAGTACCCCTGAATGCATTAGCTGCACTGATTGATCAACTCCCTAAACCTTTCCTACTTTTGGGAGATTTCAATGCCCATAACCCGTGTGGGGTGGCGCTGTGCTTACTGGCCGAGGCAGAGATGTCAAAACATTACTGTCTCAGTTCAACCTCTGCCTCTTAAATATTGGGGCCACCACACATTTCAGTGTGGCTCATGGTAGTTACTCGGCCACTGATTTATCAACTTGCAGCCCAGTACTTCTCCCATCTATCCACTGGAGAGCACATGACGACCTGTGTGGTAGTGACCACTTCTCCATCTTCCTGTCATTGCCCCACCATCAGGCCCATGGACGCCTGCCCAGATGGGCTTTAAACAAGGAAGACTGGGAAACTTTCACCGCTACTGTCACCATTGAAGCTCCCACGCATGGTAACATCGATATAGTGGTTGAGCCGGTGACTACAACAATTGTTACTGCAGCAGAAAACACGATCCCTCGCTCTTTAGGGTGCCCCCGGCGTAAGGCAGTCGGTTGGTGGTCGCCAGAAGTCGCTGAAGCAATTAAGGAGGTCGGCGAGCTCTACAGCAGCATAAGAGTCACCCTTCTCTGGAGCCGTCCGTGCCAGCGTTCGCCAACTTATCAAACGATGGAAACAGGAGTGTTGGGAGAGATACGTCTCGACCATTGGGTACCATACATCACCTTTCCAAGTCTGGGCAAAGATCAAACGCCGTTTCGTGTACCAGACCCAACAGGTGTACCCAGTTTTACCATAAATGGCGTGTTATCTACCGACGCAAACGCGATTGCCGAGCACCTTGCTCGAGCCTCTGCATCGGAGAATTACCCCCCAGCCTTTCGCACTCTCAAATGGCGGCTGGAAGGGAAAATCCTCTCATTCACTACATGACTCACTGAATCCCATAACGCTCCATTTACAGAGTGGGAGCTCCTCAGTGCCCTAGCACATTGCCCCAACACAGCTCCTGGGCCTGATCGAGTCCACAGCCAATGATTAAACATATCTCATCTGATTACAAGATTCAATCAGATCTGGTGCGATGGCGCCTTTCCATCGCAATGGCGGGAGAGCAGCATCATTACGGTGCTCAAACCCGGAAAAAACCCGCTTGATGTGGATAGCTATCGGCCCATCAGCCTCACCAACGTTCTTTGTAAGCTACTGGAATGTATGGTGTGTTGGCGGTTGGGATCGGTCCTGGAATCATGTGGCCTACTGGCTCTATGTCAGGGCAACTTCTGCAGGGTCGTCCTACCACGGATAACCTTCTGTCCCTCGAGTCTGCAATCCAAACAGCCTTTTCCAGACGCCAACACCTGGTTGCTGCCTTTTTTGACTTACGTAAAGCATACGACATGACCTGGCGACATCATATCCTAGCCACATTGTATGAGTGGGGTCTCCGGGGCCCGCTCCTGATTTTTGTCCAAAACTTTCTGTCACTTCGTACTTTCTGTGTCCAAGTTGGTGCCTCCCATAGTTCCATCCATATCCAGGAGATTGGAGTCCCACAGGGCTCTGTATTGTGTGTATCTCTAGTTTTACTGGTCATTAACGGTCCAGCAGCAGCTGTCGCGACCTCCGTCTCACCTTCTCTGTATGCAGACGACTTCTGCATTTTGTTCGGCTGCTCCAGTACTGGTGTTGCCTACAGGGAGCCATCCACGAGGTGCAGTTTTCCTCCATGAAGAGGTGTGTCATGCATTTCTGTCAGTTTCGTACCATTCATCTGGTACCAGAACTTTACCTTAACGACGATCCACTCACTGAAGTGGAGACATATCGATTCTTAGTTCTGGTTTACGACGCTCATTTGACTTTGCTTCCCCATCTTCGTCAGCTTAAACGCAAGTGTTGGCAGCACCTCAATGCCCTCTGCTGCCCGAGCAACACCAACTTGGGTGCAGATCGCTCCATGCTGCTGCAGCTCTGCAGAGACCTTGTTCAATCCAGCCTTGACTATGGGTGTGTGATTTATGGTTCCATGGCGCCCTCAGCATTGCGTTTGCTCGACCCATTGCACCACTGCGGAGTTTGACTAGCGACCGGAGCTCTTAGGATGAGTGCGGTGACAAGCATACTGTTGGAGGCTGTAGTCCGTCCATTGAAGATCAGACATGCACAACTGCTGGCCAGTTACGTTCCCCACATTCATAGCTCTCCTGAACATCATAATTACTGTCTTCATTTCCCAAACATGGCGGTTCATCCCCCACATAGGCGGCCTAAGTCAGGGCTAACGATTGCTTCTGTCTGAACTGGAGTCCTTCCCTTCACCACCTCTCCTCGAGGTCCGTTCACGTACACCTCCATGGTGTAGCTGTAGACCGAAGCTTTCCTTAGACCTTTCACATGACACTAAGGACTCCGTTAACCCTGCGGCTCTCTGCTGTCACTTCCTCTCGTTCTTGAAGTGTTCTGGGGCTCTGAAGTGGTTTACACCAATGGCTCGATGGCTGATGGTAATGTTGGCTCCTCCTTTGTCCACAGAGGCCATATTCTACAGCATTGCTTATCTGATAGCTGCAGAGCTGGTGGCCGTATCTCATGCACTTCAGTATATCCGTTCATGCCCCAAGGAATCGTTTCTTCTGCGTACTGACTCCTTGAGCAGTTTAGAAGCTATCGACCAGTGCTACCCTCGCCATCCTTTGGTGGCGTCCATTTAGGAGTCAATAAGTGCCCTGTACGAGTCCCATCGTTCAGTGGTGCTTGTGTAAACCCCAGGACACGTCAGCATCCCAGGCAACGAACTTGCCGACAGTCTGGCCAGACAGGCTACGTGGAAAGCGCTTCTGGATATGGGCATTTCTGAACCTGACCTGCGTTCTGACTTACGCCGCAGGGTTTTTCGGCTTTGGGAGACAGAATAGCATAACAGAACGGACAACAAACTGCGTGTCATTAAGGAGACTACGAATGTGTGGAAGCCTTCCATGCCTCTTGCACGGAAACAGTTGTCCTCTGCCGGCTCCACATTGGCCAAGCTTGGACGACCCACGGTTACCTCTTGTGGCGTGAAGACCCGCCTCAGTGTCGGTGCGGCGCCCTGTTGACAGTGGCCCATATTCTGATGCGATATCCCACTTTGACTGCCCAGCGACGAAATCTTGGGGATACAGTTTTACGTTTTATTCGTGAGGGTGGGTTTAATCATTTGATTTAAGTTTTAGCGCATATCCTTTATCCCTCTGAGTCCTCCATGCTAGTGGTTTTAGGGTGGAGGTTTTAATGTGTTGCAGAGTGGCTGGGTTTTCCTTTTCATTTTCGTGGTCAGCCAGCCAATGTAATCTGCTTTCTTGTTTCACTCGCTTCTTTTTCTAGCGTCTCTCTGTTGTTTTCTTGTCCTCTTGTGTTCCTTTTAGTGTTAGTTGCCATTCCTTCATTCTTGTGGTTTTTCCTTTCTTTCCGTTTTGTGTTATATGTCTCGTGTGTTTTATTCTCACACTTGTGGCATTGTTTTATTAGGAACAAGGGACTCATGACCTAATAGTTTGGTAACTTCCCCCCTCTTTTAAACCAACCAACCAAACAATCTGAGGTAGCATTCGTGCTTTGGACATAATTAATTGTATTTGTCATGATGCGCGATTCTATGAAGCCTGTTGGAAAGCTTTCATCTTTTGTCTTAGAGGAGCGAACTGCGCTTCAGATTGTTTATCAAAAATTAAATCTGAGAATTGTAATATGTAAAACATTACATCGTGTCCTCTGACAAACGTATAGCTTTCCTTTTCTGTGGCCTATGTGAACAATGGAAAAAATACACTTTCTTCTCTTTTACGACTCTTCACATCCACCATCTCAGTGCACTAGAAAACCAAAAATGGTATCCTCTTGTCATAATAAATTACATAAAATCCCTGAGAGAACTGTCCCTTATTATTTTAGATAAATCTCCGCGTAAAATCCAATAGTGGCAAGTTCTTTACTAGAAAAGATAGAAATTCCATTCCTAATATTTTCATCATATCTCTCAAAATCTATCGTATTTAGGCTTATGTTAGATTGAAAAGCATTTGAAGAATCGGAATTATGCCCAAAACATTTCAGTTTCGGTGAACGTTACACTACTGTATTAAAACTATAAATTACACCACAAGTTTTTGGCTACGCGAATAGTGAGAGATCTTTCTTTCATAACGAGTAACAGTTCCAATGTTGTCCCACTCACCCCACCACACATAAATTTTCCAGGAGCGTGACTATTTCTTCTTGGTATGTAAAAACATCCGCTACCACTCAGTGCCTAGCAGTTATTGTCCTTATTCTCGCAAATGTTAATTTGAGGTTTCCTTCCTTTATTCAAGCGTTTTTGCGCTCTACCATTTACAACATTCATGCCGTTATGCATGAGCTTGCATTAGAGCGTTATCCCCTGCAACAACGTATTTTTCAGTTCGACATTGGTACCAAAAGTAATAAGTGGCAGAATCAAATTAACAAGCAGATTCAGAACGTTAGATACAGCACTATTGCGACTCTAACTCATTCTCGATAAAAATGTTGGTTACTTCTTTGTCTGGGAGAAGGAATGAACTGTCTTTTTAAGTGGCAGGTAGTGCATGATAATGAAATCTGGTTGCATCCAAAGAAATGTATTGAACAATACATATAAAACGATGTATTTTATGTGTCTGTAGTATCTTTTTTGTACACGTTAACTTGCGCAGAAATGTAAATATTACATTAACCGTTTCCTGAATATGAATTAAGATAACTATGTCCTGTTTTGTATCAAAATGTTCTGCGTACTGGCGTGCATGCAATGACGCTTCATTAATTTAAATCAGCCTATTTGTTCGAAAAATATTTTATGTTGATTTATGTAGTAACTGGCATCACTAATCACTGTGGGGGCTAGAAGTGGAGCAGTGGAAGTCGGTACCAATGAGAAGTGATCGTGCTGAGGCGTTGTGGGTGCGTAGTTCCAAAAATTCTCTTTTTAGAGAAAACCGACCAGCTATGTAAAAAGAAAACTGTCTGGTAAAAAATGATCAACTATAGGAAGTCTAGCAAAAACACAGGTATGATTTCGGCGAGCCCTCGTGTCTCAGCAAAGATGACTGGCTCCTTTTTAACTATACTTGACAGCATATCATGCACACTCTGGGAAGCTGACAACACGCAAGTTACAAACAACCCCCCCCCCCTCCCCGTGGTAATATACACCGACGGGTCAATTTTATTATAAAATTGTCCCCTCTTACGACGATTTCGGCACGACTCAGGACCGAGACCACTGCAGCTGGCCCAGGACACTTGGTCGGCGCCTTCAACAACCGTACCTTCGTTATTAACAATCCCTGCATCTTTCGATGAACTGCTGCTATGTGCAGCAAGCATACCACCCGCCTAGATTGTTGCACACAACTTTTCCCGCGTTTCGCCCTGGAACGTTTTTCCCTCTCTGCTCTGTACCACTATTCTTCAAATGTTTGTTTACTGCCACCCATATGGAACCATTTTAAAAGTTGATTGCACCCACACGTACAGACCCTCATCCTGTGAACTCAAGATAGCTAACTATCCATTCACGGAGGTGACTAGAACTCCTAGTGATAGTCACTGAGCAAGTGTGGGACTGCAGGTACTCCATTTCTAAATTTAAAAAAAGTTTACGAATAAGGAAGAAGCTGCGTTTGGGACGCAATATAGGACGAAGTTGACGTTTAGGATATGGTGAAGGAAGTGTTACACTTGGGAGACGAATCTCGTTGCGGTTGCTGTGAGGAGAGGACTTGCATCTAGATCGCATTACAGTGAAAACAAGAAACGAAGGAATTAAAGACATTACCTACAAGTGGACACTGATTTATATCAATGGAGCAAGTTGAAAATTTGTGCTGGACCAGGATTCGGACGTAGGTCTTCTGCTTACTAGGCAGATGCACCGAACACAGGGGTCACCATCACTGCACGGACTAGTTTTGCCCGCCTTCCGTCAGACCCGAATTCTCAACTTACACCACACACTACTGATGTAGTGCCCCTGCTGATTAGCCTCATTACTCGCGGCATCTCGCCGATTCACATAAGACTTCGAACTTGGTATGCATCTGCTCTGAAGGGCTCACTGGCCGTCGTGTGTGTGTGTGTGTGTGTGTGTGTGTGTGTGTGTGTGTGTGTGTGTGTGTGTGTGTGTGTGTGTGTGTGCGTACGTGCGAAGATGTCCGAAAGAACAGACACCACATGCATTCAGTGAAAACACGATGGACTTGGTTTTCTTGCTGCATACAGCCTCCTTTACGCAGAGTTGGGAGACAAATGACGTGGATGCTGCTGATAACCTAGGTACTTTGGTGATATACTGCGAAGCAGCTGAGGAATACATTTTATTTAAAAGTTGTAGCCGGACAGTATCTGAACTCATCATTTATTGGATGCAACTGTCAATTGCCGAATTCAGCTATTAATTTGCCGCAAAATATATCTCTCATTAATAAGCAACTTCTCTTTCAATTTTTAACTCGTGACAGTCACGAAATAGTCATTCTAAACTACCCCAACTGCTATTTAAAAACTTTATGCAGAAAATCTTCTGCATTGAACTTAATAAACTACATTACACTGTATTGGAAATGCATTCCCTGATGTACAGTCGTATCTAGACTGACTGATGGGCCAAAGACTTCTGAAAGTCAGTCATGCATTCGCTGCCACATCCTCACAAATAACCATAGGTTTGAAATGGCTGTAGGGTAGAAACATGTTCTCCGCATGGACCAAGAACTAGACAGCAACGTAATCACTTGTGAATCCTGTAGAGCACATCTGAGGTGCATTTACAGCCCGTCTGGCGCGATAAATGACTTACCTAGACGTTGGCACAGCTGTTTATCAGAAAACGCTATCGCAAGCCATCAGCGCTTGTAAATGCGCCATACAGGGTCCTCACAACCAACGGAGGTAGCCGAGCACGTTAGCACGCCACTTCCACGCCGCCCGGTGCATTGACGACGACGTCCTGTGCGCTGGTCAGTGTGGATGGGGATTTTAGGCGGCTTCCCACATCCAGCATGGTGAATACAGGGCTGGTACCCACGTTCTGCCTCACGTTACACGATTGACAACTATTTAGGAAAACGTGGCATGCACGAATTCCGTCCAGGATGGGAAATGAATGGTAACAGGAAGATCATCCAGCCACCCTCTACCACAAAAATTACCAAATCCAGGAATTAAAGTGCCCACCATGTTATGATACGGAATAAGGCCAAGAGAAAGAGAGGGCATGCCCTGTTACTGTCAGGCATCTGTGCAGCTGTGGGTAACCATAATTGTTTCCTAACTGTTTTATTATTGTGCGGCAAATTTTTCACTGTCATAACTTCGCTAATTGCATGTCATGCACCTTCTTAGGTGCCACATTCATTGTGATTAAGCTTAACGTGCTTCCGTAACCTTTCTATTTAGACAGTATACCCTCAATACTTGATTGTACTCAAGTTATGAACGCTAATGAACATTCCTTGAGTCATTTGGAAAGCAGGCTCTCAGTCCTAGCCGTTTCCTGATGCACAGTGTCTTGCTTTTAGTACCTCGCACTGGCGGTTGTGGAACATTTCAGTTACGCTATTGTGAGAGCTTCTTCAAAATATCCATTTAAAGAACTTCAAATGGTTCAAATGGCTCTGAGCACTATGGGACTTAACATCTATGGTCATCAGTCCCCTAGAACTTAGAACTACTTAAACCTAACTAACCTAAGGACATCACACACATCCATGCCCGAAGTATGATTCGAACCTGCGATCGTAGCGGTCGCGCGGATTCAGACAGTCATCACGAGGCAGAGAAAATCCCTGACCCCGCCGGGAATCGAACCCGGGAACCCGGGCGCGGGAAGCGAGAACGCTACCGCACGACCACGAGCTGCGGACTTTAAAGAACTTTGTAACCGGTTAGCAATAGGAAGCTGCCTTAGTAGATGTTGGCGTCTAACTTGATTTCTTTCTTGCGTATTGGGTATGAAAACTTTTAGTTCCAGCCGTTCTATTTTCAGATTTTCTACTACACTCCCCGATAATCTTGATTAATGCGTTAGCTACCATTATTCTCCACAGCTCTAGTGTCACGTCTTTTCTTCGTGACGTGTTGAAGTTTTAAAGAAACTTCCTAAGTGCGTAGAAAACTGTGCAAATATTACTAGAAATTTTACATGACATTTTAAGGCGGCCTTCATTGTCGGAGGTTACACATATGTTATCGCTACATAAGAACTAGAGATAAAGAGTTCTTTAAGTTGTTTTTGTCACCCTGACTCGGTATAAAAATACACTCTACAGCAAACACTAACAGCTGTTACGCTTATGGGGCTCATTGGGGCTACAACCAAGATATCACAGACGTTGGTACACTTGCTGGCCCACAATGTTGCTGAATGCGAGCTCAGGTTGAATGCTGGCTCAGGCTGAATGTAACTCTTTACCTCGTCGCTTTGTCTGTGATGCAAATTTATCTCAATCCTCTGTCTCATATTTTGTGCAGAATATGAAAAAGTATATGGGGTGTTTTCGAAGTGCCCTTTCAAACACTTAGGATATGTATAGTTATCGTTCGTGGTTGTACCATTTCCATAACACAGGAACAACCTAGAAAAACAGTGTATTCCAGTCTCCAGTCTCTCTGGAGTGATAGTATGATATTTGTTTACGATTGCACCCGTAATTGACATACTACTAAATTTTCGACACTACTGTGGCTCTAATCTTTCTCTGGCCGCCTCAAGTTGCTAAACAATACTCACACAGCTGAAATACGAGTAATAGTAAGTATTGGATGAATAGTAGGGCTGGGAGAGATCTGTGACAGCCTGCATTATTTGCAGATTTCCTGGTGGAGTCACTGTGTAGTTTTTGTGGGTTCCTGGTCAAATCGGTCTGTCAGGAAACGAGACTGCCGACGCTGCTGCCAAGGCTGCAGTCCACGTACCACAGCCTGCTAGTTCATGTATTCTCTGCGATGATCTCTGTGTTGACGTCTGTCAGCAGGTAGTGTCCCTTTGGCATCGCCAATGGTCCTCCCTTCACGGGAATAAACTCCAGCTTGTTAAGCCTCTCCCAGCAGCTAGGACGACCTCCTATCGGCCCTCCCGCCAGGACGAAGTTATTTTAACTACACTGCATATTGCACACTGCCTTATTAGCCATCGTCATTTTATAATTGGCGCTACCCCACCACTGTGTACAAATTGCGCCCAAGTTTTAACTGTCCGCCACTTCGTGACAGAATGTCTATTTTTTAGCCATTTGTGGTCCCACTTGGGTTTGCCGTCTGAGTTTTCGTCCATTTTAGCAAATGATGCATGGGCTGTCGACCATGTTTTAATTTTTATCGGCCAAAGCAACATGGTGAAGCATATTAAATTTTTTGTTTTGGGTCTGTTTCCGTATGGAGCCTCTTTAAGCCCTTTCTACATGCCCCTGTTCTAAACTGCCTTCTCTTACGTCAGTAGGGCCTGATGTATAGTCGTTTTTTATCTCCTCTCTGTCTTGGTGTTCTACAGTTTTTTAACCCTACCCCTCACCCTTCTACCAAGGCTGCCCTCAGCAAAAAAACACCCTAAACAACATAGTGTCAACTCCACTCCTCCCCTCCACGAAAAAACCGTCTCCATCACCCACCATTTCTGACAACCCATGGATACACCCCCTATTCCCACATCCCAACCACCTGCCATGCACACCTTCATCCTCTCCCGCCGCAACCCCCAGTTCCTTCCTGCCCATGCCCTCACCTTGTAAATCTGCAAAAGCTTCCCCAGTGCCCCCATTTCTCAACTCATTCCCCAAAAGGACTCCATCCTTATCGAATACCTCAGTCCCTCCCTCGGCACTGACCACCTCAAAAAGATTTCCCGTGTCACCTTTGGCCCCCAAGCCACCCTTACACCCTTTCTTATCCCATCCTCTATCCCCACTATCCCCAAACCCCCACTACCCTCCGACCTTCACCTCCATGACCACAAAGCTCAGACCTGTGGTCATGGAGATGGAGGTGTTGGCGGAACTGAATGCCCATACTACACTCAAAATATGCTTCACCTGCAGTATCTACAGTGACTCCGGCTGCACCTTCTTTATGCATCTTTTCACCAAATCCCCCTTCTCCATCGACCACCTACTCACATAGGGAGCCCTTATTTGTTACTGCCAGAACCCTGTTGGCTCCTCCCACTCCCCCCCCCCCCCCCCACAGTTATACCTATGCCAAAAGTACCTTGTCTGTAACGTTAGCCTTTCCTCTGCCTGTGAAAGTCCTCCCACCTGCCCCCACCGCAAAGCCTCTCATTTCCTCAAAAAGTGTCCCAACCTGGTCTCCCCTCCTTGCTGAAATACATGTAATGAAGCCCAGCCCACCTAATCCTCTAAATGCAAGGCAAACCCCCCGTGAACCAAACTAGAGCTCACCATCCCCGTTTGAACCATTGATGAAACCCTCCACCCTAACACTTCCATCTACCCATCCTCACCTCCACAGACAAAGACATCATCTGTTTCCTTACCATCGTACTTCAAAACATCCACCCCTTCAAACGCCCACACACCCTCCAGCAGATCTCCCTCACCACCTGTTCCATTTTGCACCTGAATACCTACACCACCTACTCCCATAACCAAGTCACTTTGTCTTTACCTATCTCGACACCCTCTACAAAACCTTTCTTGCCTGACCTCCTTCCACTTCCACTCTCTCTGTCCAGGCACAACGAGAGTATCCTTTATCAAAATATCCTCCCCTTCCCTGCAAACAAGCCCCTATTCATGCTTACTATGTCCCAACACCAGGTTGATGCCTTCATCCTGAATGAAATCTTCCTACAGCCTTACCACATTGTCCACACCTCTCCCTATGTCCTTAACCATACTGATAATCCCTGCCCCTTAACATGAGATGGGGTCACTATTGGCAACCTGAAGCATATCCCTGTGTGGCAACAGCCCCTGCTGAATGATGGTACCGAACGCCTGATCCTCAGTGTCTTTCCCTCCCCCCTGCCCTCACTGTCACCTGTTTCACAATCTATGTCTGTCCTCCAGTGCCCATCGCCTATGAATTCCTCTCCCTTACTGACTGCACATTGTCCACCTTTGTGATTACTGCAGACTTTAACATTCATAGCTGTGACCCTGCGAACCCCCTGGTGGTGGTATCAGTTCCATTCCACCATCCGAGGTGACTGTCCCTTCCTCAGCATACCTGTCCCAAAAGTAACACCATCTCCAATACTGTCCTCGCTTCCCCCAACCTCCTTGGGTGTAACAATGCAGGAGTCCTCGATCCCATTGGCAGTGACCACATCCCAGTCCATCACACCATCCCTTTTGTCTGTCGCCTTCCCCCAACGCCCTGCCCTGCCCCTGCACCCTGCCCTACCCTGCACCAGCTCCATGTTCTGCCTCACCCTGCCCCCCCCCCCTTCCCTGCCCGCCACCCCATTGCTCTGCTATTTTTTTCCCTTAATCTCCAGAATGCCTATGACCGTGTATGGCATTTAGGACTCCTTTTCAAGCTCCAGACCTACACCCTTCCTATGTACTTTATCTATCTCACTGCCTCCTACCTCTCCACCGTCCATCCTATGTCACCATTCACAATGCCAATTCCCATATGTTCTACCTTACCACAAGTATGCCCCCAGGGCTCCATCCTTTCTCCTCTTCTATATCTCCTGTAGACCACTTATAACACTCCTAACTGCTGTTATTACTGCACCATAACCTCAATGCTAGAAACAGGTTGTGACATTTAGCTCTTTTGTAAAAGCAATTATAGTGCAAATCAACAGAGCAGTGTTACCCTCTGAGAGGAATTTTGTTAAACTGACCGTGTTGTACCCAACGGAAGTGGCTTATCGGAAATGAAAATTAGAATTACGTAAATATTTAAAACAGTACCAAACGTAATTTTGCCTATTTGCACTGTTCAACGGATAAAGAAAACGGCCGCCAGCCTAACTAGGCAAGAGAAAGATTAACATTCTCGATTAGGAAAATAGGTATAAGTAACTATAACGGACAAACACAACCTAAACTTGGCCACACACGAGTGCAATGAATCCTGACACACCTATGTTTTAAGATAGAAGCTAACGACTGGAGCAGCACAAAAAAAACTATTTGCACAGTTATAACACGTACAGAAAAAAAAACACTATCACTTTCAGGGCTTACATAAAGTGAATGGTCTTTATAATATTACTATTAACATGCACTTCTAATGCACAAGATACACAAACACTTAGCAAACATGAATATATAAAGTTTCACAACAGCAGCTTTCTCACTTTTACTACTGCGAAACACAATACTGACCAAATTGCAAGAAACTGACTCACCTTTTAGGATTTATTACAGACAATAATGTGATCATTTACTAAGCAAAACGTTATAAGCCTCAGTCTTGAGAAATTTTAATTTGAAGTTGGCAACAAAACATTAATAAGCATTTTTACTAGGAAAATTATATTCAGCAAGCAACATTTACTTTAACTCACTCTCTTGTCACATTAACTTTAACTTTCTTTTTTACTGAGTTCAAGAGGCATAAATTAGCATAACATTGGTCATAACAGTTCTTTCAGTAGGGATACTCGGTGATTACTTTAGTTCAAACGGAGAGGACCCTGAGAGGTATTATGATGAGGAGAAAAGTCAAGGTAGGTACATAAGTTCAGATATAAATTACCTTATATTTCAGCACAATAACACATCCATTAAGCTGATCCTTCACTGTACATCGTGATAGTATTATGTTACAGTGATTGCGCAATGTGGTGGCAACTGCAGGTTGGTAGATGGAATTGCAGACAGAATTGCTGGACTCTGTCATTTCTTGATGGCGATGATAGATACAAATTCCAGAATAGCCCAGCGATTTATCCATCCATCCGAGGCATTGGAAAATAACAGGAAAGCCTCTCTCGAAACCAGCACTATGCAACTTTTACACGGCAGTGCACGGACTCTTAGCTCATCTCTGGCTGACTGCTCGTCCCCGACTGGTAGCTCGCCTCCGACTGACTATATGTTCCACCTTTTCCACCTAGGCCAACCACAATTCGCGCGCTACACAGTTCCGTTCCCGAGGGGAACCACACTACCTCTTACACACAAAATTACTAAGATTCCTAAGTGAGGATCAGCAGTTTACATAACAGCAAACAAACGCATTGAATAACACAGAACATTTGCATATATTAACATGTCTACCATAAATTATTCACACAAAATTACAATTATATACAGTAAGTTTTGTTCCCTCCAAATGGGTCAAAGCATTTAAATTGCAGATACACTACATCGCATTGAAACAAATTACGACATCAAAGTTTTAACAAAGAAAAGAGTATACAATTTTGTGTTATCGATTCAAACAAACACATTTACCGAAGCTCAATGAAGTAACATTAAATAAACAAAAAAGCAAAATAAATTAGTAGAGCATTAGAGCCATGGTGTTACACATGCCCCATGTTTCGTTGAAGTTTCCTGTAAGGGATACTTCAAGGAAACATCCATAACACCTAAGTGGTGTTGGCTAAAGAAAAAAATTGTACCATCCAACTTCAGTTGGGAGAAAAAAAATACACATATTACAGACATACAGCATATACACTAAGAATTTTTATTTTTTTTTTTCAATCACATTTTCAAAAATGAGACATTTACACTAATTTTCATTTTCACACTGGTTTAAGGAAATTAATTTTGCATCGTTACACAAGATACCTTTAAGCATGTTCATTTCATACACATACAGTTCAACAAAACAGAACAAACAGTACACAAAATAAGCTTCATATTAGTAGAAAAAGTATAGCCTTCAAATAAAAAATAATAATAATGAACACATATACAATAGCACAGAACATTTCAACTCAACAAAACACAAATTTGTCTTTCAATGTTGTTAAAGAATGTAACTTTCAGAGACACACAAGTATACTCATGATCATAGTACATTTTGCAAGGTTCAGCAATTAATGGAATGTTGAAAATTTCAGTTTGCTTTCACATATGCACAAGTATTTACACAAACAGCTATGAGAACCCTTTTCCAACTGACTCTTTAAATACAAAAGTAACTTTTCAAGGTTTTCTCAAAACAGTTAACTTTAAATCTGCTCTTCATTAATAGTAGTCCAAAATGTTTGTTGTACATAAACACATTAACCTATTCAGAACCTATCTTTAATCATCACTGCTGTGTTCTAAAACAGACAGTCCAAAACTTTAAGTTATTCCAAAAACCCTAGCATCAAAACATCTACATCCATTTGAATAAGAATCCATTTATATTTTATAATAAATTTTCACTGACTTCAGAAAGAATAGTCAGTTCATAACACATTGACCAATAAACCTAACTACGTTCACTGCTTGCCTCAGCACTAGCAGTCTATGTTATACATTCTGCCCATTATTGTTTTGGCAGTCTTTATCTATAAACCTCTAGGCACAAAAACACAATTTAGATTAAGAACACTAAAACAGCCATTTTTCAATTCATACACTGCCTCATCCTCTAGGTTTGGCAGTTCATAACCACTTATCAACTTTTTGCCCCACAATGGCAAGTCCTTTGGCTACTGCTCACACTGCATATTTGGGTAGCCCTCAGCTTTAGGACCACTGCAATTTTTATTGTTTTGTCTTGTTTAGCTGCCCAACAACATACTTTTGAGCAGTTTATTGTCATCATCTTTGTGTTTTTCATCATTACGTCACATCTTTGGTAACATTTGCATTAATGGTACAAAATACAAAACCTGCAACTTTGAAACAGTAATTAGACACTGGCAACAAAACCATTTCTTTTCAAATGTCAACACCAGGTAACATATACATTAATCAAGAAACAATCAAATGCCATACTTGGGATCAAGACAGGATTAAGAATTTCTTACTACTCCTTTACCATTGTTTTTCCACACACAGTTAGGTCATTACATATATCAAGTCCAGGGCAATAATTTTATATCCTATTGGAAGTGCTTTTTTTTTTTTTTTTTTTTGCCTTTGGTGGCACTAGACATATACGTCTCATATCCATCTTACACACATTAGCCAGGTTCATCTCCACAGTTTTTTTAACACACAAAGTTTTTCAACATCATATTTATCCCTACTTTCAAAAACATTTACATTTAGTCATATTATATTATTCATTTACCTTGTTTTCAGTATTCTTACCTTTCTCATCCATATTTCTCTTTCCAATTACTTTTCCAATACATTTTTCCTTTACAATACCCACTACACTTTCATTATTCTTGGCCATTTTCTAGTGTACCCAATGTAATCATTCATTTCTATTTGTTCACAAACAATACACAGTATGTTACATTATTTCTACACTATTCAGTTTACTTTGATAGAGAAGAAGGAAAGAAGATAGTAAAAGTTCTGAATGATGAAGAGGAAGGTTGACAGCACGAAAAGAAATGGAAGTAGTGCTGGCAACAACTCGGGTCCCTGGTGCTCATCAGGCACCTGACAATGCAAAGAGTGCATGTCCCCTGAGGGTACTACTTTTCATTCATCATTGGTTTCTATGGACATACAACTTCAGGTCGACTATATTTCTAACTCCTAAAGGCTTCCTTGACCTAGGGTACACAAGAAAATAAGCATTTGCATGTCGAGTTCCTTGCACTTCAAAAGGCCCATTGTAAATGTATTTGAATTTAGAAATTTCATTATTAATTTCACTTGATTTTTCATGGGTTTTCACTAAAACATAATCTCCAAGCTTAAATTTAGTTGTTTTGAGATTATTATCATGCCTTTTAGATCTAGCAGCCGCTTTCTCTTTCATTCTTTTCTTAACTAACTCTTTTTTCTCATGCAGGTTAATTCCTACAATAGGGGGGAATTGCAAGATCTCTTCAATAATACTTTTACTTTTACGGTCTAACAGAATTTCTTCAGGGGTAAAACCGGTGGTTTCATGGTATAAGGTGTTCATGGTCTTTTCAAAGTCATTTACAAATCTGCCCCAAGCCTTATGGTTATGGTGACAGTAGGTTCTACCTAATCTTCCTAATTCACGCATATATCTTTCGACAGGGTTACTAGCCGGGTGGTAAGCTGAAATATATTTAACTTGAACACCATGTTGCTTCATGCCTTCCTTCCAGATTTTTGAGATAAACTGTGGTCCATTATCAGACAAAACTGCTTTGGGTTTACCAATGGTGTTAAAATACTCAGTCATCTTGCTAAAGACTACTTTAGCAGTGGCTTTCCTGATTGGATATAATTTAATAAATTTGGAGAACACTTCCAACACTACAACAATATAAGACCAATTACCTGAGGTTTTTGGTAACGGACCATACAAATCCACTGACAGTAATTCTAATGTGTCCTCTGGTATTGTATTCTGCATGAAACCTTGATTTACTCTATTTGTTACTTTTGCCCTTTGACATACATCACAAGATTTTATTCTCTCAGTAATTTTCTTAGTAGCACCTACGTTAATCGCAACCACATCAGTTAACTTTTCAATACACTTCTTGGGACCACAATGCCCTAAGGCAAGATGAAAATAATAAATTACTTCAGTCTCAAATTGCTTAGGCCAACACACCTTCCATTCTTCAGTGCTGGTATTCTTTCTCCTGTACAAAACTCCATTAAATATCTTGTAAAATCTACTGATTTGTGGGAAATTAGGGTTACTAAAATTAATTTTCACTGACTTCCAATTTTCATCCTCATTCTGGTGGAACCTCATACTTTTACAAATTTGCTCAATTCTTTTTCTACCTGGAACCTCCTTAATATATCTTATATAAATTTTGCCATCTTCATTACATTCCCTTGGTAAGTTGTTCATACCTTCAGGCAACCGTGATAAAGAATCAGCGACATAATTGTCACTGCCTTTAATGTATAATATCTCATAATCAAATTGTTGTAAGTACAGGGCCCATCGACTCAACCTGCCAGTAAACAGTCGACAATCCTTCAAAAAGGTTAACGCCCTGTGATCTGTATGAATTATGGTTTTATGCCCCCATAAATAAATCCTAAATTTCTTTAATCCCCAAATGATTGCTAAGGCCTCTTTCTCTGAAACAGTATAGTTCTTCTCATATTTAGTTAAAGTCCTACTAGCAAAAGCAATGGTATTATGTTCTGTCTCCCCAGATTCTGTGTTTTCCTTAAATATTTCAACACCAATACCATAAGCACTACTGTCTGTAATCATGTGGAATGGCTTACTTAAAACTGGGTGATGTAAAATGTTTTCCTTTACTAGCTCAGTTTTCAAATTTTCAAAATCTTTCTGACATTCAGATGTCCAAATATATACACTATTTTTCTTTAACAAGCTATTCAAATGTGGGCTGTTAAAAATTTGCGGTAAAACCCACAAAGACCTAAAAACGCTTTCAACTGTTTCCGGTTCTTTGGAGGAGGGCACTTTTCAATAGCATTAAGCTTTTCTGGGTCCTTGCCAATCCCAGATGTGGTTATTATGTGTCCTAAAAACTTAATTTCTTGTCTCACAAATTCACACTTTTTTAACTTTAGAGTCATGCCCCCTGCTTGAAGAGCAATAAGGGTTTTGTTTAACAGATCACAATGCTCCTCCCAGTTATCAGTAGCAATCAATAGGTCATCTACATACACAGTCAATCTGGTACAAAGTTCTTTTCCTAATACAGAATCCAAAGCCCTAATGAAAACAGAAACAGAAGGATTCAAACCAAATGGTACAACTTTGTATTGGTAACATTTTCCTGCAAACAAAAAAGCTGTATATTTCCTAGAATCTTTGTGTAATGGGATCTGCCAATATCCGGCAGTAAGGTCTAAACTAGTTAGATACTTTACATTATGGAACTTTTGTAATAAATCATCTAAATTTTCAGGCCTGTCTACTTCTCTCCTGACAATCTTATTCAATGTCCGAGCATCAATGACTACTCTTACACCTCCATCCTTTTTATTGACTATAATAAGTGGACTATGGTATTCACTATTGCTTCTTTCTATTACCCCCCATTCCAACATTTTATCAATCTCAGCTTGTACTGCTTCTTTCTTAGCTATAGGTATAGGATATGGTTTGACAAAGAATGGTTCATGTTCCAGGATATCCATACGGTATTCAAAGTTATTTACGACACCTGGTTTATCAGAGAACACTTTCTTATTATTATTCAAGATATCAAATAAATCACCTTTCTGTTCACATGATATTTCTTGGATAACGTCAACAATTTCCCTAAAACTGTCGGTTTTTTGGTCATCCTGCAATAAACTTCTCACATGGTATATTTCATATATTTGGGATAAACCATCATTTTCAGATTCTATTTTTAACAAAATGGGTTCTACATTCACAGCTTGGACCTGGTTGTCACCTTCAAATTTAATTTCTATTGTTTCTGTTTCCTTATTAATCTTAACAGTTCCATTACCACAATCTAAAATTACTTTTTCCTTGTCTAGCCAATCAATACCTAGAATCATTTCAGCACTTAGTTCAGGGACCACTAAAAAATCATGTTCAAATTTTTGGCTTCCTATTTCAAAGTCCATCAGTACTTGTTTTTGAATGGGCTTGCTGGACCTACCAGTAGCTCCTATAATTTTCACTCCACTAACAGACATTATTACTAACCCTGGTTTACAGGAAATATGATCAAAGAATGATTCTGATATGGCACTGATTTGGGATCCTGTGTCTAAAAGTACTTGCAGTTCAGTGTTACAAACATTTACCGGTATTATAGTTTGTTTAATAATTCTCTGTTCCTTTTCCTCCTGCTCTTCCCATAACAGATCCTGCTCAACCATAATATCTTTCCAGGAAATATTACCTACTGATTTCTGTTGTATATCAGGTGGCTTTTTAGGTTTGTGTACCTCTACATCTTTACAGATCTTTAACAGTTCACGTTCTACTATGTTTGTATCTGGAGGTTCTTTAAGTTTTAGTAAATCTATTTCTGTCATTACATTAAGTAAAGCCTGCCCTAATATAGTGTCATCCGGCGGCTCTTTCGGTTTTGTTTCAGTTACACATTCCGGATTTTGTTTCGAAAAGATGTCATTAATTTTTTCGTAACCTCTTTCTGTAAAGGTATAAGTAGATTTGTCTACCTCCGAAAACTCATCTGTATCTGAATCTGTTCTCTCTCCTTCGTCTGAGCTATCACTGATTTCATTTTCGTCATCCGATTCGAGCAGGAATGCAACTTTTAAACAGTGAGGCAAATTATCACTAGATGTTTCAGTCACTTCGTATTTCGACTCATTTTCTACACAATGTACACCGTTTGGACAGTCAGACACTTCTGTTATATCACTTTGAACGATTTCGGCCTTAATTTCATATTTAGTATAATCGTCATGTACTTCGATAATTTTCATTTCATTTTCTTCCATGCTATCAGTTTCAGGCAATCGTGCGAAATTACCACACCCTTCTACCTCAGAATCACTAAACACATTTCCATCAACAACAATTTTGTCTACACTGTTTACAATGCAATGTTCACTGACGTCCTCCTTTACATCATTTTTACCTATTATTAATTGAGCACACGTCTTTTGCGTGGCATATTCTACCTCCCTTTCCTCTTTATTCATCATAACTCCTCCCACATCTACGTCCTTTACCTCATACACATCATTAACAGTGCCAATATTTCCCTTTTCACTCGCCTTTTCTGTCTCCCTTTCATTCTTTAATAAAGTCTTTTCGCACGAAACCGTTACTGAGTTATCTTTATCATATGACGTATTAACTTTATTTTCATTTCTACATTCATCTACTACTGAAACCGGCCATCGGAAGTGTCCGATCCCGTCTCTTCTGTCTCTCTCTACGGCAGCCATCTTGTTCTGACGTCTGCCATTTGTGTCTGCTGCCAAATGCACTGTACGCTGCTCCGGCAACCGCTGGCCCGAGCACGAACTGTCACGTGACTTCGCACTGGGACCGCCACTATGTATCACTCCGCGCCCGTCTGCTATAGGCACGCCCTTAACCTTCCTGCCTCGTGGTTTACATCTTTCCTTTTCGAATCTAATATTGGACATCTTTTCTTTGGGCCCAAAACCAGTTTCCGCGTGAATCCGGCCCGTAACACACGCGGTTTTCAGTTTTCCATTTCTTCTCTATTTTGGAAATTCCGCGCCATGTATCCTCTGCCGCGCGTCGTAAAATTTCCCCTGCCTCTCGCACGACCTCTTTGAATCGTGTTTACGCGAAATCTATCATTCTCCTGTCTTTCGTTTTGGTCATTATTTTCGCGCGAATAATTGTTGTTATGATGGGGACGGGACTCGCGATTTCTGCGCCAATGATCTTCATCCTCTACCCTTTCCAGAAACGCAGAAAAACTGCTGTGTGTACTCCCAACATATCTTTTAGAATCCTCAGGCAATTTCTGCCAAAGAACCCAAACGATCTCAGCTTCAGTCCTTCTAGCCTTCAAATGTATCAGTTTTCTGTACCATGATTCGCAGAATTCTTTCATGGTTTGCCTACCTCTGACATCATACAGTCTGGCCATTAGAAATTCACGCCACAACTGGTCTTGTTTTTGTTCTGACCAGTACTCGTCAATTAATTTTTGCTTAAAATTTTCAAAAGACATCTGGTTTGTATCCAGATTCAACCCCCATCTTTTTGCTTCTCCTGTTAGTACACTAATTACGACATTAATTTTTTCCTGGTCAGACAAATATTCAGGAAAATTTCTTTCGCAATTCTTTATAAAGTCTAGAGGGTGCCATCCATTATGCCTCTTTGCAGGGTCGAATTTCTCTTCGCCCTCTAATATTTTACTGAGAGGCATTCTTTCAGTAATATGTGTAGGTCCGGTTTGTATTTTTCTTTCCAAGTCATACATTTTGCCTTGGATTTGTGAAGTGTTATGTTCACACTTCTTTTCGCAAGTAAGAATCTGTTTGGTTAGAGCCCTGCTTGTTTCTGTTACAGACTGTTTGATCTGTGCAAATTCCTCGTTACATTCGGTTTGTATTTCGGATTTAATACCGAATATCTTTTCATCCACTTTAGTACAGACTAAGGGTTCTATTTGATCTTGGATTTTAATTACTTCAGTGTCAAATCTTTCATTAATGTCATCAATCTGTCCCTGTATGTTGGCAATATTGCCATTGATGACAGTAATTTCGCTTTTGAGGTTTTTAATTTCGTTACTCACAACGTCTACTTTTACATCAACCTTCTCAATCTGTTTACTAAGATTCTTGCCCTGCTCTTGCATTTGTTTACTAATATCACTACCCTGTATTGTAATTAGCTGCCTTTGTTCTACACTTTGTTGCCCCAGTGCTGCGATTTGTGCATTAATATTGTCATTTTGCGCAGACAGTATTCTAAGCAAGTCAGTCAGGTCAAGTGTCTTTTCACTTTTAGATTCTACTGCCTTTTCGTGTTCATATCCTACACCCCTTTCTGTTTTTGGTGATTCAAACATATCCCGCGATTCATTAACATAACCACTGTCTTCCACAACATCGCTCATATTGCCTTGCTTAGTATGCGCGACATTCATAGCTTCGATCTGTTTATTGACGTCTGCGTGATAACGTACGTAATTTAATTCGCGCGTCATGCCATCTGTTGGTGTGCTGCTTGAACTGCTCTCAGTTGCATTCTGCTCTCGCGTGTCTAGATTTATTTCTATTTTCCTGTCCATTTTAACTATTATTAAGTACTGATACCTTTAGTTTCCAATATAAACTGAACTTTCACTATCCGTTCTGTCAAATAATGTACAGGTTCGTGCCGCTGGACGTTTTATGTTCACTCTATGTTTGTACAATGTTAACTACTTATAATTTTTTCCGTCTGTAGGTGCAAATTGAACAACGTCCTGTCACGCGGCGCCACGTATAACACTCCTAACTGCTGTTATTACTGCACCATAACCTCAATGCTAGAAACAGGTTGTGACATTTAGCTCTTTTGTAAAAGCAATTATAGTGCAAATCAACAGAGCAGTGTTACCCTCTGAGAGGAATTTTGTTAAATTGACCGTGTTGTACCCAACGGAAGTGGCTTATCGGAAATGAAAATTAGAATTACGTAAATATTTAAAACAGTACCAAACGTAATTTTGCCTATTTGCACTGTTCAACGGATAAAGAAAACGGCCGCCAGCCTAACTAGGCAAGAGAAAGATTAACATTCTCGATTAGGAAAATAGGTATAAGTAACTATAACGGACAAACACAACCTAAACTTGGCCACACACGAGTGCAATGAATCCTGACACACCTATGTTTTAAGATAGAAGCTAACGACTGGAGCAGCACAAAAAAAAACTATTTGCACAGTTATAACACGTACAGAAAAAAAAAACTATCACTTTCAGGGCTTACATAAAGTGAATGGTCTTTATAATATTACTATTAACATGCACTTCTAATGCACAAGATACACAAACAAACGTTTTATGTTCACTCTATGTTTGTACAATGTTAACTACTTATAATTTTTTCCGTCTGTAGGTGCAAATTGAACAACGTCCTGTCACGCGGCGCCACGTATAACACTCCTAACTGCTGTTATTACTGCACCATAACCTCAATGCTAGAAACAGGTTGTGACATTTAGCTCTTTTGTAAAAGCAATTATAGTGCAAATCAACAGAGCAGTGTTACCCTCTGAGAGGAATTTTGTTAAATTGACCGTGTTGTACCCAACGGAAGTGGCTTATCGGAAATGAAAATTAGAATTACGTAAATATTTAAAACAGTACCAAACGTAATTTTGCCTATTTGCACTGTTCAATGGATAAAGAAAACGGCCGCCAGCCTAACTAGGCAAGAGAAAGATTAACATTCTCGATTAGGAAAATAGGTATAAGTAACTATAACGGACAAACACAACCTAAACTTGGCCACACACGAGTGCAATGAATCCTGACACACCTATGTTTTAAGATAGAAGCTAACGACTGGAGCAGCACAAAAAAAACTATTTGCACAGTTATAACACGTACAGAAAAAAAAACACTATCACTTTCAGGGCTTACATAAAGTGAATGGTCTTTATAATATTACTATTAACATGCACTTCTAATGCACAAGATACACAAACACTTAGCAAACATGAATATATAGTTTCACAACAGCAGCTTTCTCACTTTTACTACTGCGAAACACAATACTGACCAAATTGCAAGAAACTGACTCACCTTTTAGGATTTATTACAGACAATAATGTGATCATTTACTAAGCAAAACGTTATAAGCCTCAGTCTTGAGAAATTTTAATTTGAAGTTGGCAACAAAACATTAATAAGCATTTTTACTAGGAAAATTATATTCAGCAAGCAACATTTACTTTAACTCACTCTCTTGTCACATTAACTTTAACTTTCTTTTTACTGAGTTCAAGAGGCATAAATTAGCATAACATTGGTCATAACAGTTCTTTCAGTAGGGATACTCGGTGATTACTTTAGTTCAAACGGAGAGGACCCTGAGAGGTATTATGATGAGGAGAAAAGTCAAGGTAGGTACATAAGTTCAGATATAAATTACCTTATATTTCAGCACAATAACACATCCATTAAGCTGATCCTTCACTGTACATCGTGATAATATTATGTTACAGTGATTGCGCAATGTGGTGGCAACTGCAGGTTGGTAGATGGAATTGCAGACAGAATTGCTGGACTCTGTCATTTCTTGATGGCGATGATAGATACAAATTCCAGAATAGCCCAGCGATTTATCCATCCATCCGAGGCATTGGAAAATAACAGGAAAGCCTCTCTCGAAACCAGCACTATGCAACTTTTACACGGCAGTGCACGGACTCTTAGCTCATCTCTGGCTGACTGCTCGTCCCCGACTGGCAGCTCGCCTCCGACTGACTATATGTTCCACCTTTTCCACCTAGGCCAACCACAATTCGCGCGCTACACAGTTCCGTTCCCGAGGGGAACCACACTACCTCTTACACACAAAATTACTAAGATTCCTAAGTGAGGATCAGCAGTTTACATAACAGCAAACAAACGCATTGAATAACACAGAACATTTGCATATATTAACATGTCTACCATAAATTATTCACACAAAATTACAATTATATACAGTAAGTTTTGTTCCCTCCAAATGGGTCAAAGCATTTAAATTGCAGATACACTACATCGCATTGAAACAAATTACGACATCAAAGTTTTAACAAAGAAAAGAGTATACAATTTTGTGTTATCGATTCAAACAAACACATTTACCGAAGCTCAATGAAGTAACATTAAATAAACAAAAAAGCAAAATAAATTAGTAGAGCATTAGAGCCATGGTGTTACACACTGATATGCCCAAACCATCCCACCCACGATCTCCTTCAATATGCTGATGACACCGCCTTCCTTGCTCTCTATCCTAACTTTCAATTGTCCCAGCGCTTCCTCCAAACCCACCTAAACCAGTTTACTACTTGGTGCAGCCAGTGGCTCCATCAAATCAATCCTTCCAAAACCATGCACTCATTATGGTATTCTCTTCCCACTCCTTCTGACTCCCTGATTTCTACCTCCCCATCTATTACTGCCCTATCCTAACCCCATCTTGAAATACCTTGGCCTCACCTTGACCGTAACCTCACTTGGACTCAGCATCTCTCTACCATCCAATCCAAAGCCCACAGCAGACTCCACCTCCTGAAACTCTTCTCCAGGTGGACTTGGGGATTGCATTCTTCCTACCTAAAAATCCTTGATCTGTCCCATTCTTTGTTATGCTAGTGTCACCTGGATCTCTGCCCCTCCTAATTTCTATAAATTCCGCCAAATTCTTGAATGCTATGTGTACTGCCTCACTTTCTGTATCTGTCTCCTGTCCCCCATGAGGATCCTGAATGACGTCATCCCCTTCCCACATCTCCTCCATTTCCTTAAACATACCTGTATCCTCTACACCAACAGCTGCCTCGATCCCCCTCACCCCCTGGTGTTCCTTTCCTTTCCATTCCACACCTCCTACTGTACCTTTACTGATGTGTCCCACCCTCTCTCCAAGTCATCACCCTCCACCTCTTATCCAAAAGGAACTTCTAACATCTCCCATCTTGGATGACGTGCTTCACCCCAATATTTATCCTTCCTTCCAAGTCTGAACCTGGCCTCCACTCTTCTCTTCCCTTGCACTTAACCTCCTTCCCCTCCCTATCTGCAGTTTTCTCCCTCCTGACCCCCCCCCCCCCCCCGGCATCTTTCTCACTTTTCCTTTCCCAGTACTTGAGCTCTTTCCTAGGCTGCTCCCTCCCCACCCTCCCTGTCTCCTGCCAATGGTGTGCTACCGGCTCTCCCCTTGTGTCCCTTCCTGCGCCCTCCCCTCATGCACCGACCATCTTTCTATCTTTCCTCTCTCCCTCCTCTCTAACCTCCCATCCTTTGGCAGGTCCTTCTGATTTTAATGTAAGTTATGCTATCGCGTTTCGGCGCTCGCCGTGTGCAGTGTG